>NC_133412.1:36775000-37093750 GCF_049350105.2 Macaca mulatta | reverse complement strand
AGGTGCAGTCACCCTCACATCAGCTCTGGAGTACAGAAGGAAAGGTATTTCTATTTGATAGGTTTGGGGAGCTCTGGGGAAGCTGGGAAGGTTGGTTGTTACTTTAAAGGAATTAAGTCAAATGTAGACACTGCTGCTCCAGTGTCTTATAACAATGCTGCTACATCCATGCCTCTAATTGAGACACTCATGAGTCGTCAGGCTCTAGAGTATAACAATTTGTCAGCATAGGATGCAGAGTGGACCAATTTAATACTTGCTTCAGGGGTTAGCATTTCCACAGCCTTTGATCAGAAATTTTTTTTTAGGTCAGTAACATTTAGAGGTAGATAAAAAATATTAAGTAATTGGTGAGAAAGTAGGTGGTTAGTGGCTAATTTGCAAAAGTACAGATTATATTGTTATTGAGATTTCATCCACTTAATCAACAAGCTGTGAGATTTTGGGGAAGGACACATTAATGTGGATACCATGGGAGACTGGTAAGCAACTCACTCTCATAAGTGCCAATATCTGCCACCTTTCCTCCCTGACACACCCTCGCACTCGCTCCTGGGAGCCTCTGAATCTGCACTGGCTTGCACGTTGGGCCAGGAAATAAGATTACATGTGACGCTGTTAGCTCCTTTCCTGCACTTCTTTATTACAAAAATGGAAAATGAAACCCTCTATTCTTTTTTTAACTTAGAATGGAGCAAGATAAACAAAGCTGAAGTCTCATATATAATCACTAAAATGCCTATCTGTTACTTTAAATTTTAAAAAGAATTTCTAAGAGAATCTTAGAGGTAAAAGAGAATGGCAAATGTGTTGAGTATAATTACTTGGAGACACAATTCCATCTCTACCACACCAGCCCACATATTGTGTCTGAAAGAGCCTTCACAGACCTTGCTAATCTCCTCTGAAGGGCAAACGACCTCCTTTTAAAATCAGGCACCAATACCCCACAAGTAGGGAAGCAACACGTGGGTGGTTCACCTTGGGCATGTGCTTCACTAGAAGGATTAGGACTTGTTCTCATGGCCTGCCATCTATCACTGGTAAACAACAGAAATTTATTTTCTCCCTGTTCTGGAGCCCAGAAAGCTTAACATCAAGGTTCCAACCAATTGAGTTCCTGGGGAGGGCTCTTTTCCTGGTTTGCAGATGGCCGCCTTTTTTTTTTTTTGAGATGGAGTCTGCCGCCCAGGCTGGAGTGCAGTGGTGTGATCTCAGCTCACTGCAACCTCTGCCTCCTGGGTTCAAGCGATTCTCCTGCCTCAGCCTCCCAAGTAGCTGGGACTACAGGCATGTTCCACCATGCCTGGCTAATTTTTTGTATTTTTAGTAGAGATGGGATTTCACCATGTTAGCCAGGATGGTCTTGATCTCCTGACCTTGTGATCCACCCACCTCAGCATCCCAAAGTGCTGGGATTACAGGCGTAAGCCACCATGCCCAGTTGCCACCTTATTGATGTGTCCTCACCTGGCCTCTCCTCGGTGCACGCACACAGAAAGGGAGGAAGAGCAGTTTCTCTGGTGTCTTGTCTGATAAGAACACTCACCCTATTTGATGAAGTTTCCACCAGAATGATCTCATTTAACCTTAATTACTTCCAAAGGCCCCATCTCCACAAGCACACTGGACATTAAACTTCAACATATGAATTTTGGAGGAACACACATTTTCCATCCATGTATTGAGGGTACCTCTCCAATTCTGTCTTCGACTTTTTCATTCATCATGCATGATCTTCATGTTCCTGCGCAGTCTTCATAACGAACTTTTCACTTTTCCAACTCTATTTCTTTCAATTCTTATTGTTTTAAAGTTTGGGAAAACTCAAGGAGGTATAGTGAAGAAAATTTAAAATCACCTAGGTATAATCACTACTAAATTTTACTGCATTTTCTTTCAATATTTTTCAATGCATTTCTGTACAGTATATGTAGAATATACACTTACAGAATATTATATCAATATTGTTGCCAACTTTTATCTCTTAGCACTATATTATATTTCCCCAGTGATGTTAAAAGTATTTGACAACACATTTTAACAACTACCTAATATATTATAGCATGAGAGCACCATGATTTATTTAACCAAACTCATATTGTTGAAAATTTGAGTTGTTTCCAGTTTTTCACTATTATAAATAATAGTTTAAGTAATATTGTGAATTATAAACATTTGTATACATATATTTGTTTTAGGCCAGGTTGCTGCAAGACCAACTAATTAAAATATTAAATATTAAAATATTTTCATATTTTTATATTCATGTATAGTACTAAATTATTTCCAGAATCTCAATAATGATTATTCATTGCTTTCAAAAAATAATATTTAAAAAATAAAAATAAGTACAGTGCAAAGAAATTCTATTCGACCACCTAAAGTAGCCATTATTAATTTTTTAAACAAAATTGTGTTATTTTAAAGCCTGTTTTTTCATTATAAAATTTGTCAATTTTTTAATAAAGTTACATAATTTTCTGTAATATTTTAAAGGCTGCATTGTGTTCTATTTCATGGACATGTTATAATTTAATTAACTAATTATTTATTTACAAACTTTTATTTGCTTCTCTTTTATAAATTAGACAAAACTAAACATGCAGAATTCTTATACCAAAATGTTGGGATATCTTCTATGATTTTAACATGTATTATTAAATTGTACTGTAAAAGTTTGTGCTGATTCATACTCTCATCAACATTTAAAAGCATGTACCTTTGTTGATGGGGAGAGTAACACACAATCATTGTACATTTAATAAGTAAAAAAAATTTTTAAATTTTAATTTAATGTTTATCTTTACTGGGTAATAAGGTGAATATTTTTTATATGTTTATGTTTATTGACCAATTTATTTTTTTCAGTAACAATCTGTTGGTGTTCTTTGACCACTTTTCCACTGTAATACCCACCATTCATTCCTTGTTAGTTTATGAGATCTTCCAATATATTTAAATGGCACTGCTTAAACTATGTTCTACAGAGAATTAATGTCCCATAAAATGGTAGTAAATTTTCATTAAAAATGAAAAAAATTGATACTAGTGATACTGTTTACTAAAACATTTAAATATACATGCAAGAAAAACATTAAGCATATATAAATAGTAGTTATTATTTGAGATTTACTTTGAAGATGTAATCTGCCATACTTGAGAATGCCAGGAAGTGGCATGAGTGATACCTAATGCTTGTACATTCAGTGTTGCCACTGACCATTCACTGAGCATCACCTTTGAATCGTCTACTCAATGGTCACATGAAGGGCTTGTATCTTATAATGTCCACATACATTTGAGATATGTTTAACTTTTACATATATATATAAATCAAAAATCAAAGTTTAAGTTTTTCATCAACTAATTTGCCTTTGAGACTATCTATTCTTACCTACTTATTTTTGTCATTTGTGAAAATACACTCAATTGATCTCACTATATTTACAGATCAACTTTAGATTAAGATTGTTGAGATATCCCAAAATTCCCGTAGGATTTTTACTGTAATTGCAATACTTTCATTGCTTTATTTGGAAAAAATTTTCCTTTGTACAGGTGAAATATTTCCATTCAGCAACATGGTATTTCTCTTCAATTTTTCAAATCTTACTTTAACTTGCTTTAAGAAACTCTATTTTTTAAAGAAAAGTTGTCTTAACAGATACAATTAGGCTTTCTTCTATTCTCTTGTCTTATTTGGCTTTTTAATTTTCTTTGATTTTTCTTTTATAATGGTGTCTTTTTCTTTATGTTTGTTTCTATAACTACATCTTTAAATTTTCAAAAATGTATTTGACTGTGTATCTCTTTATCAATGTCGTTAAAATTTTCTGTTAACTTCTTCCTATGAAACTTGTGAAATTTATCATAATTTTACTTCCTTTGTGTCCATCTTGCTTTTTTTCTTGGTATGATCAGAGATTTTGAACCTAGATCCTTATTACTAATACTTTTACATTGTGATGCTGTTAAAGAACTCTTTCTAACATTTGCACTGTCTCTATTTATTCTACCATTTCTACTATATCTTTTATCTATTATCAAGTTCTTAATTTTGACTCACTTTTTAAATCAAAATATTTTTATTTTTAAAATAGAGATATGCCATTGATAAGATCAAAATGCTTGCATTTCAATTCAGTAATTCCACTACTGGGTGTACATTCAAAAGAAATGAAATCAGTATGTCAAAGAGATGTCTGCGCTTTTATAGTTTATTGCAGCACTATTCACAATAGCCAAAATATGAAGTCAGCATAAGTGTGCAACAATGGATGAATAGATAACGAAAATGTACATCATATACAAATTGGTATATGTATGTAAAGAAACACCATTCTGCCATCAAAAAAGGAGGAAATCCTGCCATTTGCAATAACATGGATGAACTTGAGGGACATTATATTAAGTGAATTATAATATATATTATATTATCCTAAGCCAGGCTCAGGATAATTATCACATGATCTCACTTATAGTGGTATCCAAAAAAGTCGAACTCATAGAAATAGAAAGAATGGTGGTTACAGGGAGCTCAGGGGCAGGGCTTGGAAGAGATATTGATCAAAGGATACGAAATTTCAGTTAGATAGGAGGAATAAGTTCAAGAAATCTATAGTATAACACAGTTACTATTGTTAATAACAGTATATTATATTTCTGAAAATGGCTAACAGAGTAACTTTTGTGTTTTCACCACAAAAAAAAAAGTATGTGAGGTAAGGAGTATATGTGAATTAGCTTGATTTAGCCATGTGGTACATGATAAATATATACAATTTGTATTTGTCAGCATAAAACATAATTTTAAATAATTTTAAAACACTTGCATTTCTGAGTATTTCTTTCTGAGGATTTTACACTGGATACAGGATTCTCAGGTCACAATCTTTTCCATTCAACCCTCTGGTAGCAAATGGTCCATTGTCTCCTCAAATTTATTGTTGTAGTGGAGAAATGCTGAAATGAACATCTTTATGCATAAAACTACATCCTTCATTTAGATTTTTCCTTTGGACTAGGTCCTATAATTGAAATTATTTAGTAAACTCTTCTTCCTTTTCTTCCTCTGTCTCTGTCTCTTTCTTTCTTTCCTTTTCCTTTCCGTTTTTCTAAAAGTCATTATAGAAACTGATTATGATATCTTGTTTCTTCATTAGTTAACAATTTAAACAAAATCTTTGACGTATGTTCATTTATGTTTGTATAAGAGTCACGATTTTACTTCTTTTTAATTGTCTTTTCACAGTTTTGGAGATCATCTACCACAATGTCCTCACAGAGCCAAACTGCACTGGTAGAGAAGTACACCTGCTGGGGAGAGTGACAGGAGATCAGGGGTGGCTTAAGATGAGGCATGTTTTTTCTTGGCTTCAGAAGGTCATCCTCAGGCAGCACTAGAACTTTAACTTTTCTGTCTCTATGTTTCTCATGGTATTTTTTTCTCTCTCTCTTCACTAATTTCGCATTTTGCTTTTGTTTCTGGTTTATGAATGAAGGATAAGTTATGGGGGCAGCAATCATTAGTGGAATTTGACTTTATTTTCAGACTATTTGGTAATTTAGATAAAAGAATTAAAAGACCAGAGAGGTCTGTTCTGTACTGGGCAAAAGGATAGAGAATTCAGATTGTTAGTCTCGTCTGTTTGTCCATTTTGAGCTCAAATCAATTGAAAATTTGATCCTCACTGGGAGAGCATACAGGTCTATGATATCTGGCCCTGTGAGTTTTTGTGTTGCTGTCTTTACTTTTAAACTATGAATAAAGTTGTAGAACGGAAGCTATAAGACTTCTATAGACAGCTATATTCTGTCTATGTGTCTATAATTCAGAAAGTCCTTTACCTCTCACAGTGTGAATGCAGTAAATTAGCTTAAAAAGTCTTTTAAATTAAAATAAACTCTGTTTTGATTGGCTTACATAAGGTTCTATACACCAAATATTCCTATGATTCCCAGAAAACAAGGAATTTGAATTTGAAATCCATTAATCATGCTAGGCATAAAAGCTATGACATGAAACCAAGCACTATAATAGGTGCGGTAGGGGGAGCCCGAGAAGCTGAGAGAAGGACAGTAAGGGTGTCCTGGGGGGAAGGAGGGTGATAGCAGTGACTTGAGATTGGTCATATACAAGTGGGTTAATCACTAAGTAAATATATTAATAACAGGAGCCAGGTTTTTCATTGTCAGAGAAGGGGATTACTGAAAGGAAGAAAGCTGCAATCAACCATGAGGTGTTAGATTCAAATGGAAAGAATCAGTTTATACTCATGGTTTAACATAAAGATATAAATACCTTTATGCATATCTCTATCTATAGAGAGAGAGATATATATATTCATTCCCTAGCTCTGTCTACTGAAAAAACCAGGAAGTCATACTCAGTGTCACTGTGCAATGAACACATTTAGCCCCGAGATTTTGGTTTCTAAATATCATACTCCACTAAAAGGAAGTGGGACTTCTCTAAACAACAGAAGATTGCAGTGCTGGTGCAAGGAAAGTACAAGATGAGTCTGAAGCATCTTGGGCGAGAAGGAGAGAAAATGCACAAAGAATGATGGGGGCATGTCCAAGCCAAAACACAAAAACCAACTTGAAGGACTTCCCACTGGTAAAATCTGAGACAATTTGAGCAGCAGCATAAATTATGAGGTAATAGCTTAAAATTCACTGAATAAAATCTTTCATGCTAATCTAAATAAAGACATGATATAAATAAATAACTGAAAGTTTGGTAAAATACAGAATATTTACAGCGTCTTAAAGTTAACTCCTTACATAATGGCTACTAATTACAAAGAGAAAAAGAATAACTTCACAGTAAAGAAATCTCATGTTTACCACCTTAATGAAGTGACTAAAGTTAATATAATCAGTAATAGGGCTAATCAAAATTGTGTGCCACCTGATAAGATTCAATGAGAAGAACATAGCATCATTTCTGTGATATTGTTACTGCAGACAGGCAACCTGGATTGTATCCTAAGGCAACTGGAACAAATCCAAATGGAAGGACCATCTGCAAAATAACTGGTCTGTAGTCTTCAAAAGTGGCATGACCCTGAAAAGCCAGGGAACAAGGAGAAACTGTTCCATATTGAAGGAAACTAAAGAAACATGACAACTGAATGCAACATGTAACCCTCAGCTGGATCCTTTTACTATAAAGACGTAATTGAGGCATTGGCGAAATCTGAATAGAGTGTGAGGACAAGATGGTAGTAATGTATCCATGTTAATTTCCTCATTGTGATGGTTGTATTGTAGTTATGTAGGGAAACTTACTCATTTGTGGAAAATACACCCTGGAGTATTCAGAGATAAGAGCATCCTATCAGCAACTTACTCTCAAATGGAAAACGTTCTTTGTACTCCAATAGCAATTTTTGGAAATTGGTTATTGTTTACCAAAAAATTTACATGGTACGAAGGTGTGAAAATTTTAATGATTCTTAATACAAATTGCTAAGTTGCTTTCCAAAAGAGTGGTACTTCGTCTTATAACTATGCACTTCTGTTTTTTCCTATTAGATTTTTGTCATGTGAGCCATGCACTCACTGTATTCAAAGACCTTGTTTTCAGTCCTACCTGTCACACTTTATAACAGAAGTGCAGATTTTCATGAACTCACTTATTATCTCAATGTGAGGGTAATCACTCATTGTATCATTAGCTGATAATGACTAGATGAGTTGATTGAGCTGTAAATGACTATGGTTAGAGATTGCAGCTCTAGCTGATTAGATAAATATGCCACATATTTCATTTTGATCATATCAATTCCACTATCATTTCACTGAAATGTCTTCCTTCAACCTAAAGTTCTCATTAAGGCATGGTAATTTCTCTGAAATATGACTCTATGCATGACTTCTATCAGCCAAAACCAATAGTTATAGAAAAGGAAGGTTATTTTACATTTTAGCAACTGCCTAGCTATATGATTTTATGCAACTCTCGAAATTCAAAAATCCTTTGTGAGAAAGTGAAGAATATCTTTATTGCACTTGCAGTAGTAGCATTTGTAGTAGGACAGAGAGGCCAGTGCTCTGAAAAATGTGTCTAGTTTAAGAATTTTGATGAAAAGATTTGAAAATTTTGTTCCCAGTAAATCCTAAAGAATGACTCCCTTTGGCACCAGGTATCAGGCATTATTTAGGCTTTCTAGCCCAGGGCTTCTTGAAAACTTTAAAACACACGTGAATCACCAGGAGATCTTGTTAAATGCAGATCCGATTCAGTCATTCTGGGTGGGGCCTGAGAGTCTGCACTTCTCACCAGCTCCGGGGTGATGCTGATGCTGCTGGTGCACAAACTACACTCAAAATGAAAGCAAAGGCTGGGCATAGTGGTTCACGTCTGTAATCTCAGCACTTTGGGAGGCCGAGGTAGGTGGATCACCTGAGGTCAGGAGTTCAAGACCAGCCTGGTCAACATGGTGAAACCCTGTCTCTACTAAAAATATGAAAAAATAGCCAAGCATGGTGGTAGATGCCTGTAATCCCAGCTACTTGGGAGGCTGAAGCGGGAGAATCGCTTGAGCCTGGGAGGCGGAGGTTGCAGTAAGCCAAGATCAGGCCACTGCGCTCCAGTCTGGGTGACAGAGTAAGAGTCTGTCTCAAAAAAATAATAATAAATGAATGAATGAATAAATGAATAAATAAATCAATAAATAATGAAGCAAAGGGGCTAGCAAACAGCTCACTTTCACTGTTTTGTAAAGAACAGAACACAGAGATTGTGTGTGAGGGGAAGCTTAGTCAACTGGTATATCTGTATGCCTGGCTCATGGACCATCCACTCATTCTAGAGAAGAGTTAATCCCGTGGCCAGCTGAGTGGAACATGACAGTGACCACAGGGAGCAATTTTATTAGGCCAGGATTGTGTGTCTAAGAAAACAGCTAAAAATTTGAGTATCAGCTGGGTGCAGTGGCTCACACCTGTAATCCCAAAACTTTGGGGGACTGAGGCAGGAGGATCTCTTGAGTCCAGGAGCTCAAGACCAGCCTGGGCAACACAGCAAAACCCATCCTTATAAAAAATAAAATATTAGCCAGACATGGTGGCATGCACCTGTAGTCTCAGCTACTGGGGAGGCGGAGACAGGAAGATCTCTTAAGCCCAGGAGCTGGAGGCTGCAGTGAACCATGATCATGCCACTGCACTCCAGCCTGGGAAACAGAGTTACAAGCTGAAAAAAGAAAAGAAGGAAAGGGTAAGTAAAGAAAAGAAGAGAAGAGAGAAAGAGAGAGAGTAAAGGAAGAAAGGAAGGAGGGAAAGAAAGAAGGAAGGAAGGAAGGACGGAAGGAAGGAAGGAAGGAAGGAAGGAAGGAAGGAAGGAAGGAAGGAAGGAAGGAAGGAAGGGAGGGAGGGAGGGAGGGAGGGAGGGAGGCAGAGAGGAAAGAAAGAAAAGAAGGAAAGAAAGAGAGAGAAAGAAAAAGAAAGAAGAAAGAAAGAAACAAAGAAAAGGAAAGAAAGAAAGAAAGAAAGAAAGAAAGAAAGAAAGAAAGAAAGAAAGAAAGAAAGAAAGAAAGAAAGAAAGAAAAGAAAGAGAAAGGAAAAGAAAAGGAAAGGAAAGGAGGAAAGAAGGAAGGGAAACATGAGTATCTTGTCCATGTAGTACTATAATCTCTATTGCAATGTGACCCATATCTCTTATTTTTCACTTGAAATTTCTTGTATAAACTTGGGGGACACAAATGATTGTCGTTCCATGGAAAGAAAGAAAAAAAGGAATATGAGGACCCTTGGGGGTCTCACGAGCTGCCTTAGATACCTCCAGATAAATAGGAACCTTGTCTGGTCTGAGGAGTGACAAATTGACCTGGGGTTTAGGGTTAAATGTATTCAATCTTTCAAAGAACAGAGAGAAAAACACAATTAATTGATTAATTAAAATAAAAAAATAAGTTTACTCAGTCATTTTCTCTATGCTGGGATAAGGGACATGTCCTTTACTAAGTAGCTGAGTATTGGTGAGGCTTTTCCATGAATAGCTTGGAATTCTTAGGGATGAAATATGCTGCGTGGTAAACAGATATGGCAGCATTTCAGAGGTGTCATAAGTCAGCACTGTTTTTTTAGAGACAGTACCTTGCTCTGTCGCCCAGGCTGAAGTACAGTGGCATGATTGTTACTGGAAAGGGGTCCCTATCCAGACCCCAAGAGAGGGTTCTTGGATCTCACGAAAGAAAGAATTTGAGGCAAAACCATAGAATAAAGAGCAAGTTTATTAAGAAAGTAAAGGAATAAAAGAAAGGCTACTCCATAGGCAGGGCAGCAGCCTGAGCTGCTGGTTGGCCATTTTTATGGTTATTTCTTGATTATATACTAAATAAGGGGTGGATTATTCATGAGTTTTTCCAAAAAGGGGCAGGCAATTCCAGAACTGAAGTTTCCTCCCTATTTGAGACCATAAAGGTGACTTCCTGATGTTGCCATGGCATTTGTAAACTGTCATGGCGCTGGTGGGAGTGTCTTTTAGCATGCTAATGCATTATAATTAGCATATAATGAGCAGTAAGGATGACCAGAGGTCACTCTCGTCGCCATCTTGGTTTTGGTAAACTTTGGCCAGCTTCTTTACAACCTGTTTTATCAGCAAGGTCTTTATGACCTGTATCTTGTGACAACCTCCTGTCTCATCCTGTGACTTGGAATATCTAACTTACTGGGAATACAGCCCAGCAGGTCTCAGCCTCATTTTCCCCAGCCCCTATTCAAGATTGAGTCACTCTAGTTTAAACACCTCTGATATGATCACAGCTCACTGCGGCCTCGGCCTCCCAGGCTCGAGTGATCCTCCTATCTCAGCCCCACAACTAGTTGGAAGTACAGGCGTGTGCCACTACGCCTGGAACATTTTTTTATTTTTTTTATTTTTTTTTAGAGACAGGATCTTGCAATATTGCCCAGGCTGGTCTCGAAGTCCTGAGCTCAAGCCATCCTCCTGTCTCAGCTTCTCAAAGTGCTGGGATTACTGGTGTGAATCACCATGCCCCACCAAGTCAGCACTTTCTACTTCAAGGAGTCTTTGAACTTTAACTTTGAAAAACTGGGTAGTACTGTTCCCATTATACTGAGTTATGTTGAGCTAGAAATTGGGACTCCAGGAAGTTAATTAACTTACCCAAGGTCACACACCTAGTAAGTGATGGAGGTGAGATTTGAACTCTATCTGCACGACTTCAAAGCTTGATAGACTTCTTGTGTGCCAGCCTTCTTCTCTAAGAACATTAGTAAATACACACACACACACACACACACACACATATATATAATTTAGAAATCATAGTTTAAATTTAAATTGGTGGGAGATTAGTAATATGCTGGGATTTTGTTGCTTGACCAAAATCATGCAACTATTAAGTGATGAAGAAAGAATTCAACCCCAGGTCTAATAAAGGGTTTCCCATTAACCCACCGCCTCTAATGATCTGAGAACTGCGGTGCTCACAGCAGCAACGTGAACATCATGTCCGTTTTGTACGGCACTTTAAAGGTCTCGGGATTGTCATTTTGGCCCCACAATACCCCTGGGAGACTGGCGGGGCAGACCTTCCACGCAGTTCACAAGTCAGGAAACGAAGACTGTGAAAGTTACACCTAAGAGCTCACAGGCAGGAAGTGGTCCTAAAATCTAGGTCTTGGGCAGTGAATTCTGAGTCCACAGCCTTCACTGTCATCAAAAGACCTCAGAGCGACTTTAAATGGACATATCCCCAGCTGTGCCCAGAGAGATTTACCTCTCTTTTTTTTTTTTTCCTTTGAGACAGAGTTTCGCTCTTGTTGCCCAGGCTGGAGTGCAGTGGCGTGATCTCAGCTCACAGCAACCTCTGCCTCCCGGGTTCAAGCGATTCTCCTGCCTCAGCCTCCTGAGTAGCTGGGATTACAGGTGCCACCACACCCAGCTAATATTTGTATTTTTAGTAGAGACGGGGTTTCACCATGTTGGACAAGCTGGTCTCAAACTCCTCACCTCAGGTGATCTGCCTACCTCGGCCTCTCAAAGTGCTGGGATTACAGATGTGAATCACCGTGCCTGGTCTCATTATCTCCTTTTTAAAGCAATTATTTAGAAGTTATCCAAAGCCTTAATCGGCCTTTAGATTCCTAAAATAATGACAGCTGCTGAGTGGGAATTGATTGAGTACTTACAATGCATAACATTGAAAATAACATGGGCCCTGTCTTCAAGGAGCTTACAAACCAGTACACATGCAAAGACATAAACATAACTGATTTGTATACAATGAAAAAATCTTTTGAGTCTATATGCACAGAAGCACAAACTGAAGCAATGATTTAAAGAGTAAGGAACATAAATATCCCTTTTGGAAACAGGAGAGCTACTTTAAGCTTTGCAGGCAAATTCTCCATGGGGACAACTGCTTTGAGCCCACAGCAGTTTGATTATTTATTCTCTTTTCTGTGTCCAAGAGCTCAAATAAACATGTCAAAACCCTTTGGCGTCTTATTCCTGAAAAGCAATCACTATTAGTCCTATTCTGACCAATTCTCCAATGGCTCTGTTGGACTCCTACACTCTGGTTGGAAAAAAAAAAAAATCTTGCCTAAACATAAGAAATTCTCATCCTGCTCTAAGCCTTTGCATGTACCTTTACCTCTGGAAAACTGTTCCCTTCAACTCTTTACCTGGACAACACTTATTCATCCTTCAAGTCCCAGTTATACTTCATGCCCACTGGGAACCTTCTGTAATTCTGCAAGTCTAGAATAAAGCCTGTAGTGGTCCTCATAGGTTAGGCAGTAATAAATGTCCTCCAATTCTCTCTGGCTTGAAAAAAAATAAATAAAGGTTTCTCTCTCACACACACTACATGTCCATTGCAGAGCAGCTGGGGGCTGCGCTCCCTGTTATCCTCCCTCAGGGTCCTAGCCCTAAGGAGCCTCCCCTGGCTGGAGTATTGATAGTCACCGTGAAGGAAAAAGACTTCCAGCATGTGACTTGTGTTGCCTCCACTCATATTCCATTAGTCAACATAGGTCATGCCTAACTCTAAAGAGGTGATGAAGTGAAATTTCTTGCTATGTGCAAAGGAGAAGAAGCAGAGTATCAATGAAAGCCACTAAGAACCAGCACAGAGATCTTTCAGTTTGCTGCTATTATAGAATCCCAATACTTACCACAATTGCAGGACTTATTGAACTGTATTCCAGTTACCTGATTATTAGTCAGTGTGCCCCCACAGGACCCCAAGCTTCTGAAGGGTAAGCACTGAACCTTACTTTTATATCTAATACCTGCCACAGTGTGTGGCACATATATAAACTCAGAGGAAAAACTTGAATGAAGAGGATAATGCCTTTTTTTTTTTTTGAGACAGGGTCTCGCTCTGTCACCCAGGCTAGAGTGCAGTGGCACGATCTCGTCTCACTGCAACCTTTGTGTCCCAGGTTCAAGAGATTCTTCCACCTCAGCCTCCCCAGTAGCTGGGACGATTGGCGTGCACCACCACGCCTAGCAAATTTTTGTATTTTTTGGTAGAGACGGGGTTTCACCAAGTTGACCAGGTTGGTTTCAAACTCCTGACCTCAGGTGAGCCACCTACCTCAGCCCCCCAAAGTGCTGGGATTACAGGCATAAGCCACCACACCTGGCCCTATTTTTTAAAAAGGCAGGTCTGTATCTTTAAATGTATGATTTCAAAATAGTTATAATTCAAAATGCTACTTGTGTCTTACATTCCTTAGGAAAGACATACATATAGCCTTGAGCTACAATTCTGACTTTGCTTGTGAATGCAAATATTTTAACAAGTATAACACACAGAAGCTTGAACCATCAATTATTTCTAGAGGTGTATGTAAAATATCTTGTTTATCCCAGTGATCTTAAATTAGACTGAAGAAAAGAACTCTACCTTTAAAAATACATCTCAGACTTTGCATTTGTCCTCAACTGGTCTAGCAGATTAATCAAAAGTTAGAGTTGCTTAACATCTAAGAGGAAAATGTAATGTCTATTTAGTTTTCTTAGTTATAGTGGATTTTGATGGCTAAACATGACAAGTAAATGCGAAAGATGAATTAGCTGTCCTAAGATTCCAGGTTTCTAATTAGGAATTAATTTTCCTATCCACTTCAGGGCTTTAAAATATATCAGTTGAATTTTTATCCAAACAAATTGGTTTAGAAAATAATTCACCAGTTTGCTGTTGAATTCTGCCAGAACGGTACATTCTTTGAAAACATTTAGGTACTAACAGTAGCTTGAATAAATTAAATGGCAGTGTGAATAAATATACCCATAAGGTACTTTTGGAGAAAAACACAATGTATAAGTTTGTCATAAAAATTACAGTCCGCTGAAATGTCACCTTTTCTTAAGTACAAATTTATTTTCAGAGGAACCATGTCATTTTTTAAGTGCGAGTATTGGATTTAGCAATTATTAAACTTAACATGAAGAATATACTTACCAATTTTAGCTTCTTTCACTTTGAAATCTTTTTATTGGATTGGCCCTAAGGAAAATCTATGGGATGTTTTATATTTGTATAATATTTTCATATCATTATAATATTTTTATTTTGATCATCATAATAATTCTCTGAGGTAGATGAGTCATATACATTTAGCCTCATCTAACTTGGCTATTTTCCTGCTTCTACACAGTTTCCTTCTTCTCAATCCACTTTCCAGTAGTGACATTTTAACCGGCAGATTTTCATGAATACTCTCAGCAAGAAACAGAGTCAACTTTGCTCTGATTAAAATTTGGGCAAGAAAATTCATCTTTTCCATCAAGGGCTTCTACCTATGGAATTTCCTCCTTTTCCTGATGACAAGACCCCAACTCGGTGTCTTATGGAATAGATCTGGATGCCTTCTTAAGAGAGATATGAGCTCCAATAAACAGATGTTTATTTTTGGGGTTATCTCACCTTGTTTTTACATTTGAAAACAACTATGAGATTTGTTTAATGCCATTAAAGTGTAACCAAACTAGAATTTATTTCTGAAAACCCCTGAAGTATGACATATCATACTCTCTCTGTAAAACTATAACGTGGTTTGAACTAGGTAAAATAGTAGTACATTAAGTAGCTCTTGCTATTCCTTTTTCATCATTCAGTCTCTCAACAAATATTTTTTGAGCATTTGTTATACGCCAGGCCTTATGTAGTTAGTATTAAAATGTTGAGCAAAAGCTAAGCTTAGAATGTAAGGGGGAAGGCCGGGCGCGGTGGCTCAAGCCTGTAATCCCAGCACTTTGGGAGGCCGAGGCGGGCGGATCACGAGGTCAGGAGATCGAGACCATCCTGGCTAACACGGTGAAACCCCTTCTCTACTAAAAATACAAAAAGAAATTAGCCGGGCGTGGTGGCGGGCGCCTGTAGTCCCAGCTACTCTGGAGGCTGAGGCAGGAGAATGGCGTGAACCCGGGAGGCGGAGCTTGCAGTGAGCCGAGATCGCACCACTGCACTCCAGTCTGGGCGACAGAGCGAGACTCCGTCTCAAAAAAAAAAAAAAAAAAAAGAATGTAAGGGGGAAGATATACATTAATCAAATCATCATGTCAGGGAATGTGTAGTGGGCACTCTGAAGCATAGGGCTATGATTTCAATGCGGTTTGTTTGTCCCCACCAAAACTCATGTTGAAATTTGATTCTCAATGTGGTGATGTTGAAAAGTAGGGCCCCTGGCCAGGCGCGGTGGCTCACGCCTGTAATCCCAGCACTTTGGGAGGCTGAGGCAGGTGGATCACCTGAGGTCAGGAGTTCGAGACCAGCCTGGCCAAGATGGTGACACCCCATCTCTACTAAAAATACAAAAATTAGCCAGGCATAGTGGCGGGTGCCTGTAATCCCAGCTACTCAGAAGGCTGAGGCAGGAGAATTGCTTGAACCCTGGAGGCAGAGGTTGCAGTGAGCCAAGATGTTGCCACTGCACTCCAGCCTGGGCGACAAGAGTGAGACTCCGTCTCAAAAAAAAAAAAAAAGAAGAAGAAGAAAAAGAAAAGAAGAGCCCAGGAGGAGGTGTTTGGATCATGGAGGTGGATCCCTCAAATGGCTTGGTGCTGTTCTCTCGGTAGAAAGTGAGTTTCTGCTTTAGACACACTGGGTTAGTTCTTGTGGGAATGGATTAGCTCCCACGAGAGTAGATTGTTATAAAGTCAGGACACACTTCAGGTTTTGCCTCTTCGAAACATGTCCACTTCTTTGACCTTTTGCTATGTTGTCACAAAGCACGAAAGCTTTTACCAGAAGCTAAGCAGAGGCCAAGCATCATGCTTCTTGTACTTCCCAGCCTGCAGCACAGTGCGCTAAATAAACTTCTCTTCTTACAAATTACCCAGCCTCAGGTATTCTGTTATAGTAACACAAAATGAACTAGGACAAGTGATAACCATTATTTCAAAGTGGATAATACCAAAGGAACTTCACTTAGGAGAAGAGAGGAGGTCAGGGAAGACTTGCCTGAGAAGATGACCCCAATCTCAGATCTGACAGACAAAAAGTTAAGGATAGGGGCTTGGGAACAAGCTAGAATAAATAGAGAGTTGAAATACATACCAAAGGGCCGGGCGCAGTGGCTCACACCTGTAATCCCAGCACTTTGGGAGCCTGAGGCAAGCCGATCACCTGAGGCCAGGAGTTCAAGACCAGCCTGGCCAACAAGGAGAAACTCCGTCTCTACTAAAAATATGAAAAAAAAAAAAAATAGCTGGGCATAGAGGCACATTCTATAATCCCAGCTATTCGGGAGGCTGAGGCAGGAAAATCACTTGAACCCGGGAGGTGGAGGTTGCAGTAAGCCGAGATAGGGCCACTGCACTTCAGCCTGGGCAACAGAGAGGGACTCTGTCTCAAGAAAGAAAGAGAGAGAGAGAGAGAGAGAGAGAGAGGGAGGGAGGGAGGGAGGGAGGGAGGAAGAAAGAGAAAGAAAGAAAGAGAAAGGAAGGAAGGAAGGAACAAGGAAGGAAGGAAGGAAGGAAGGAAAAAGAAAGAAAGAAAGTAGGAAGGAAAGAGAAAGAATGAAGGAGAAAGAGAAGGAAGGAAGGAAGGAAGGAAGGAAGGAAGGAAGGAAAGAAGGAAGGAAGGAAGGAAGGAAAGAAGGAAGGAAGGAAGGAAGGAAAAGAAGGAAGGAAAGATCGGGGTTGGGGAGAGGGGCTAAACTAGTATGAGGCTGGAAAGGCTGGCATGGCCCAAAATTGTGTTGCTATGGTTTCAGTGTTTGTTCCCTCTAAAACTCATGTTGAAACTTAATCCCAATGTAGCAATATTAACAGATGGAGCTTTTATTTATTTGTTTGTTTATTTATTCATTTATTTATTTATTTATTTTTGAGACAATGTCATGCTCTGTCACCCAGGCTGGAGTGCAGTGGCATGATCACAGCTCACTGCAGACTCAACATCCTGGGCTCAAGTGATCCTCTCACCTCAGCCTCCCAAGTAGCTGGCACTTCAGTCATGTGCCACCGTACATGGCTAATTTTTTTTTTTTTGAGACAGGGTCTCACTGTGTCACCCAAGCTGGGGTGCAGTGGCACAAACATGGCTCACTGCAGACTTGACCTCCTGGGCTCAAGAGATCCTCCCACCTAAGCCTCCTGAATAGCTGGGACCACAGGTGTGCACCACCATGCCTAGCTAACTTTTTAAAATTTTTTGTAGAGACAGAACCTCACTATGTTGCCCAGGCTGGTCTCAAACTCCTGGGCTTAAGCAATCCACCTGCCTCAGCCTCCCAGAGTGCTAGGATTACAGGCATGAGCCACCACACCTGACCTAAGGGATGAAGGTTTTAAGAGGTGATTGGAGCACGAGGGTTCTGCCCTCATGAATGAATTAATCCATTTAAGGATTAATGGATTAGGTGTTTGATGGGTTATAACAAAGGTGGGTGTCATATAAAAGCCAGTTGAGCTGTCTCTCGTACACCCTCTCACCCTGGGATGCCTTCCACCATGTTATGATGCAACGCAAGGCCCTCACCAGAAGCCAGCCAGACATGGCCACCTGATCCTGGACTTCCCAGCCTCCAGAAACATGAGAAATACATTTCTGTTCTTTATAAATTACTCAGTCTCAGGTATTCTGTTACAGCAACAGAAAACTGATGAAGACACGTAAGATTTTGCTCCTTATCACAAGGGCAATAGAGAGCCACTGGCACATTTTAAACAAGGGATGAACATAACCAGACCTATGTTCTGGAAAAAAACACTTCTAACTTTACTGTGGAAAATGGGTTAAAAAGAACTCAAAGTGGATACACAGAGTGTAATGGGAAGTCTGGACAAGAGATGGTGGTGACTTAGATTCAGTGCAGTAGCAGTGGTGAGGGTGAAAAGTGACAAATTTGAGAGATGTTTAGATAAAATGGAGAGGACTTAGGAACGAATTGGCTACAGAAGGCGAGGAAGGAAAACAGAACAAGAACAAATCTGAGGTCTCTGGTTTAAACAATGTTTAATTATTTAGCTAGTTAGAAAACATGAGAGGACCAGGTTTGATTCTGGTTCTTGGACATGCTGAATTTGAGGTATCTGTGAAATAGTCAAGCTCAAAGGAGGGTCTGGGCTAGAGATTTAAATTTGGAAGTCACTAGTAATTCAAACACTGGGGATATATGGAGTGATAAAAGGGGAAACAAGAACCAGGAGGGAACCAGAAGGAACTTCTCTGTGTGATGACTGAACAGAGGCAAGTAAGCCTCCATAGGAGACTAGAAATGATTAACTAGGGGGAAAAGCAGTTAAGTCTAGTATGTCAGAATCAAGGGGGAAGTGTTCTAAAAAGGTGGGAATGATCAATAGTGTCAATTTCTGATAAGCGATCAAGAGAATTGAGACTGAAATGTATACATTTGACTTAACAACATGGCAAGTGATGGCAGAATTTCAACATGTTTAAATATCAGTGGGTAGCTTCTGCTTGGCAGGGAGAGATACACGTAAGAGAGAGGACTTCCACTGGGATTCTGTCCAACATCATCCCAGTGGCTTAACCACTTTGTGCTATTCTGCACAATGTTAGACAATTCAGAGCATCTCCCTAAACTGCATCTTATATAAAATGGGAAGCACAACATCACACAGGATTGCTGGGAAGATTAAAATAAAACAAGAGGTGAACAGAACCTTAAACTATAAAATTGAATTAAAAAGGTGTGGCAATTATTATTTCTCCTTAACCTGTGGTTCAGCCAAAGCTTATCTTTCTTATATCCTCTTCCTCCAGGTTCTGGCTAGATAGGTAATGCACCCAGTTATCTATGGCTGATCATGGCTTGTCATACTGCTACTCCCAGATGTCTGTGGCAGGGTCTCCTATAGCTTCAATGATAATACACAGACAGTCTCAAAATCCATTGCAGGCCACATGGCTGAGCAGCAGGCAGAGATCATCCTGAGCAAAGACCTTTCTCTGTAGCATACCTAAAATCACAGCCAGTTGGCAACTGCCTCCTCCAGTCCTCAGAAAGCACTGATTATTAGACGATATAAAGAATGCCACTTCCTCCCTCTTCCCCTCAAATCAAATTACCCAAACTTATGAGGATTTCAGAAGGTTTTGTTTTGGTTTTGAACCAAAGGGATGTTTGGAAAAGTAAGGCAAGAATGCCATCTTGGGGTTTCAGCTAACAGCACAGTCTACCTTAACAACAGATAGGAAAAGGAATGTGTTCCTAGAGGTTGTTCAATGTCACTACAGCAATGGACTTAGATCCTTAAGGGCTGTTGCTAGTTGACTACATTTAACTGTTGGAATCCTCCAATTAAACAATTTAAAAGTCAGCTTAATTCATCACATTGGGGTTTAGCCTTTCAGTATATTGAACTTCTAGCTAAATAACTCTCAGCTTTTGCCTCCTCCTCAATGATCTTGTCATTTCATGATCTTAACAAGATGACTCAGTGTTTGGGGACATTATTTGATGACTTCCTTTTTCACCCACCCTTTCTGTTTATTTCAATATAGATTAAAAGAAAGCAATAACAGAATTTCTCAGGTTTTTGTTTATTTTATTTTGAGAGGTATGGGGATTATGGCTTATAGAACTCGTTCCCCAAATTCAACGAGTATGACTGTAAAGTAACAGGATTCCTTGGTGGAGTGGAGTTTTATTTCTTGATAGGGCATCTTTATAATTTTTTGACTTGCATAATTCTTCCCTCACAATTTTATTTTTTAAAAGACAGTGACGAACGCAATTATTATAGCTGGCATCTTTCATTTATCTTTCCGCATTTCACCTGTATTTACTAAAGAGAAATAAATTCAGTCAAAGGTGCAAATAATTCAGTAGCAAATAATTTGGGGCCTCAGTTTTGGGTGTTCCTTTCTTCACAAGTTCTTCCTTTTTGATGGGAAACCTTTCTTTGGATAGGTTGCCTGTGTAGTTCTATGCATGTGAGGTGCAATGTGGGATGATGAAGAGAGAAGATTTGCAAGATGCAAACATTTGTTTACATTGTGCCTTTGGTCATAGAAGCTTATATGACTATCTTCACCCAACCCCAGGAAGGTTTTTGTTTTTTGTTTTTGTTTTGTTTTGTTTTTTTGAGATGGGGTTTCACTCTTGTTGCCCAGGCTGGAGTGCAATGGTGCGATCTCAGCTGACTGCAACCTCCGTCTCCCAGGTACAAGCGATTCTCCTGTCTCAGCCTCCCAAGTAGCTCAGGTTACAGGCATGCGCCACCACACCCAGCTAATTTTGTGTTTTTAGTAGAGATGGGGTTTCTTCCTGTTGGTCAGGCTGGTCTCAAACTCCTGACCTCAGGTGATGCTCCCGCCTCGGCCTCCCAAAGTGCTGGGATTATAGGCATGAGCCACTGTGCCCAGCTGGAAGGTTTCTTAAAATGCCTTAGAATAAGGACTCACTGTCTCCTATCTGGCATTGGGTTAGAGATCAGTAAACATTTGTTGAATCCAGCTGAAAGGTAATATTTGCACTTTCTCCTTCTTTTCCTTAAAAGTTTCAGAACACACGCTTATTCTCTTGCCTTGAATTTGGAAACAGTTTTTGTGCCTGCATCTGTGAGACATGAAAGTGAGAGTGAGGTGAAATGAGAAAGTTGAGCACCAATCAAGGCAAGTACTAACTGTTTGTTCCTTTGTCTTCTCACTACAGAGAACAGTATGATCATTCTTCAGAAGAAAAATATTAGCCAGGCATAGTGGTGAACACCTGTGGTCCCACCTCCTCAGGAGGCTGAGGTAGGAGAATTGCTTGAGCCCAGGTGATCAAGGTTGCAATGAGCCATGATCACGCCACTGCACTTCAGCCTGGGCAACCAAGCGACACATGTCTTAAAAATAAATAAATGAATAAAAGCAAGACAAGGAGAGAAATTATGAATTTTTTTTCTTTGGCCAAATGTGGAAGGGAGATAGCATGTCAGGGAAACGTCAAATATGACTCTCTTAATGTGTGTTCAGTTTCACCTTAAACTCTCTGAGGCAGTTTGGGACTTGGTTTGAGTTTAGGTTCTGTGTGAGCTGTGTGACCTTAGGTAAGAAACTTAACTTCTCTATGCCCCACATTCCTCATCTGTAAAACAGGATTAATAACAGTACCTCCTTCATGAGTTTATTATCTGGGTTAAATGAGCCAATGAGTGTGAAGTGCCTGACAAATGGCCGCTGCTCTATAAAAGTGTAAGCCCAAAGGCCCAAAAGCCAACCATCCCAGGTACCCACAAGCCCATACTGCCATGGAGTATGAGCCCCCTTCTCAACAGGGATGTGTGTTGCTCCTGGTTGAGGAAAGAGTGATCACACATAAATATGGTTTGTTGAGATACGCTTAAATGCCTATGAAACATGAACTGCTAGGTTAACTTGTAATCATTAACATCACGTAAGTAAACTAAGCAGGAGTTAGGCATAAAAGCTAAAAACAGAACTCTTTGGAGAAATGCGGACTGCAGATTAAAACAACTTCAAGAGTCTACTAACTATGA
Organism: Macaca mulatta; assembly: GCF_049350105.2. NCBI lineage: Eukaryota > Metazoa > Chordata > Mammalia > Primates > Cercopithecidae > Macaca > Macaca mulatta. The sequence goes on along the minus strand of NC_133412.1, from coordinate 37,071,798 downwards.
GAGGAAAAATCACTGAGAAAGAACTGAAAAAAGTAGTTACTGATAGGAATGTGTCCAGGCAGAGACAAAGTCCTAGGAGAAACGCGTTAGTTCAGGGAGAGTTCAGGGTTTCATTACATGTGATATCTGGGGAGCTATTTGAACTGCAGCCCATCCTGACATGCAACAGAGAGACCCTCCTTTCCTAGCAATCAGGGGAGCTGAGAAACTCATTTAATGGATCCACAAAAGAGGAAAAAAAGATCAGAAGCCTAAGAGTTCAGTCTTTGGAGGAGAAACTTCTGAATCCACGGGTGATGGGAATAGAAATCTAACCTTAGGGCTCAAATCAGAAAATGTTCTCTGTAGACTTTTGTTTTAGAGTAATATTGATTTCAATTTTGCTCTTGAAAACATAAGCTTCACAGAAGGTAAAGGTGGTTTCATTCACTTTCTTGACTTCTATTAAAAACTTTTAAGTCATATATTAATTTTTTTAAGTTCCGTGGTACAGGTGCAGGATGTGCAGATTTGTTACATAGGTAAACGTGTGCCATGGTGGTTTGCTGCACCTGTCAACCTGTCACGTAGGGTATTCAGCCCAGCATACATTAGCTCTTTTTCCTAGTGCTCTCCCCGCCCCTGCCCTCCCCTGACAGGGCCCAGTGTGTGTTGTTCCCCTCTTTGTATTTACGTGTTCTCATTGTTCAGCTCCCACTTATGAGTGAGAACATGTGATGTTTGGTTTTCTGTTCCTGTGTTAGTTTGCTGAGGCTAATAGCTTCCAGTTTCATCCATGTCCCTGTAAAGGACATGATCTCATTCCTTTTTATGGCTGCATAGTATTCCATGGTGTACATGTACCACATTTTCTTTATCTAGTCTATCATTGATGGGTATTTGGGTTGATTTCATGACTTTTCTATCGTGAAGAGTGCTACAGTGAACATACATCTGCATGTATTTTTATAATAGAATGTAAATCATTTATTAATTTTTAAAAGTAAACATTTTGTGCCTAAATAGGCATTTTCATATATTGTCGGTAGGCATGCAAACTGCTACAATGCCACCAAAGAGCAATATGTCAATGGCTATCAAAATGACAAGTGCATATGTCTTTAATGCAGCATTTTCTCTTTTACAACATTTACCCCACAGATATACTTGCGCATGTAAATATGACATTTGTACAGGATTGCTCATTGCAACATATATAACAATAAAATACGGCTATAAAATGAATGAATTTATTTATATAATAGAATGGAAAGATCTCAAAGATATATTAAGAGAAAATAGCAAGGTCCATGACATACATAGTGTACTACCATTTAAAAAAATAAACAAAATAAAAATAGGAAAAAAAATGTATGTGTGTTGATTCTAAAATGCATACAAATTATCTGGAAGAATAAATAAGAAACTAAAAACTGGTTACCTCTTGGAGAGAATATGAACTGGAGGACATGGAGGGCAAGAGGGGGAAGGTTTTTTTTGTTTGTTTTCGGTTTTTTTTTGAGACGGAGTCTCCCTCTGTCACCCAGGCTGGAGTGCAGTGGCCAGATCTCAGCTCACTGCAAGCTCCGCCTCCCGGATTCAGGCCGAGTAGCTGGGACTACAGGCGCCCACCACCACGCCCGGCTAATTTTTTGTATTTTCGGTAGAGACGGGGTTTCACCGTGTTACACAGGATGGTCTCGATCTGCTGACCTCATGATCCACCTGCCTCAGCCTCCCAAAGTGCTGGGATTACAGGCGTGAGCCACCACGCCTGGCCAGGAGGGAGAAGTTTTAACCATATGAATACATTATGTATTCCAAAAATTAAACTACAAAAAAGTCATACTTTATAAGAAACTTAAGAACATCCCATTTTATTTTATTTTATTTTTATTTTTATTTTTTCAAACAGGGTCTCACTCTGTCACCCAGGCTGGAGTATAGTGGCACAGTCTTGGCTCACTGCAACCTCCACCTCCTGGGCTCAAGCAATCCCCCTACCTCAGCCTCCCGAGTAGCTGGGACTACAGGCTCGCACCACCATGCCTGGCTAATTTTTGTATTTTTTGTAGAGACAGGATCTCACAGGCTGGTCTGGAACTCCTGAGCTCAAGTGATTCACTTGCCTCAGCCTCCCAAAGTGGTAGGATTACAGGCATGAGCCACCACACCCAGTCAGAACATTCCATTTTGTGCCAAAGATAAACTTCCAAACCAGCAACTTAGTATGAAATAATGGCATTTAGGAAGGTACCCCCAAAATAAATTATAAAGAAGGTATGTAAAAAGGCAAAGGCTCATATCATATGCTGATCTGAAAAGGACTCTAGTAAACCTGTTTTCCAGTTTCTTAAATCGTATTACATATCTAATGAATGTAGGTTTCAGGAGCTGGTTCACACCTCTGTTACTCAGATTCTATGATGATAAACCATGAATAACAGTGCTAGTAAATTTTCAGCCAAGATTATATGATAAAGGTGCATCTGAAAGATTTTATAACTATCAAACCCCCATGAATATGCAGTGACCAAGCACCTGTATTTCTCTTTCTCCCTATGGATGAAATAGAAATATAGACCTTCATGGTAGCATATATCATAAGACCTCAAGCCCCATGCCAACAGAGGCCACGTTTATTTTGATCAATAGTATATTCCTATCACTATTACAATTATCTTAGCCTAGATTTCCCCAAAAGTGGAGTGGAAGACAAAGGCTATATTTGAGTAGTTATTTGAGAGTATGACACCAGTGAGCAAGAACGAAGGATGGAGAAGCAGTACAAGGTCGTATTATCAAGTCCACTGCTGCTGCAGTAACAGGTGGATCCCGCAGGACCTTCTGGGGAGGCTTCTGAAATGCCTCTCAGGCCCTCTTCTCAGAAGAAGAAAGTGGGAGGAACCCCATGCCCCACTGGTCCAGGTATCTCGTGGAGCTCTAACTCCTCCACCCTTCCAGGTTGCACAGGCATGAGTGCCAAGTGGACTCCCCTGGGATCCAACGGATGACACAGCTGTAGAGAAGCTGGGGCAGGAAGCAAACAGGCTCATGCTGCAGGCCAGAGGCGAAGCCCCATCAGGCTACATCTGCGGAGACTTTGTTGAAGTCTGCAGGGAACTGGGCGCCGCAGCTGCGGCTGGCACAAGAGGCAAGTCTGAGAAGATCTGAAGTGGCGCACAAGAGGTGTTCGATACACAGTGCATGTCACACAGTAAGGGCTCAATAAATATTTGTTCAATGAAAAGACCCCAGGCGACCGGATCACAGAATCAGAGAGCTGGACGAGTCCTCAGAAGTCCATTCCTCCAACCTCCCACCTGGTGTAGGTTTTCCTTCTGAAGGGGCCTAGAGATGCATCAACACTTCTCCAAAAGCGGGGCTCATCCACCACCCGTGAGGGAGCCCCTTTTGTGTTTAAGTAGCTCTACATTCGAGAACGCTTTCCTCACACAGAGAGAAATCTATCCTGCTGTAACGTCTACCATCACTTCCAGTTTGGTCCCCAAAAGCATGCTAGGGCTCGACCAGCTGTGGGCACAGTGCAGCTCTAATTCACACCTACAGTGCTCATGTTAAGCCAACAGGGAGGAGAAATCCTGCATGCAGTTAATTTGGGAAAACATGACAGAATAATATGAATTGGAAAGAAATATGAAGCACTGCTCCTGTGTTGATACAAACAAATATGTTCTTTAAAAATAAAAAGGAGGCCAAGCGTGGTGGCTCACTCCTGCAATCACAGCACTTTGGGAGGCCATGAGTTCAACACCAGCCTGGGCAACATGGTGAAACCCTGTCTGTACTAAAAATAGAAAATATAGCAGGGCATAGTGGTGCATGCCTGTAGTCCTAGCTACTCAGGAGGCTCAGGTGGAAGGATCACCTGAGCCCGGGAAGTTGAGGCTGCAGTGAGCCATGATCGTGCCACTGCACTCTAGCCTGGGCAACAGAGTGAGACTCTGTCTCAAAAAATAAAAAATAAAAATAAAAAGGAAATAAGTCTGTGAATACTTGAATAAAAAGAAAAATATCCTTGGTCTTACTTCTTAGAGAGCAGGGTATTTTTTCTTTTTTCTTTCTTTGAGACAGAGTCTTGCTCTGTAACTCAGGCTGGAGTGCAGTGGTGCAATCTCGGCTCACCGCAAGCTCCGCCTCTCAGGTTCATGCCATTCTCCTGCCTCAGCCTCCCGAGTAGCTGGGACTACAGGTGCCCGCCACCATGCCTGGCTAATTTTTTATATTTTTAGTAGAGATGGGGTTTCACCATGTTAGCCAGGATGGTGTCAGTCTCCTGACCTCATGATCTGCCTGCCTTGGCCTCCCAAAGTGCTGGGATTACAGGTGTGAGCCACCGCACCTGGCCAGGTATTTTTTCTCACACTCTATGCTCTTAGCTGAGCCCACTTGGAGGAAAACATCCACACTGTTGATTGTCTTTGCTTAAGTTCATGACCACTCACCTCGAGGGAGCCCCTCATTGACTTGAAAGTCCTACCAGTTCATTCACTCTCCCATTCCAACACCTTCTCCCCATGGCCGCTCTCAGCTGATGGCCTTGCTTCCTATTTTATTGAAGACATAGAAGCACTCAGAAAAGTCCACCAACTGCCATCGCTATATCCACCAGCATCTGTGGATGTGATACTGGCATCTGTGGCCACATCCCTCGGCTTTCTTCCTGTTACTACAATGTGGTGTTTTAAGAATATGTGCACAAACTCTTTGGCATTACTCCCTTCAAAAAGTGGAGCCTAAAATCCCTTCCCTAGACTGAGGACTGAATGACTTGATCCTAAAAAATAGAATGTGAAGGCACTGAAGGTGTGTGACTTCCCAGGCCAGGTTGTAAAAGCATTGAGGCTTCTGCCTTGTTCTTTCTTGGATCATTTTCTCTGGGGAAAAGTGCTATGTTGTTAATACGTTCAAGTAGCCCTATGAAGGAGTCCATCAGTGAGGAGCTGAGGCTTCCCACCAGCAGCCAATATAAGCTCTCCAGTCATGGGAGTGCGCCATCTTGGAAGCAGATCATTAGCTCCCAGACAAGCCTTCTAATGGCTCCAGCCTTGGCCAACATCTTCACTGCAACCTCATAGGAGATCTTGGGCCAGAACTACCCAACTTAGATGCTACTAAATTCCTGATCAATGTATATTGTGTGAAATAATAAATGTGGGTTTTTCAAGCCACTAAATTTGGGGGCCATTTGTCATACAGCAATAGATTACTAACACAGTATGAAAGAATTATCTGTGATTCCACCATAGGGAAACACTTCCTTTGTACCCAAAGTCCTATCCCCTCTCACCAACTCAAAAACATTGTTCAAGCAATTGTCCCCTTTCACTCCTGCATCACCAATATTTTCCTCTTTAGGGGACCATTACCATCAGCATGCCAACATGCTATAATATCTTCCATCAAAAAAGCAAGCAACACATACCTCTTGACCTCACAACTGCCTTCTAGCTACAGCCCTATTTCTCTATTCCCCTTCATAGCAAAATCCCTCAAAGGCAAGTCTGTACTTTCTGTCTCTACTTTCTCTTCTTTGATTCTCTACTGAACTCTCAAAAGATCTCAACACTAAAATCCAGTGTTCCCGTTTTGTTTAACCCCTCAGCTGCATTTGACATAATTGATCACTCCCTCCTCCATGAAATACTTGCTTCACTTTCTTTCTGGGACATTCCTCTTTTTTGCTCTCCTTCTAGTTTTCTGAGCATTCCTTCCCAGGTTTTCTGCTGATTTTCTCCTATCTTCCTGACCCCTAATTGTCAGAGTGTTCCCGGGCTCAGTTCTTGAGTCAATTTTCTTTCTTAAGATACCTGCCATTATTATGACCACCTTCTGTGATCACTGCTTGAATCCATATTGGTCATCACCCCTGCTCAGGCTCAGGATTCTGAGCACTCAATGCCTGCATTAATCAACTGGCAGCACAGTTAGTCTGTGCCTCCACCAGTCCACATCAAAGTAATTCACTACTTAAAAAAATCAGTGGAACCAATTATTTTGATACATTAAGACCAAAGTCACAACAAATGTAAGATTGTTTTATTATTTTTCAACTGGTTGAGTTGATGTTAGGTATACTACTGCCTTAATTCAGGCTGCTATAACAGAAATACCATAGATTGGGTGGTTTAAGCAACAGAAATCTATTCCTCACAATTCTGGAGACTGGAAAGTCTAAGAGCAAGGGACCAGCAGATCTGGTGTCTTGTGAGGGTTCACTTCCTGGTTTGCAGATGGTCATCTTCTCATTGTATTCTCAATGAACTTGCCAGTGGTGTGAGTGTGCCATCTTGGAGGCAGATCCTTAGCTCCCAGACAAGGCTTCTTATGGTTGCAGAGAGAGACAAAGCAAGCTCTCTTGTGTCTTTTTACAAGGGTATTAATCCCATTCATGAGAGCTCCACCCTCATGACCTAATTACCTCCCAAAGGCCCCACCTCCTAATATTGAGGATTAGAATTTCAACATATGAATTTTAGAGGGCCAGAAACATTCAGTCCATAGCAACTGCCTTCAGCCAGAATTTTTGTGGCTATCCTGTGAATCATGGGATGTTCAGCAGCATCTGTGGTCTCTCCCCATAAGATGCCAGCAGTTACCAACACCCGAGTTGTGATAATCAAAATGTCTCTAGACATTGCCAAAAATCACTCCCAGTTGAGACCCACTGCCTTAGACGTGTGTGTGTGTGTGTGTGTGTGTGTGTGTACGCAGGTAGATACGCTGAGAGATTTATTCAATATTGATATAGAGATGAAAAGGCTAACATTAAACAAACCCTTCTTAGGCTAGTGAATTACATCTTTTAGTTTCTGTGCTTATGTTGAGGGTGGATGTCCCTGCCACAAAGACCAATCCACTGGCAGGTATTCAAGAAGGCATCTGGAAATAAGGGGCTAATAAAAGGCAAAGCTAACAAGGCTCCAACCAGATCAGCAAGTACCATATACATACATATCTGTATTATCATACCACGACACTGTTGGGAAATGATTTCTTCCCATTTCCCTAAAATGCTGTGAGCAAATCAAGGGTGAGAACCACCCTCTGGCACAGTTCCTAGAGCCTCATTGGTGTTCAGCAGTTTTTAATTGGCACCAAATGTGGGCACTACCCTACCCCATGTATGGCACTACCATACCTCAGGCATGGGGATAGGGTCACCCACTCTTTCTTCCACGCACAGCTCCCTGACTGCATGTGGCTCCACTCTTTAAACCTGTCTTAGGCTGTTGTTTTAGCCAGATTCTTTATGAAGTCCTTTTATTTTCTGTTCTCTTCTATTTGAGAATTAACTTTTCACTTGGTAAGGATCTAAGTATGTCCCAAATACACCCTGAGGTTAGCTGGATAAGGGAGTGTTAATAGTCCCGTGAGGAACCTAGCTAGTAAGACAATGGTATTCTACAGGAGGAGATACTAGCAAACCCCATTCATCCACCACCACCATTGATAACCCCCCAATAGCTGACAGAAAAATTGTGTACCACACAGTTTCCAAAGGATAGCTGGGGCTGGGAGCTGTTGCTGGGTGGGAAAGAGGCACATTGCTCTCATAAAGCTTGACCAAAAATAAATACATATATATATGTACCTATATATACACACACACACACATATATATATATCTCATGGGACATTAGGGCTAGAAAGAACCCTGGAGGCTGTGTTCTCTAGCCCTTCTTTCTACAAATGAGAATAGCCTCCAATGCCCAGGGAGGTGTGTCTCCTCTGAGGTCAAACAGAATTTTGATAGCACAGCTCTGACAAGAACATTACCCTCTTGGCTCTGGATTCAGCTCCATTTCTACCTCACTGTGCTATCCCAGTTGGCAGATACAGCAACTTTAAGAGACATCCCTCTGAAAGAAGGACGAGCTCAACCCTCTGGCAGAGCTCTATCCCACCTCAGCCACCCCAGCCCACCCCCCAACCTTGACTCAGAGCGCAATGGCTCCTTGCATCCTTGGACAGTTTCTACTTGCATCTGCATCGATTAAACCTTGATCTCATTTATTATCTCAGGAAATGGTCTCAAGGTCACAGGGCTGGAAATTTAATTATGGTAGCAGTATATTAAGTGGCACATTTAAAGATGCTGAATTGTGGTAATTAATTTTTTGGATGGTGGTCTCGGAGGAACGGGTTTTCTCTACCCTGGGTGTTTGGCATCCATCATGGCCATTGAACTTGGCAGCTGTCTTTTAGCTTTAAACTGCCTCGTTATTCATCTTTTATGACTAGCCTTTAAAAACACTAGGCGCCGATACCCCCTTTTATTGTAATATATGTGTGTGATGGGAACGGAGCCATACTTCACCTTTGCTATAAAACATGAACCAAGGGTGCCAGCAGCTACCTAAGCTGGCCTCTAAATTGAGACAACAATTACCCTTCGCTGACATCTAGTGTCAAGGCATGAGATATAGCTGAAGCACTGAATCCATTGGCTTGGAAAACGTACGCTTCCCCAGTGATAAAGCCTGTCTCACCCACGAGGCTCCAGCCCCAGCGGGGAGGAAGGGAGCAGAGGGATTAACTTGGCCCTGACTATTGACTTTGCTATGGTTCTAGGTTATCCAAGGGGGCACCCGTCTGCCAAGGCCTTAAAGAGCTTGTAATGTTTAACGAAGGGACAGTCATTAAATGTGTTTGGTTCAAATATTAGGTTCAATGAGCCTGGGTGGCACTTAATAGAGAGGTGGAAAATATGAATTAAATTAGAGAGATTCATTAAAGAAATTGGCCTGGAGCCCAAGAATGACTGGTTGTCAGACAGAGCTGCCAGGAGTTAGGAGCTCATTCAGTGAGGGAAACTCAAACCAGGTTTAGGTTTTAAATTCCAGAATGCCACTATAAAATAGGTTTAAATATTGATCAGCCTTTGTGAAGAAAGGGATAGCCATAAAAACTGACTTGTGGGTAGAAATTCTTTTTCTCAGAAAGTCCGTGTCCTGGCCGGCCATGGTGGCTCACACCTGTAATCCCAGCACTTTAGGAGGCCAGGTGAATCACTTCAGGTCAGGAGTTTGAGACCAGCCATGGCCAACACAGCGAAACCCCGTCTCTACTAAAAATACAAAAATTAGCTGGGTGTGGTGGCACACACCCATAATACCAGCTACTAGGGAGGCTGAGGCAGGAGAATCGATTGAACCCAGAAGGTGGAGGTTGCAATGAGCTGAGACAGCACCACTGCACTCCAACGTGGGCAACAGAGTGAGACTCGGCCAAGAAGCAGAGAGAGAGAGAGAGAGAGAAAGGAAAGAAAGAGAGAAAGAAAACAAAAGAAAAGGAAAAGAAAAGAAAAGGGAAGGAAGGAAGGAAGGAAGGAGGGAAGGAAGGAAGGAAGGAAGGAAGGAAGGAAGGAAGGAAGGAAGGAAGGAAGGAAGGAAGGAAGCAAAGGAAGGAAAGGAAGGAAAGGAAGGAAGAAAGTCATGTTTATTGCCTCCAAAAGTGTAGGAGCACAGTGTTTATACACTTTGAAAGCTCAGAATCCCGGTTTCTCCCTTCTTCAGGTGGGGTCTGCCCTACCCTCCAGTCCAAGGTTTCTTACCCTGGGCACTACTGGTATTTTGGCCTGGATGATTCTTGTCTGTGGAGGGTTGGGGGCTGTCCCGTGCGTTGTAGGATGTCTGCCAGTATCCCTGGCCTCTCATCACTAAATGCCAGTAGCCCCCTCCCCCAGTTGTGATAACCGAAAATGTCTTCAGATATTGTCAGCTATCCTCTGGAAAGTAAAATTGCTCCTGGTTGAGAACCACTGGTCTGTTCTAACCTCAGGAGGCAGGCTCAAACCTCTAAGCTGACCTGCCAGCAGGGCCGTGCCTTGGCTGGAGAGGGCAGCGTTGGCCCAGCAGGTCTGAGCTGCCCTCACAGCTGACCTGGTGACCACTCATGCCTGACTGTGACCTCCACTTGGTTTGCTGGCCAGTGTGTTGGACTTTGGCCTGCTTAACTCTCACTCTTGTCTTTGACCACAGCCCCAAGTCCTGATCATGAGCATCCTATGATCTCGTGACCTCATTTTGGTAGCACTTGTCCTGTAACTGAGTCCTCACACCAGGTCATGTGTCTCCGCCACAGTCAATCAGACGATCAGCACGTGTCTCCTGCTGGGGATCCCACGGGAAACAAGGCCATCAGAAACTCTGCCGTCACAGAATCGACATGCTAGTGGTGAGAGATAGCCAATAAATACGTCAGTAAATACTCCATTTTCAGATGATGATAAGTGTGATGAAGAAAATAACTCAGGTAATTGGACAGAGTGCAGAGGGGAGGGTGGGCTACTCTAGCCATGGTCAGTAAAGGCCTTACTGAAGAAGTGAAGAGAACTAAAATGTGAACAATGAGAAGGTGGCCCTGAATATGGTGTTCCTGCCATTACAACAGGCTGTATTTTAAGAAGAAGAAACTTAGTAAGATTATAATATACATAAAGTGTCTAAATCTTAATGGTACATCTATATAAATATGCACACACACACACAACTACCACCCAGCTCATGATATTCAATGTTTCTATCATGGAAGGCCCATTTCTATGCCTTCTTCCCTGACAGTACACACCCCCAGAGATAACTATTCTGACTTTGGTTGCCATTAATTCATTTTGTCAACAGGCTGCATTATATTTTATTGTGTTTTGTTTTTTCTAGGAAACCCAGGTAGATCTTCCATACCAACAACTTTTCACAAATTCTTTTAAGCCTCTAGTTCCTTATAAAGCTGAAAGGGGCCGCTACAGCTCCCCTGGGATACTAAAGGAACCGTTCATGATGGAACCCCCATCACCAAACCTCATCAGGTTAATCCAACCCTGGCTGATTCAGGGATGCCTGGAGGGGAAGAGATACAAGGGAAGACAGAATCTCTGTACTTTCATCCCTACCTGCTTCCTTCTTGTTTGCTGAACAAACACTCCTGCCAGAGAAAGCAGCAGAAAAACACTGGGTTCTGCCAAACCCCCGTTAATCAATGAGGCTGTAACAAATCACAGGATGAAGCCTATGACACATCAATTACACTAAAAACCAAGGGCATCTACGGGAATTGGCAATCAGGCGCAAGACCTGTGGGGTCACCCACACCCAGCCGCTGAGGCCCGAGGCCTGGACACTCTGCTGTTTCTTGGCCCAGCTGTGAGGTGATGGCTCAGAGGTAAGCGGGTGGCTGTAGGGTAAGAAATGTTTCATGCCCACAGTGGTCTGAGTGAAGATGCTAACTAAGGTCCACGTGGGTCATGCCTGGTGTATTCTTTAAGCCAATGCTGGTTTTTCACATAACTTAGTTAAAATGAAAATAAATGATCCAGAAATTGGAAAATTGCTTCTAAAACTGCCATTGATTAACTAGAAACTTGGCCAACTGAGTTGAAAACTTGGTGTCACAGTTTCTTTATCTGCTACACAGAGATTATAATACATGCATTACTACCTCATTGAAGCATCGTCATACATAGATATATACACATATACATACACACACATATAGGTCAAGAGAGATATAAATTTAGGGTTGATTATATTTATATATGAGTTGGTATTTATTTGTCATCCATTTGACAACCATTAAATGTTTCCACTATGTGGAAGGGCTTCATTTCTCTAAAGGAGCTCACAGTGCAGAAAAGAAGAGAGGCTGGAATTGGAAATGAGAAATCCACATGCAGGAGTCCAACAAAAACTACATACATTATAGTCCACCAAGCCGCGAGTTCCCCAAAGAATAGGCTCCCATTGCATTGGTCTTTGAATTCCATGAAGCAGTCAGCGCTTGAGAACTGGAATGATTGGATTTCTTAGACTGATCTGGGGCAACGTTGTGTGAGGTGTAGTAGAACTCCTCAGCCCTTTGCCCATCTTGCTCCCTTTCCCCTTTACCCATTATCCTATTATTCCATGGACAAGAGAATGGAGCAGAGAAAAAGAAGAGGCAAGGAACAAAGTGAGCAGAAGTGAAAAGTTTACTAAATCCAGGAAAGTGTATTGTGACTGGTTCTGCCAGCACCATTCTCAGGGTCAAGCACCTGCTCAGGGTCTCACAGCCAGTTAATGAACCCAAACTAGCACTCAGGTCTTCTAGTTGCAGGCTGTTTCTTATTCACAGGAGATAGCTCACTAAATCAGAGTGCTTGGCTGCAAGCAACTGGTACCAATTTGGGCTGACACAGGAGGAAAAGAGTTTGTTAAAAAGATATTGCCAGGCAAAAATCACCAGTAGACACAAAAATTATGTGGTGAAAAGTATTAATTTATTTATTTAATTTTTGTTTTTTTTTTTTTTGAGATGGAGTTTAGACCTTGTTGCCCAGGCTGGAGTGCAATGGCACAATCTTGGCTCACTGCAACCTCTGCCTCTCAGATTCAAGCGATTCTCCTGCCTCAGCCACCCAAGTAGCTGGGACTACAGGCATGTGCCATCACGCCCAGCTAATTTTGTATTTTTAGTAGAGATGAGGTTTCTCCATGTTGGTCGGGCTAGTTTCAAACTCCCAACCTCAGGTGATCCGCCCTCCTCGGCCTCCCAAAGTGTTGGGATTACAGGCATGAGCCACTGAGCCCAGTTGAAAAGTAGTTAAAGAAAAAGATATTCACAGATGGCAAAGCACAGATTACGTACTACAAGATTACCTGCAAAAATGAAAAATCTACATTTACAGTGGAGAAATCTGGCAGTGATCATCCTAACCAAGTGGCCAAACATAATACCACCAAGAGTGGAGCCCCCGCCAGTAATGTGATGGGTATTCATACAAGACCACTTACGAAATATGCCTTCCAAAAAAATGTTAACTTGAATTTAATCAGGCGTCTAGCCCTCATTTAAGATTTACAGGAAATACAGGGAGAGTGATGAATAAATTAAACAACACCACAAGGAAGCTATTAATCAGGAATGTAGCACAGCCTATGACACAACTGTTTTACCCTTCAAAAAGTCAATGTCATGAATGAATTGTTCAAAGAAAGACTGCAGACAAAAAGAAAATAAACTGCAGTCGTGAACCTGGATCAGATCCTGCTTTGAAAAGAATAGTTATAAAAGTTATTCTCCAACTGGAGGAATTTATATATGGGTTGTACTCCAGAGAATATTATGATATTGATGATTTTCTTAGGTTTGATAACAGTATCGTGATTTTGTTAGAGATTACACTTACTTTTAGGAGATGTATTCTGAAGTATTTAGGAGCTAAGTGTCAGGAGGTCAACAACTTTCAAGTAGTATAGCAAAAATAAGAATAAAATTAGAAATATACACACACAAGCAGTGAGGGATACAGTAAATATAGTAAAATGTTCCGATTGTTGAAGCTAGGTAGAGATAATACACGTGTTCAACAGAGGAGTGGGGAAAAATACTGAGTAACTTAGATAACTGGACAAAGGATTGCAGGACCAGTGCAGAGGCTCAGCCTTCAGGAGCAAGGCCTAAATCACTCTGCACAAATGGCCAGGTGAAAGCGTGGCATTGCTACCCTGACCACCTGAGGGTGCTGCCTCTCCTCTGTCCCCAGTGCCGCTTCTGCCTTGAAACCACTGGGGTAGATACCTCTGTTGCCTCTGCTGCACCAAATGCTAGACAGCTGTATCATCCCCTCCACCAGCAATTATGGAAACCCTGTGCAAAGCCTTTTTCTCCAGCGGCTAAGATGAATCAAAGCCTCCTGCTGATACATCTGATTATGGGAGCCTAATCAGATGTGGGGTTTGGCAACATGGCCAAAACCCATCTCTACAGAAAATACAAAAAATTTACCGGGCATGGTGATGCACGCCTGTGGTCCCAGCTACTAAGGAGGCTGAGGTGGGAGGATGGTTTGAACCTAGGAGGTGGAGGTTGTAGTGGGCTGAGATCATGCCACTGCACTCCAGTCTGGGAAACAGAGGCAGACCCTGTCTCAAAAAATATATATATATATATTTTTCAGTTTCATAAGTTGCATATCTTTAATGTTGAGTCTCGGGTATGGAAGTTTACTTGTGAGCCAACTGTGGGATTTATTTATTTGGGCATATTGCCTTGTTTGATTATGCTACTCTCTTGTTTTCTTTTAAAACGCTTGGAGGCCTTCAGGCATAGATGTCCATAAATTGAAAGGCATTATGAGACCAGGCATGGTAGCTCATAGCTGCAATCCCAGCACTTTGGGAGGCCAAGGCTGTAGGATCACTTGAGGTCTGGAGTTCAAGACCACCCTGGCCAACAGGGTGAAACCCTGTCTCTACTAAAAATGCAAAAATTGGCCTGGCATGGCAGTGCACATCTTTAGTCCCAGCTACTAGAGAAGCTGAGGCAGGAGAATCACTTGAACCTGGGAGGCGGAGGTTGCAGTGAGCTGAGATCGTGCCACTGCGCTCCAGCCTGAGCAACAGAGTGAGACTCTATCTCAAAAAAAAAGAAAAAGAAAAGAAAAGAAAAAGAAACACATCATGATTATTATTGTTCACAATGTTTCAAAAATAAACTCTTTCATCAGAATGCATAATCAAGACATCACATAGGGGCAATTTTTAAAAACACTTTATGTTTTATCCATTGAAAGTCTGAGGTTGATAGTGAAACTCTCCTGGCAGTTGGTGAGAGATTCAAACACAACTGAATTCATATTTACCATGACTGAATATTAATATCCATTAGCACATTTTCTATTGATAAATTCAGAAAGGGAATTCACGGTGCTCTCTCAGGGAGTGTTGGAAGGTAGCTTTGACCCCGTCATTTGTCATCATTATAGGGAAGAGCTACGGCCCACAACTTATCATTTGTTTATGGCAGTAAATACAGCAAAGAAGACATGCGGGGTGGCACGGTGAGGCTGCCGGCCCTCCTTCATGTTTCCCGTTTAGGAGTTTGCAACACTCCAGATATTCAAGCCACATGCCTAGGAGGCATCTTTAATACTTTTCTCTCCCTCACTACCACCCCCAATACCCAATCCACCTCTAGTCTTTAACTCTTAAATATCTCTTAAATCCCCTCGCTTATCTTGATTTCCTTCATTGCCAATCCTCACGCAAGCTACCATCGTATTTCCCCTGCACTGCAGCAGCCTTCAACTGACCTCCTTATGACAATAGTGCCCCAGTTCCATCTGTTCTTCATCTGCAGCTTGAGAGATCTCCTTAAAGTGCAAAACCAGACTGGATATTTCGTTGCTTTCATCTCCCTACCACTAGCCACCAACCTAAAAGTTACATTTACAATAAAATCCAAAATCTTTAGCATGGCCTATATGGCTTTGTAGTCTATAGCTCCCCCACCTCATCTGCTTTCCAGCCTTATCCAGTGCCTCTTGTTCAGGGATCCAGCTACATCAACTTTGTCTAAGCATTTGCTATGCTCCAAGCTCCTTCTCCCCTCTAAGTCTTTATACCTCTACTTGGTAGTTGTCCTTTTCCCACTGATACTCACTCTTGAGTAATGCTCCCCACAAACTAGATATCTTAGTTCATTTTATGCAGCCATAACAAAATACCTTAGACTGGGTAATTAATGAAGAACAGATATTTATTTCTTACAGTTCTAGGGGCTGGGAAGTCCAAGGTTGAGGGGCTTTCATCTGGTGAGGACCTTCCTGCTGCATCATTCCATGGTGGAAGGCAGAAGGGCAAAAGAGTACAAGCGGGCAAGAGAGTGCAAGCGAGCAAGAGAGGGTCAAACTCACTTTTATAACAAACCCACTCTCACAATAACAAGCCCTAATCCCCTCTTAAAAGTCACGAGACTCAATTACTTCCTAAAGTTCTCACCTCTCAACACCGATGCGTTAGGGATTAAGTTTCCAACATGTGAACTTTGGGAGACACATTTAAACCATAGCGCTACATGTGTTCTGTGCTCTCATAGCACCCTCTGTCTTTCTTTTTTTCATCTATCACAGTTTGGAATTGCACATATATTGGTGCAATGTTTTTCTATTATCCCCACTAGACTGGCAACACCTTGAAGGCAGAAACTGTGTTTCAACTCCCTTTGTGTCCTCAGTTCATAGCACAAAGCCTAGACATATAAGGTGCTAAGTAAATACTTGCTGAATTAAAAACATGTGAACAAATAAATGAATGTAAGTGACTACGTTCTTGTCAGACAGGGGTGAGAAAGCCCAGAAAACATTCAGATGGCACCATGTGTTGGACGTTGTTTTTGAACCAGGGCCGTGAATGCTGGCTGATCTCATCTCCTTTCCCCAGATGAGAGGCTCGGCTGATCAGTTCACATCCAGATAAGTTCAAAGATTTGAAAGGCATATCTGAGGAGCAATGAAAACTGACTTGCAGAACTTGCTGAGATCTCAATCCAAACTTAGATTTCCATGATTGAAATTCTCATAGCCACCTCCCCTGAATTGCACTCAACTTTTCAAAATGAGATTTTATGGGAACTGATTGTCATTAGATAAATGGGTGACTTCACTAATGTATAATACAATTTTCAATTACAGCGTATGTATAATAATTTACATTTCTTGTTTGATGGTGTGATATTTATGTGACATATTCTGAATGAGACCCGGCTGCTGTTTACATAATGATCTTGCTTTTCTCTTAGAGAAGATCTCGTTTTCAATTTTCTTTTTGTGCAGCAAGGTATTGTCATTCCAAGATAAACATTGTATATTATAGAATGTGCAGGTGAGAAACATCAATAAAGTAATAATTTAGATGGGTTTTAATAATTTTTATATATACCACTGAATTAGGTAATAGAGTGGTTCACCTTTCATAAAATGTTGGAATAAAAATGTCCCTAAAATTATAGTAAATTTTTTGTGATCTATTGGCTCTATGATCACCCTTGTGGCAAAGTGCCATTGAATAGCAAAAATCAATATTTTATTGAATATATTTTAGCATTAACATAATATTTGTTGCCAGAATGCTGCTCTGAAGCTGGAACAATATCACTGGGATATGTCTTTTTTCTGACCTTTAAGACTAGGTCTACATGAAACAAAGGTTTTTATGCATTTAACCCCAAATGTCATTCTTCGATTTCTGGCTAGAGATGGTTGATGGATAAGAGATAAAATAACTCCCAATCAAGAGCTTTCCAGGCTGGGCACAGTGGCTCATGCCTGTAATCCCGACATTTTGGGAGGCTGAGGCAGGCAGATCACTTGAGGTCAGGCGTTCAAGACCAGCCAGGCCAACATGGCAAAACCTCATCTCTACAAAAAAATACAAAAATTAGCCAGGCGTGGTGGCAGGCGCCTGTAATCCCAGCGACTCAGGAGGCTGAGACAGGAGAATCACCAGAACCCAGGAGGCGGAGGTTGCAATGAGCTGGCATCGTGCCACTGCACTCCGGCCTGTGTGACAGAGGAGACTCCGTCTCCGAAAAAAAGAGAGCTTTCCAGATAGAAAACTCTTCTTAAAATAGCAAGCTGGGGGATAGGGAAGAAGAGCACAAAGGAGCCAAGTAGCAGGCTATAGTACCCATAGTTTTGAACCTAAGGAACCACATTTGCACAGAGAGAAAGGCCAAGCAGGTACCTGCAGCCCTTCACCCTGCTTCAGCCAGAGCAGCTCTCCTTTTAGCCATTTTTATATTGGTGTTCCCAGTAAGAATTCATTTAAAAAGGAGAAGCGGCTATTTTAAAAACTTTGCAAAAACACTTAATGGTGAAAAGAGCACTGTTCTAGAACTCAGCCCTCTGAGCTCCATTTCCCCATTTATAAAATGAAGAGTTTGTATCTGTCAGTCTCTAGCATTCACCTATTCCGCAATTCATACTGCCTTATTCCAGGCCAAATGCTAGTGTAGACATGGCTATTATTTGGCATAACAACCTAATTATGCCATGTTATCAAACTGCATGCTTGCCTCCCTTTTAACGTAACAAAAGATGTAAAACATCCAGGCATGGAACCAGCAATATATCAATGGCACTAGCTTCAGATATAAAATGCTCTCTTTAACATGGATCGCTGGAAAATATTCAAACAGTCCTCATAGTTTCTAGAGTACAGGGTTAAATACCATACATTTCTCAAGATACATCTGCATTCAAATTAGCCCAACACTATATTAAGTTACAAATAAGCCTACAATTTTACCATAATTAAGAAACATTTCAGAGTAATTTCAGATGGTGTTCTGCTTATAAGTTATTCTAGCAGTAAGCAATTTGTTGAGTTTCTCCTCTCTGCAAATAAATAAAAACTCCTCAGCTAAATAAATTATGGGAAAGTTTAAAAATCAAATAAACAGCCATTAAAATAATATAAATATATAGTTGTTAGCATGGGAAAATGTACAAAATATATTAAGTGAAAAATCCATTAACAAAGCAGCATATACAATAGTATTTCATTTGGGGGAAAAAAATCACATGTACATGTAAGCACATAGGAAAAAGCTTTGGGCCAGACAGGGTGGCTTACACCTATAATCCCAGCACTTGGGGAGGCTGAGGCAGGAAGATCACTTGAGGCCAGGAGTTTGAAACCAGCTTGGGCAACATAGCAAGACCCCATCTCTCCAAAAAATAAAACAATAAAAAATTAGCTAGGCGTGGTGGTACAGGCCCATAGTCCTAGCTACTTGCAAGGCCAGTGTGGGAGGGTCTTCTGAGCCCAAAAGGTTGAGGTTGAAGTGAGCCATGATCATGCCACTGCATTCCAAACTGGGCAACAGAGTCAGAGCAAGACCCTGTCTCAAAATAAAAGAAAAAAGAAAACAATTTGAAAGAAAGCCATGGCTATCTCTGGATAGCAGGATACTCAGTGATTATGATTTCCTTCTTTGTTACCTTCTAGTGTTCTGAAATTTTTAGCAAGTTTCTTGAAATTGGCATGGGAAAGGCAATTTTGGAAGCAAGAAACCTCACTAGTTTCTTGTTCTCATATATTGTTTTTAAAATATACAAATGACGGCCTCTTAGAAATAGTGTTCTATCAAGAATCAGCCAGCTTTCCCTGTAAAGGGCTAGATGGTAAATATTTTAGACTTCTGGACTTTACATCCTTCTGCAAATGATATGGTTAGCTAAGCTTTATGTGCCCACCCAAATCTCATCTTGAATTATAATCCCCATCATCTCCACCTGTCAAGGGAGAGACCAGGTGGCGGTAATTGAATCTGTTCTCGTAATAGTGAGTGAGTTTTCATGAGGTCTGATGGTTTTATAAGTGTTTGGTAGTTCCTCCTGCCTTCATTCTCCCTCCAGGCATCTTGTGAAGAAGGTGTCTTGCTTCCCCTTCACGTTACACCATAATTGTAAGTTTCCTGAGGCCTCCCAGCCGTGCATAAATGTGAGTCAATGAAATCTCTTTTCTTTATAAATTACCCAGTCTCAGGTAGTTCTTTCTAGCAGTGTGAAAACAGACTAATAAAGTAACCATTCAGCTTTGCCATTATAGCATAAAGGCAGCCATAGACAATAGGTAAATGAATGTGCGTGACTGTGTCTCCGCAAAACTCTGCAAAAATAGGAGGCAGTCCACGAATCAGAGTTTTCCAGCCCCTAGAATAGTAGAAGGAGCCTTGGCCACAGACAGACAAGGATCTTAATCCTTGCTCCACGGCTTTAGCTGCACAATGACCAGGAAACATGGTTTCCTTGTATGTGCGATGGGAAGAACACCTCCCACCGTGAAGGATTGTGTGAGAAAGTCCATCTCACAAAACAGTGTACATAATTATTGTGTCCTGCCTTCTTTTTATAGCACAACTGGGGAAAAAAGTGAAGTGTGTTAAATAAAATAAGATTTAAACGCAGACTAAATTCTAATGCTGGGATTACAGGCATGCACCACCACGCCTGGCTAATTTTTGTATTTTTAATAGAGACAGGGTTTCACAATGTTGGCCAGGCTGGTCTTGAACTCCCGACCTCAGGTGATCCACCCGCCTCGGCCTCCCAAAGTGCTGGGATTACAGGCATGAGCTACTGTGCCCGGCCTTAAATATATTTCTTAAATATAAAATTCAAATCCAAAATACAGTGATTTGTGCGTATTCCTTTTTGTTTCCAGGGAAATAAAGTCTATAATAGGCAGATAGCCCTCTTCAAATAAAAAAGTCCAGTGGGTCCAGGAGGGATGAAATTGGAATCCAGCCTCTGCTCCAACTATTATAGAACACTTCTGACATGAGTCTGTAAAATTAATTCAGATGGTTTGCCAAAGCCACCAGTCTTAATTAATGACTTACTATAACCTCCACTTTTATTAGGTGTATATTTCTAGTATATTGGCATGTATATTAATACTGGCCTGTGAATAAACTGACAGTTCTTAAATGATATGAGATAAACTTATTTTCTTACGAGGAATTCACTTTTGCCTTGAACTTATAGTAAAATGATTATTAGTTCAGTAAATTATGACTTCAATTTTTTTATCCCTTTGCAATAGAAAGGCTGTCCATATTTCTTTTCTTGATGATGCTTTGGATGAGTCTTTTTAGTTATTCTTGTGCTTTAGCAAGTAGGACTCTTAGCTTTATAGCCATAAACTTTCCAAGTGGAAAAACATTCACTAAGGGTCGGCTAGTTTTCTTTTTTTAGTAATATCCCACCCTGGTTTAACAACATTCCACAATATTCCTAATATTTTGAAGGATGTATTAAATATATGTATACACACACATATATCACAGCAACGTTTATTAGAATCTTCTGTAACTTGCAATAAAATGCATATAGTACATTTAGATGGAGATAAGATATTAATAAAATAAACAATGTGGGTCTTACAGCAACAAAAAATAGCTGGACAGTCCACTGTCCAATTTGAAACAATTTGCATCATTCCCCAAAAAGGGGGCACCAGGTGTGCTATGGTTTTTATCTGTGTATTTCACAGGCAAGGTCTGGTTGAGATGTGGTGGTAGAAGCAAAAAGTGTTCAGTTACTGCTCAATTACCAAATGTCCTAGCCATTTTTTTCTCCCAAATCCTTGCCTTTTTGAAAGGTAAACTTTGAAATTAATATGTCACTCAAAGTCACCGTGAGGATTACATAAGGAGCTAAAATTTTTCATCTGAAGTCAACCCAGACAGTCTAATCCAGGCTACAGTAAGTAAGAAGCCAACTTCTTAGGGCTTACATTGTATTTAAAGGTTATTCTCAAACATAATTAAAGGCTATGGTTTTCCCATAGAGCTGATAAAGGGTAGTTGGTATTTATTTCCTAGTTGAAGTGGCGCCACCATGTGGCAATAGAATCACACAGTTTACAATTCGTTCAACCGGGTGGCTTCAAAATTAGATGTTTTACTTTTTTTCATTTGAGAACATTTGTATTATTTTAAATGTGCATAAAGAGTGATTCAAGCCTGAGTGTGGTAGCTCACGCCTGTAATCCCAACACTTTGGGAAGCCGAAGCGGGTGGATCACCTGAGGTCAGGAGTTCGAGACCAGCCTGGTCAACATGGTGAAACCCCCATCTCTACTAAAAACACAATATTTAGCTGGGCATGGTGGCACGTGCCTGTAATCCCAGCTACTTGGGAAGCTGAAACAGGAGAATCGCTTGAACCCGGGAGACGGACATCACAGTGAGCCAAGATGTGCGCCACTGCACTCCAACCTCGGTGACTGAGCTAGACTCGGTCTCAAAAAAAAAAAAATTATTCAATTTATACATTTTTATTATGTGATTTCAAATTACCATATTCAAGTTCACATAAAATATGAATGTGTCAGCCCGGCGAGGTGGCTCACGCCTGTAATCCCAGCACTTTGGGAGGCTGAGGCGGGCAGATCACGAGGTCAGGAGATCGAGACCATCCTGGCTAACACGGTGAGACCCCTCTCTACTAAAAATACAAAAAATTAGCTGGGTATGGTGGCGGGCGCCTGTAGTCTCAGCTAATTGAGAGGCTGAGGCAGGAGAATGGTGTGAACCGGGTATGCAGAGCTCGCAGTCAGCCAAGATTGCACCACTGCACTCCAGCCTGGTCTACAGTGCGAGACTCCGTCTCAAAAAAAAAAAAAAAAAAGGTACACACACATACACATATATATATATGAATGTGTTGTGTTTTTGTACAGCAGCATGCATAGTGCTTAAGAGAATGCACTTTGGAGCCAGTTAGGCTAAGTTCAAATTCCAGCTCTGCTACTTACTCTGTGTAGAATATTGAGCAAAGTACCCAACTCTTCCAAGTCTCAGTTTTCTTATCTGTAAATGGAGGCAGCAGTAACGTACCTATCCTGATGGATTCTTACGAGATTAAGCAAATTAACTCATATAAACTCATATTAACTCATATAAGCAAATTAACTCATAAAACACTTAGAACAGTGTTCTAAACACTTACTCTAAAACATAGAGTAAGCCATCTCCAAGTTATCATTATTACTTTTTTATTATTAGTTTGAAGAGACTTTGATCATTCATCTGATCCACCTTTCTAAATCCTTTCCGGGTTCAGTCTAAGCCAACTTATGAGAGATATACATCAGCAACCAAGCTACAGTCATAGACAGCAGCTACATTTTACAGTTTAAAAGCTAGTACTATATTTTGAGAGGATCGTTTTAAAAGAAATCAAAACAACTTCAATGCCTTTGTGTCAGATTACATCACGTTAATGCTCAGTTATAAATGACCAATCAGCATTTTGACAATACCGATGAAATTTATTCTTCTAGACAGGTGATATGGTTTGGGTGTGTCCCCACCCAAATCTCATCTTGAATTGTAACTCCCACAATTCCCATGTGTTGTGGGAGGAACCCGGTGGGAGGTGATTGAATTATGGGGGTGCATCTTTCCTGCACTGTTCTCGTGATAGTGAATAAGTGTCACAAGATCTGGTGGTTTTAAAAAGGGGAATTTCCCTGCACAAGCGCTCTTCTCTTGTCTGCTGCCATGTGAGACATGCCTTTCACCTTCTGTCATGATTGTGAGGCCTCCCCAGCCACATGGAACTGTAAGCCCAATAGACCTCTTTCTTTTATAAATCGCGCAGTCTCAGGTATGACTTTATCAGCAGCATGAAAATGAACTAATAAAGTAAATTGGTACCAGTAGAGTGGGGCATTGCTGGAAAGATACGAAAAAATGTGGAAGCAACTTTGGAACTGGGTAACAGGCAGAGGTTGGAACAGTTTGGAGGGCTCAGAAGAAGACAGGAAAATATGGGAAAGTTTGGAACTTCCTAGAGATTTGTTGAATGGCTTTAACAAAAATGCTGACGGTGATATGAAAAATATGGTCCAAGCTGAGGTGGTCTCAGATGGAAATGAGGAACTTGTTGGGAGGAGGAGCAAAGGTGACTCTTGCTATGTTTTAGTAAAGAGACTGGCAGCATTTTGCCCCTGCCATAGAGATTTGTGGAACTTTGAACTTGAGAGAGATGATTTAGGGTATCTGGCAGAAGAAATTTCTAAGCAGCAAAGCATTCAGGATGTGACTTGGATGCTGTTAAGGGCATTCAGTTTTAAAAGGGAAACAAAGCATAAAAGTTTGGAAAATGTGCAGCCTAACTGCGATAGAAAATGAAATTCTATTTTCTGAGGTGAAATTCAAGTCAACTGCAGAAATTTGCATAAGTAATGAGGAGCCAAATGTTAATCCTCAAGACAATGGGGAAAGTGTCTCCAGGGCATATCAGAGGTCTTCATGGCAGCCCCTCAAGAGGCCTAGGAGGCCTAGGAGGAAAAAGTGGTTTCGTGGGTTGGGCCCAGGGTCCCCGTGCTGTGTGCAGCCTGGGGACTGGTGCCCTGTATCACAGCTGTTCCAACCATGGCTGAAAGGGGCCAACACAGAGCTTGGGCTGTGGCTTCAGAGGGTGCAAGCCCCAAGCCTTGGCAGCTTCCACATGGTGTTGAGCTTGTGAGTTCACAGAAGTCAAGAATTGGGGTTTGGGAACCTCTGTCTAGATTTCAAAAGATGTATGGAAATGCCTGGATGCCCAGGCAGAAGTTTGCTGCAGGGGTGGGGCTCTCATGGAGAACCTCTACTAGGGCAGTGCAGAAGGGAAATATGGGTTTGGAGCCCCACCACAGAGATACTACTGGGGTACTGCCTAGTGGAACTGTGAGAAGAGGACCACCATCCTCCTGACCCCAGAATGGTAGATCTACCAACAGCTTGCACTGTGTGCCTGGAAAAGCCACAGACACTCAACACCAGCCTGTGAAAGCAGCCTGAAGGGAGGCTATATCCTGCCAAGCCACAGGGGCAGAGCTGCCAAAGACCATGGGAACCCACCTCTTGCATCAGCATGACCTGGATGTGAGACACGGAGTCAAAGGAGATCATTTTGGAGCTTTAAGATTTGACTGCCCTACTGGATTTCAGACTTGCATAGGGCCTGTAGTCCCTTTGTTTTGGCCAGTTTCTCCCATTTGAAATGCTATATTTACCCAATGCCTGTATCCCCATTGTATCTAGGAAGTAAGTAACTTACTTTTGATTTTACAGGCTCATAGGTGGAAGGGACTTGCCTTGTCTCAGATAGATGTTGAACTGTGGGCCTTTGAGTTAATGCTGAAATAACTTAAGACTTTGGCAGACTGTTGGGAAGGCATGATTGGTTTTGAAATGTGATGATATGAGATTTGGGAGGGGCCGGGGGTGGAATGATATGGTTTGGCTGTGTCCCCACCCAAATCTCATCTTGAATTGTAACTTCCATAATTCCTACATGTCATGGGAGGAACCCAGTGGGAGGTGATTGAATTATGGGGTCTAGTCTTTCCTGCACTGTTCTTATGGTAGTGAATAAGTCTCACAAGATCTGATGGTTTTAAAAAGGGGGATTTCCCTGCACAAGCTCTCTTCTCTTGTTTGCCACCATGTGAGACATGCCTTTCACCTTCTGCCATGATTGTGAGGCCTCCCCAGCCACATGGAACTGTAAGTCCAATATGTAAGTCTTTCTTTTGTAAATTGCCCAGTCTTGGGTATGTCTTGATCAGCAGCATGAAAATAGACTAATACAACAGGTGAATCTCAAATATTAATGTGCACGCAAATAACCAAAGGCTCTTGTTAAAATGAAAATCCCAATTCGGTAGGTGTGGGTGGCTCCTGAGATTTCTGTATATCTTCCAAGCTCCCGAGTAATGCCAAATGCTGTTGGCCTACAGAACACACTTTGAGTAGCAAGGCTGTGAATCACTGAAATCTGTTTCCACTTTATTATTATCTTTCCCTGTCACTCAACAGAACATGGTAAGTTAATTGTAAGTCAGAGAAAAGCCATAGGAACCAAGATAATACTTTGCATAGTCTTCACATTTTCTTTTCTTTCTTTCTTTTCTTTTTTTTTTTTTTTTTTTTTTTTTTTTTTTTTTTTTTTTGAGATAGAGCCTCATTCTCTCACCCAGGCTGGAGTGCAATGACACAATCTCTGCTCACTGCAACCTCAGCCTCCTGGGTTCAAGCGATTCTCCTGCCTCAGCCTCCTGAGTAACTGGGATTACAGGCATCCACCACCTCACCCAGCAAATTTTTTTGTATTTTTGGTAGAGACGGGGCTTTTCCACATTGGCCAGGTTGATCTTGAACTCCTGACCTCAGGTGATCTGCCCACCTCTGCCTCCCAAACTACTGGGATTACAGGCGTGAGTCACTGCGCCCGGCCAGTCTTTACATTTTCAAGACAATTTTACCATCATCTTTAATGAAAACAACGGCTGCAAATATAAGGGAATAATAAATGTCTACACACACTGGGAAAGCATATAAGGACCAAGTTTTATCACAGTTGTTACATTATACCATGCCAGAATGTCCAGAGAGTTGGAAAGAGTGTAGCTAACATTTGTGTAGAAATGCTTCATATGTGAAAGGCAGAAGGGACCGTGCACAGGCCACTTAACTGTACAACAGGGATCCCATCAGCCTTGGAGACCAACAAGGGTGTGACATCACATGAGACGTATATAAAAGAGCTTTCCAAACGACTTAAAAGTAAGTGAAAAGGTTTATTATTTGTGAAGCAATGTCAAAAGGATCATAACTTGAAAAACTTTGGGAATCTAGGTAAGCTTGTCTAAAATCAACTATAATAGCTGTGACCCAGGCAATAAAGATAGGTTTCTATTGTCAGAGATTATAAGATTTTAAAACAAAAACATAGTATCATGAAAATGAAAGCCAGAAGTTTCATGGGTAATCATTGGAAGATGCTGACAGCATCAATTTACACCATAAACAGTTTAAATAACTTTCTGAAGTTGGAAATATATTCTTAATAGCATCTGTGTGTCTTTTAAAAAATTGTGTCTTAGACCATTTTGTGCTGCCATAACAGATAATGGAGACTGGGAAATTTATAAAGAACAGAAATTTATTTCCTCTCAGTTCTGAAGGCCAGGAAGTTCTAGATCAAGGCTCCGTTAGGTTCAGCTGTCTGGTGAGAGCTGTTCTCTGTTTCTAAGACGGCACCTTGAAAATGACGTTTTCTAGAAGGGGGGGAATACTGTTTCTTCATATGGCAGAAGGTGGAAAGGGAAAAAGGACAAACTCTCTCCATCAAGTCCTTTCATAACTGTATTAATCCATTCATGTAAACTGAGATAATTTGGATATTTGTTTCCTGTAAATCTCATGTTGAATTATAATCCTCAGTTTTGGAGATGGGGCCTGGTGGGAGGTGTTTGGATCAGAGGCACAGATCCCTCATGGCTTGGTGCTGTCCTCATGATAATGAGTGAGTTTTCACGAGATCTGGTTGTTTAAAAGTGTCTGGCGGCTGGGCATGGTGGTTCACACCTGTAATTCCAGCACTCTAGGAGGCCGAGGTAGGTGGATCACCTGAGGTCAGGAGTTTGAGACCAGCCTGACCAACATGGCAAAACAGCCTGAACAACATGGCAAAACCCCATCTCTACTAAAAATACAAAAATTAGCTGGGTGTGGTGGCAGATGCCTGTAATTCCAGCTACTTGGGAAGCTGAGGCAGGAGAATCACTTGAACCGGGGAGGTGGAGGTTGCAGTGAGCCGAGATCACACCATTGCACTCCAGCCTGGGTGACAAGAGTGAAACTCCATCTCAAAATATAGGTAGGTAGGTAGGTAGGTAGGTAGGTAGGTAGGTAGGTAGGTAGGAAGGTAGGTAGGTAGGTAGGTAGGTAGGTAGATAGATAGATAGATAGATAGATAGATAGATAGATAGATAGACAGATGATGGATAGATAGAAGTGTCTGGCACCTCCCCTCTCCCTTCTGCTCTGGCCATATGAAGTGCCTTCTCCCACTTCGCCTTCTTCCATAAGTTAAATCTCCCTGAGGCCTCCCCAGAAGCTAAGCAGATGCTGGTACCATTCTTCCTGTACAGCCTGCAGAACTTTGAGTCAATTAAATCTCTTCTCTTTATAAATTAGCCAGGCTCAGACATACAGCAATGTAATAACAGCCTAACACAAAGGCAGAAACCTCATGACGTCAGCACTTCCCCAGAAGGCACCTCTCAACACTGTTGCATCAGGGATTAAGTTTCCAACACATGAATTTGAGGGGACACATTCAGACTATGGCACTGTGTATGTGAAACCACATTTTATATTAACTAAAATCACATCTTAGTAAGAGAAAAAATATATAAGCATGTATGCATAGAGGAAAATAGGAAGGTATACAATGACATATTGAGAACAATTAACTCTCATGGATGACTTTTATTTCCTTTTTGCTTAACTCCATTTTGTCCAAATTCCATAATCAATATGTGTTACTTTGGAATGGGGGGAGAAAAACCAAAAACAAATTTTATTCTATAAAAAGAATTATCTCCTGAATGTGAATAAAGTACTTAAAACCTTACTATTTAGCAACTGAAAACCATTCTCGATAAGACTATAATTCATGACAGACCTTCCTACCCTTATTGCTATTGGCTGAAATTCCTGAAAATATAATTTTGTTCATTTTTAAAAAACAAATACCCCTGTAATCCCAGTACTTTGGGAGGCCAGCGCAGGAGGATCACCTGAGGTCAGGAGTTCGAAACCAACCTGACCAGCATGATGAAACCCTGTCTCTACTAAAAATACAAAAAATTAGCCAGGCGTGGTGGCGGGCACCTGTAATCTCAGCTACTCGGGAGGCTGAGACAGGCGAATTGCTTGAACCTGGGAAGCAGAGGTTGCAGTGAACCAAGATCGCACCAGTGCACTCCAGCCTGGGCAACAAGAGTGAAACTGCGTTTAAAAAAAAAAAAGTACCAATATCCAAAATAGCACTTTAGTGTATTGAGAATTTCTTCCGCTAATAATTAATACTGTGGGCTCTCAGGGTTCTAAATTACTCAGAGGAAAATCTGAAACACAGAAAACCCCATTTTTTTTTTGAAAACCTCGAGGCCCTTATGATGTCTGGCTGTGTTTCCATTTCAAGTGCACTTGGGCCTCCAAAACTGAATTTCTTAACTTTTTTGACTCTGGAAACATTTCCAAGGAGTATTTGCAAGAAACCCGCTTCAAATTGGAATCCTTCCGCTCGGGTACAATCATGCAAACAGCCGGCAGAATTTATTTAACCTTCAGCCAACTGCTCACCCAACTTGAAATTATTGATAGCCCATCAGCAATGATCAAGATGGAGAGGCTAAATGAAGAGGTGCTTTTTTTTACAAGAGAACCATTGAGCTGGTAACAGGACTTGAAATGCCGTGTCAGCTCAGCTTCCATGGTCAGGGAGCTCAGCTGCTGAAGGGAAATAAAACTGTTCAATTGAGGCCGCCCTCCAATCAGTCACAGGGGTAATGGTGTTTGGCTTCAGTCAGGTTGTATGTCAGCAAATATACATCTCTTAGACAGCCCCTAAGAGTGCCTTAAGATCATGCTTATTGTTTTATATAGATAGGGGTCGGGAGCTGATAAATGGTGGTCATAGGCCACCGAAATAAATTTTACCATGTTCAGCAGGTAAACTTAATCTCAATACTGGAGAATGAGAGAGCCATTTTGATAGAATATTCATTCCATTGACAGTGATGGGACATTTTTCCTCTGTTAATGTCCTGTGCAGATCATATGAAAGTAGATATCCTCTTCTCCCCGTGCCCCAGCCCCCACTGTATGAGGCCCACTTGCAGGAAAGAGACACCAGATACGGTCTTAGTGATTCACTGGGACTGAACTTTAAAGACCGACTGTGGTTGACAGTGCTCTTCGGGGAAATGAACACACCACAGCACCACCCTGCTGCATGCAGTCAGAGTGACACGGGAATCAGATACAGAAATGAAAACTAGTGGCTGTTATGTGGAACGATTTCTGCACTATCCTTAGTCCAAAAAAGGATTGGAAGCAGCAATAAGAGGTCAATAAGTCATAGATGGGAAATGCATGGCACAAGGCTGCTACCTTCTCCCAAGTCACTGTCAAATACCAGCACTCAGCCACAATACCCTTTCCCAGGGAATTCAGGTGAAGCTCAGAATCTCAACTAGTGTTTCAGGCACTCAGATTAAAAAGAATTTGTCCCCATCTCACTAAGTCCTTAAAATCTAGAAATCTGCCTTCTAGGAAATGTATTGAGTCCTCTAAAAGTTTCTAGAAAGGCAATTAGAAAGTTCCTTCAGTATTAGAGCCTGTGAAAAACAGAGAATATGATATGATCCCTCAAAGACAATCTGTCTGGCTGCAAGAGATTTTTCTTAGGAATGATAAATGAGGCCCAGCAGAAACAGGACACTGTGCTATTCACTGGAGAAATGAGAAGACTTTTTCAAAGGATTGGATCCTCTTATCCCCAGGCCAAGAGTCAGCACGACTCATGAATCTGAATCAGGGTGCCCGCAAGAGCCCTTCAAGAGCCAATCGTTATTAGAGAGCCTTAGAAAGGTTGAAGGGGAATAAAGAAAAAGAAGTAGTATTAGAAGAATGTGACTTCATGCCTACATTATGGCAGATATACCTAAAGAAATCAACCCATTTGCCAATGACTACAGTCCTCTTAAGATCTGCTGTAGGGATAGGCACAATGGCTCACGCCTATAATCCTAGCACTTTGGGAGGTCAAGGCAGGAGGGTCACTTGAGTCTAGGAGTTTGAGACCAGCCTGGGCAACATAGCAAGACCCCATCCCCACAAAAAAAAAAAGAAAGCAAACAGTTTTTAAATAGCCAAATGTGGTGGCTAGGACACCCTTGATCTCTACTTGGGAGACTGAGATGGGAGGATCAGTTGAGCCCAAGAGGTCAAGGTTGCAGTGAGCTGTGTTTGCACCACTGCACTCCAACGTGGGTGACAACAGAGTGAGACCCTGTCTCCAAAATAAAACATCTGCTACAGCATATGGAACTTGTGTCATCTCCCTGGTCTGTTGTTTCTTTTATCAGACTCAAGAGCACCGAACACGGAACTAGATTTCTAAGGAATTACGACTTAGAGCTTGCTTGAGGATGAAACAAATAAACTGAATTATCATTTTCTTAATTTAGGAAAAGGAGATCTTTGTTTTAGTACCTTGTTCACCTTCCTGCTTTCCACTTCTTTGAAGGCAGAGCCACGCTCACGTATCTTGGTATCTTCAGAGCCTGGCATGGTGTCTCAGGGGTAGTGGATACCCAGTGCAGTAAAACCAGTGAATACATCATTCAGCACCCTGCTTCACTAAGAAGCCCTAAAGCAGTCTGCTGTCTGCATTTTTAAGCATAATGTACCTTAAGTAGGCCAATTACTGCATCCAGGCCAAAGTATGTATTTATACTAAGCCTATGGTCTCTTAAAAATAAAAAGTGACTAGACTGTCCTAGAATTTAGAAAAATCAAATTATAATATCTTGATTTACATTTGTTCTGTAAACACAAATCTTTTCTAATAATAAAAATGTACTATAAAGTGTTTTGACAAGAAAAATGTACTATGGGATGTAATGGAGAGGATGTTCTGAATTAGTGAAAATCTCAACTATAGACTTTTTAAAAATGCTTTTTAAATGTTTAAAGGATTGGGAGATTGGCTACATAGAAGCAGATTGAGCATTTGGGGAGGGGACTTTGGATGATGGGGTTAGGTACTTTTTAGTACTAACAAAATTTCTGTAAATTTGAAATTATTTCAAAGTAAAACATCAGGATCTAAAACAATATTGTTTTATGTAAACTATAATCCCATGTTGCAGAATTAGTGCATCACAAAATACATAATATGTACAGAAAAGTCAGAGAATATACATCAAAATATGGTTAACTACAAGTGAGACTGAGTCTACGTTCATCTACATCTATGTTTTTATCTATATTTTTATTTATCTGTACTTTCTAGTTGTTAAAAATTGGGTATGTATTCTCTTTGCAATGCCAATTTTTTTTCTTTTTTTTTTCACTGCAACCTCCGCCTCCCAGGTTCTAGGCAATTCTCCTGCCTTGGCCTCCAGAGTAGCTGGGATTACAGGTGCATGCCATCATGCCCGACTAATTTTGTATTTTTAGTAGAGACGGGGTTTCACCATGTTGGCCAGGCTGGTCTTGAACTCCTGACCTCAGGTGATCCATCCACTTCAGCCCCCCAAAGTGCTGGGATTACAGGTATAAGCCACTGCACTCAGCCAAAATTTTTGTTTTTTGGTGTATGTTCATGTACTAATTTCCAGGCTCAAAATAAGATTATATTATAAAACATATTTGTTTCATCTATAATTCAGTTAACATCTACAATATATAATGTACTTCTAAGTCACTGTAAGAATGCCTTCTATTTCTAAAATTTGGGAAATGATCATGTGTGAGAAATTTTATTTATCTTTTCCTGCTTATTAGATTACCTGCTGCTCATTGATTATATTCCTTTTTTTTTTTTTTTTTTTTTTTTTTTTTGTTTGAGAGGGAGTCTCAGTCTCCCTCTGTGGCCCAGGCTGGACTGCAGTGGCGCCATCTTGGCTCACTGTAACCTCTGCCTCCCGAGTTCACGCCATTCTTTGCCTCAGCCTCCCAAGTAGCTGCGACTACAGGCGCCTGCCACCTCACCCGGCTAATTTTTTGTATTTTTAGTTGACACGGGGTTTCACCATGTTAGCCAGGATGGTCTCGATCTCCTGACCTTGTGATCTACCCTCCTTGACCTCCCAAAGTGCTGGGATTACAGGCGTGAGCCACAGCTCCCGGCCGATCATATTCCTTTTTTAAAAAAAAAAAATCTATAATTGAATAGCTTCCTAATTTTTTTTTTTTTTTTTTTTTTTTTTTTTTTTTTTTTTTTTTTTTTTTTTTGAGACGGAGTCTCGCTCTGTAGCCCAGGCTGGAGTGCAGTGGCCGGATCTCAGCTCACTGCAAGCTCTGCCTTCCGGGTTCACGCCATTCTCCGGCCTCAGCCTCCCGAGTATCTGGGACTACAGGCGCCCGCCACCTCGCCCGGCTAGTTTTTTATATTTCTTAGTAGAGACGGGGTTTCACCGTGTTAGCCAGGATGGTCTCGATCGCCTGACCTCGTGATCCACCCGTCTCGGCCTCCCAAAGTGCTGGGATTACAGGCTTGAGCCACCGCGCCCGGCCATTTTTATTTTTTTTTTATTTTATTTTTTTTTTTTTTGAGACTGAGTCTCACTCTGTTGCCCAGGCTGGAGTGCAGTGGCACCATCTCGGCTCACTGCAACCTCTGCCTTCCGGGTTCAAGTGATTCTCCTGCCTCAGCCTCCCAAGTAGCTGGGACTACAGGAATGTGCCACCATGCCCGGCTAATTTTTTGTATTTTTTTAGTAGAGATGGGGTTCCACCGTGTTAGCCAGGATGGTCTCCATCTGCTGACCTCGTGACCCGCCCGCCTCAGCCTCCCAAAGTGCTGGGATTATAGGCGTGAGCCACGGCGCCCAGCTTTCCTTTCTAATTTTATAATAGAACCTTTAAAATAGATTAGCTCTTCTAATTACTCTTTATCTAAATATACAAATTATAAAATAATTGCCTTTTGCTCCTGTGGGTTTCAGCATCTTTTTATTGGTTTTCTTCATTTCGGATCATTTTATAATTATAAACTTTGTTTCAAAGAATAATTACAAATACTAACAAGACTGAAATAGTAATGGTCTCATTGTACACAATATCTCTTGTCTAGAAAACTCTTGCTAAAAGAATTTGAGATTCAAGTTAAATTATGTTCTTGAAATGAAATGTTTTCAACATTCTTATCATCTGTAAAGACAAAGCATTTATGTATTGACCTGGGGTCTCCCAATAAGGACCTTGAAAATGATGTTTGCAAGTTGTACCTAAAAAATGAGATTCTCCATCAGATTTGGAGAAGTAAATTTATAATTATGGTCATCGTACACCTAATGTAGAGAACACAGTGTTGAAAATACACAGTAAGTGCAACTTTTTGCATGCAAACTTTAGAAAACATTGGGTCAGTTTACCTTAAAAAAAAAAAAAATGAATAGTGGGTCTTGGCAATTATTCAAGCTTGGATGCATACACATATCTCCAATTAACTGAAACAGACATTCCCAGCATTCTTTGAGTGAAGAGGGTATTCTTTAATCATGTCACTGTATTTTGGTAGGTTTTTTTTTTTTTTTAAATATGTTTTTGTTTTGTTTTGTTTTGTTTTTGAAACTGAGTCGCACTCTATCCCCAGGCTGGAGTGCAGTGGCACGATCTCGGCTCACTGCAACCTCTGCCTCCTGAGTTTAAGCAATTCTGGTGCCTCAATCTGCCAAATAGCTGGGACTACAGGCGTGCACCACCACGCCCAGCTAATTTCTGTATTCTTAACAGAGATGGGGTTTCACTATGTTGGCCAGGCTGGTCTCAAACTCCTGACCTCGAGTGATCCACCTATGTCAGCCCCACAAAGTGCTGGGATTACAGGCATGAGCCACCACGCCCGGCCGTGGTAGGTATTTTTGACTATGTAAGTCAGAATGTTATATCATGGGATCAGAACTGAGGCAGAGATATAGAATTCTCATATTCACTTCCATAGCACAGTCTACCTTACTTATCAGATATATAAAAGAGAATCAGTATTCCACCTTGGATGGTATATTGATTGAGCTTAGCTTATAAAAATTAAGTTTCACAGCTAGGTGCAGCGGCTCACGCCTGAATCCCAGCACTTTGGAAGGACGAGGTGGGCAGATCACCTGAGGTCAGGAGTTCAAGACCATCCTGGCCAACATAGTGAAACTCCATCTCTAGCAAAAATATAAAAAATTAGCCGGGCCTGTTGGCACCTGCCTGTAATCCCAGCTACTCAGGAGGCTGCGGCAGGAGAATTGCTTGAAACCAGGAGATGGAGGTTGCAGTGAACCGAGATCGCTCCACTGTACTCCAGCCTGGGCAACAGACTCTGTCTCAAAAAAAAACAAGTTTTACAATATATATAGGTTCATAATTCAGTAACACCTCAGCAACAGTATAGCTACTCCTCAAGCCAAAGTCTCAATCAGAAAAAAAGATGCTAGGTGAATCACACTAGTCTTACACATACCCAGGGCCATAACAAATCAAAACAGTTGAGTTGAAAAATTGTTCAAATGTAGAGTTATTTTATCTTCAAATATAGAAGCCTAACAGAAAATGACTTAAACAGAAGAATGTTTACTATCTCACATAAAAAGAGGTTTAGAGCCAGGCAGGGGTGCTCACGCCTGTAATCCCAGCACTTTGGGAGGCCAAGGCAGGTGGATCACGAGGTTAGACGATCGAGACCATCCATCCTGGCTAACACAGTGAAACCCTGTCTCTACTAAAAATACAAAAAATTATCTGGGCGTGGTGGCACATGCCTGTAGTCCTAGCTACTCGGGAGGCTGAGGCAGGAGAATCACTTGAACCTGGGAGGCGGAGGTTGCAGTGAGCTGAGATCACACCACTGCACTTCAGCCTAGGTGACAGAGCGAGACTCCATCTCAAAAAAAAAAAAAAAAAAGTTTAGAGGTAGCAGCTACAGGGAGGGTACAGGGAAGGTTAATTCAGTAGCTCAACAATGACCTCAATGACCGAGACTCTTTCTGTCTTAGTGTTCAGTGATCTGTGTATTGTCTGTTATCCTCAGGCTTGTCCCCTCATTGTAGCAAGGTGGCTGCCATGGCTCAAGACATCACACGGCTCAAGACATCAAGTTATCACACAACCATGCCCAAAGGTAGAAAGGACAATGTTTCCTTTTATGTTTCTCTTTTAACTGAGGAGGAAAACTTTTCAGAGTACTTCACCAGCAGACTTACCCCTAAGGTCCATTGGCAAAGACTTACTGGGTCACAGGCCAATGCCTTTGCGGCCAGGACAAGTGCTGGCAGGCGTCTTTCTGACATTTCAGCCTCTCACATGAAAATCAGCTCTTCCAGCAAGAAAGAAACTATGGGCTAGGCAGCCAACAGTGTCTACTCTAGTTTGTGCTTTTTAATCAGAGTATTGCTTTTTCTTTGTTTTGCTTTCTTTTTTTTTTTTTTTTTTTTTTTTTTTCTTGCTTTTTCTGAGAAGAAGTCTCACTCTGTAGCCCAGGCTGGAATGCAGTGGCACCATCTTGCGTCCTGGGTCCTGGTTCAAGCAATTCTCCTGCCTCAGCCTCCCGAGTAACTGGGATTACAGGCATGCACCACCATGCCCAGCTGATTTTAGTACAGACTAGGTTTCACCATGTTGGCCAGGCTGGTCTTGAACTCCTGACCTCATGATCCACCCACCTTGGCCTCCCAAAGTGCTGGCATTACAGGCGTGAGCCTCCAAACTCAGCCTTTGTTTTACTTTTATACTGTGGGCGGGGGGGGGGTGCTTTTTGTATAGCTTTAAGTAAACATTAAGTAGGGCTGCTGGTTGCAATTCATGTGCTTCTGAATATGGTGCATTTATGAGGCCTTGTTTCTATTTAACTTTGAAACTATAAAGAGGACGTTTGTTAGTGGTCTTCTGTGTTTTCAATGGGCTGAACACATCACTGGATTCCAGCACCTCTGTGCTGATATCCCACATTTACGCCTGGGACCCTATCCTTTCATGATGATAATTAGCATTTGTATAACACTTTATAATTGGAAAAGCTACCTAGTCATCTATTTTATCTTTTGAACCTTACTAGGCATATAAAAGTTGTATCCATTTACTTAAAGTGAGCCAGGACAGATGGGCAGGCATGAGACCTGGCATTCAGTGGGCCAGGTGGAAGTCAGAGGGGTAAGCATTCAGCCTCTGGGAGCATCGTCCACAAACAGCTGGGCTACAGAAACTGACCTAAAGCTCAGAAAAGAGCTCTGGTCTCTGCAAGGAGGAAGACCAAGGATAAAATAATACTTTACTCTAAAAGAAAACTTCTCTAATAAGAAGATTAGCAGATGAGGATTTGGGAATCAGGACAAAGGTAGAAATCTACAAATAAAACCCAGCGCTCAAGGGTATACAAAAAAAAATCCAGCAAGTTCTCCATTAATTTTGATGAATGAATGAATGATACCAGAATTATTGTGCAGGTGATTTGATACTAACCCTCTGAATGTATGTTTAGAAGAACTTAGTTTTATTTCTAGGAACTGGGAGCTGGCTGGGTTCTATAATTAGAGATCAAATGTGCCATCTTGGAGTTGGAAGGAGGACTGAAGCTGACTGGGGCTTTATTTATTTTTTATATTTATTTTTATTTTTATTTTGAGATGGAATCTTACTCTGTTGCCCAGGCTGGAGTGCAGTGGCGCTATCATGGCTCACTGCAACCTCCACCTCCCGGGTTCAAGAGGTTCTGCTGCCTCAGCCTCCTAAGTAGCTGGAATTACAGGCGTGCACCACCACACCTGGTTAATTTTTGTATTTTTAGTGGAGACAGGGTTTCACCATGTTGGCCAGGCTGGTCTCAAACTCCTGACCGCAAGTGATCCACCCACCTCTGCCCCACAAAGTGCTGGGATTACAGGCATGAGCCACCACGCCCGGCCGGGGCTTTCTTTAGAAAGTTTACTGAGAGTAAGTTATTTGGGGAGATTCCTAATTATGCAGATTCTCAGCAATCTTCCCTAGAAACTCTGATTCAGGAGGTCTTGGGTACAGTACAGAAATTTTTGTCAAGCACCCAGGTGGTCCTGATGCTGTGGTAACCGGAATCATCTTACATTCCTAATTAAACAGTAAGCCACTTAGGACCAACAACATACCCTATACGTGTCCCCCATAGATTCTAACTGTGACGTGAACGTTCAGTGTGCATGTTGATGGAAAAAGCCCCTATTTTAAAATAGTGAGGTCACTGGAATTGACCATTTAGGATGATCATAGACACCTGCTGAAGAATAGAAGACTATTAACAACCTCGATGCTAATTGACTATTAAGGTATTATACATTGTAGGGGAAACAGGTGGGCAAAACAGAGTCTGAATTTGAGGTAATTACAATCTAGTAGGGTAACAGATTTGTAGGGAAATAATTTAATACAAAGCAGAATTTGATGAGTGCTATGATATGAATAAAAATGCTCAGAGAGCCGTGCACGGTGGCTCACGCCTGTAATCCCAACACTTTGGGAGGCCGAGGCAGGCAGATCACCTGAGGTCAGGAGTTCAAGACCAGCCTGACCAACATGGAGAAACCCTGTCTCTACTAAAAATACAAAATTAGCTGGGCATGGTGGTGTGTGCCTGTAATCCCAGCTACTCGGGAGGCTGAGGCATGAGAATCGCTTGAACCCAGAAGGCAGGAGGTTGCGGTGAGCCGAGGTCGTGCCACTGTACTCCAGCGTGGGCAGCAAGAGCAAAACTCCGTCTCAAAGAAAAGAAAAGAAAAAAAGTAATGTTGTAAAATACCTAACATATGGATGGCACTATTTATCAGCCTCTGATAAATAATCTGCCACTGCTGTGAGTAGTGATATACGTCTACTTGTTGCTTTTTCTCCAAACACTAGCATCTCTGTCTTTGGTAGAGATGTTTAGGTGTTACACCAAGTGGAGAAATAAAAATTGAAACATTGAACTTGTGAGTAAATGAGAAGTGGATTCCACACCTATCTTTATCTTCTGTAACCAGTCCAGGCTGTGCCTTTTCAAGGTAACCCTCACCTTAGGGAGCCTGCACCTGAGTGCCTTCCCCAAGGCACACAGAGTTAAGGATATATATCATCACAGTAGCCAGGGGATGTAGCTTTGTTTAAAGAGACCCCTGTGAATGCATCTGATAAAACTTCAGAACAGTATGTTTTAAAATAGGTAGTACAGACATAAATGCCCACGTATTGTCCAATGATCAGACTTTTAATTTTTAATGAAAATTTTTACTTTAAAAAAATTTTTTTAATTTTTACTTTTAATTTTTAATCAGATTTTTAGTGAAGATGAATAATTCTAGTTGCTTCCACAATTCAAGATGTCCAAGACAGCTGAACTATTCAGTATTAGTTGGTATTTGTATTACTGAAGGAGTTACATTCCATCTACGTCAGAATTTTTTCCTACTGTGGGCTCCCATGAAACCTCACAAACACTTAAATCCCATTAGCACTACTCCCACTGGAGGGGGTACTGATTTAATTGGGAGTCAACACACATTTACACCTCTTTGGGAAAGAAAAAATCTCAGGACCTGGGTATGATTAACAGAAAAGGCTCTTTATGGTCTATGAGGAATAATTAAGCTATAAATTTCGTCTTTGTTTGCCAAAAGAGGAATGCCTTTCTTAAAAAAGTACAATCCACTCTTTCCCCCCGCCCAACTTTATCTGTCTAGATAAATATAATTAGGTAATAGATGATGATTTGTTAGCATTTTATTTCCTATGTTTGCAAGGGCATTAAGAGTGATCAAATAGCTCACAACAAATATGGTCAGTTTCTGATTCTCAGAGGCAAGAACGTGACTTTTGAGAATCAGATGGGCCAGGAGCAGGCATTTTTGCAAATTAACTCTTCCTGTATTCTGAACAGGATCAGAGAGGCTTTTGTCTTAGCTGATTTGCATGCACTAATTGCTAGTTCTGAGTAAATTCGGGGTGATCACCCACACAATTACATTCATAAATTAATATTTTTACTTCACAATTATTTACACACAGGAAGAAACAGTATAAATAATTTTAAAGCTGTGTCTACACTTTCATAATGAAGTGGTTAATTAAAGTAATGAGCTAGTTAATGACAGGCCCAAAAATTTGTCATGAAACATCCATATAAGGGAGAAATGTCTTTGCCTGAATAATTTTCATAATTGCCCCAACATTTGATTTCACTTTCTATGAAGAGAGATGTCCTAAATGACACTTTGGTTGTGAATCTGAATTATCCTTTGATTTCTCATGGACAGTATGGATGCCAAGGCTAACTGCCAAGGTAACAGAGGTATCACACAGGAGGGAGATAGCGCCATCTCAGAAGGACTGGACACAGGCAGACTCAGGCAAGTAGATGACAATGAATATATAGAAACAGAGGCTTAAGCTGGGTCTAAATAAGTCATGGACTGTCAGTACCCAAGGGCTTCCTTATCACACCCCCAGCCCAGGGAGACCATTCCAATTTTATTTATTTATTTATTTATTTATTTATTTAGGATTTTATTCTTTTGTTTTTGTTTGTTCACTTGTTTTTTGGAGGAAAGGATTGGGTGGTGGTGTTTGGTTGGCTGGTTTTGAGATAGGCGTGTTGCTATGTTGCCCAGGCTGGTCTCAGAGTCCTGGGCTTAAACAATCCTCCTGCCTCAGCCTCCTGAGTAGCTAGGACTACAAGTACCACCACTGCACTGGCCTCCATTCCAGTTTTAGAGAACCTATCCTTTTAGGGAGCTCTGACCCTTTGGTCCAACTGACCTCTAACCTTAACGTTAGAGACCAGATTCAGGGTGCCTGCAATAACCCATAATCACCTGGGTTCGGGCAACCACTTCACTCATTTGGGAAAATATTCAGCTTATTTTCCTATTTCAGTGAATGGCACTATCATCCACCCATCTGTTCACAGTGTGACTCTAGAAAGCATCCTTGGTTCTTTGTTTTCCCTCTTATTGGTCTGGGCCACCATCATCTCTGACTTTAATCATTACAACAGCCTCCTCACTAGTCTCTTCTTTGCCTCCACCTTGCCTGTACCCCACCCAACTCCACTACTGATCCCCCAAAGATTATTTCCTATGCAGTAACCAGAATAAATATTTTTAAACGTGCATCATATCATGCCAATCTTCTGCTCAAAACCTTGCAATGGATGGGGCTGAAGCTGTCAAAT
Source organism: Macaca mulatta (assembly GCF_049350105.2). NCBI lineage: Eukaryota > Metazoa > Chordata > Mammalia > Primates > Cercopithecidae > Macaca > Macaca mulatta. The sequence goes on along the minus strand of NC_133412.1, from coordinate 37,031,741 downwards.
ACACCCCAGATCTGGAAGCATATAGAGATCAGGAGTTCAGCTTCTCTGAGATACCAGGGACTAAAGTGCCCAAGAAGAGGCAGGGGACTAGAGTCCTTCCAATTGTTTGAAACCATGACTATGGATGGAACTCCTCAAGGATGTTCAAGCTCAAGGATGCTTTGGTCCAGGGGTATGATTTACAAGATAATGAATATCAAGGGAGATAACAGGATGTATATATCACCTGTTGACTTGGACTTGATCCATTATCACCTTGAATATCATCAATATCCTCTAGGACTGGATCTAGGAACAACTGACACCAGACTGGGTTCTAGCCTGAGGCCTCTGGAGGAGATGATGTACAGGCAATTTTAAAATCACTGGACAGTAAGAGGAAAGTACAGAGGAAAATAAAAACCTTCTACTCTAAATGAGTCTGAAAACCTAAATTCTAAACCACAAGAAGAAAATGAATTCTGGCCAGGCACAGTGGCTCATGCCTGTAATCCCAGCACTTTGGGAGGCCAAGGCAGGCAGATCACTTGAGGTCAGAAGTTTGAGACCAGCCTGGCCAACATAGTGAGACACTGTTGCTACAAAAATACAAAAATTAGCTGGGCATGGTGGCACGTGCCTGTAGTCCCAGCTACTCGAGAGGCTGAAGCATGAGAATCACTTGAACCTGAGAGATGCAGGGGGCAGTGACCCAAGATTGTGCCACTACACTCCAGCCTGGGCAACAGAGTGAGACTCTGTCTCAAAAAAAGAAAAAAGAAAAAGAAAATAGAAAAGAAAGAAAGAAAACAAATTCTAAGAAAGAGAGCCAAACAAAACTATAATGGAAAGAGAAATTTGGCCGGAAGCAGTGGCTCTTTCCTGTAATCCCAGCACTTTAGGAGGCTAAGGCAGGAGGATTACTTGAGGTCAGGAGTTCAAGATCAGCCTGTAGAGACAAGGTGAAACCCCGTCTCTACTAAATGCAAAAAATTAGCCTGGTGTGGTGGCACACACCTGTAATCCCAGCTACTTGGGAGGCTGAGGCAGGAGAATCCCTTGAACCGGGGAGGCAGAGGTTGCAGTAAGCAGAGATTGCACCATTGCACTCCAGCCTGGGCAACAAGAGCAAAACTCCATCTAAAAAAAAAAAAAAAAAAAACCAAAAAAATCCTTATTTGGTTCAGGTGAGGGCAACTAAGTGAGGGGTGGGGCAGACAAGCAGGTGTTGGCTATCCAAGCAGTGGCCTAGTATATCCTGTTTCTTCTGTAGTTTGCTGACCTAAGCCAATCTAAGGCACTTTGTCTTGGAAATGGACTACTGTATACATTATTTCCTTCATCCTTGAGTGTGGATGAAATCTGTGAATATGATGGGATATCGAAACCATGATTAGGTTATGGTCTATGGAATAGTTGACTCTAAGAAAGAGAGATTATCCTGGGTGGACATGACCTAGTCCAGTGAGCCCTTAAATGGGATTTGGCTCTCCTCAATGGATTAAGAGAGAGATCTGAAGCATGAGAAAAATTTTATGTGAGACAGATTTCCCATTGCCGCCTTTGAAGATGAAAGAAACCATGTGTCAAGGAATGAAGGTGACCTCAAGAAACTAAGAGTGTCTTAGTTGAGGGCCAGTAAGAAACAGGAACCTTGGTCCTATAACCACAATGAATTAAATTCTGCCACAACCACATAAACTTGGAAAAGAGTCCCAAGCTCCAGATGGAACCCCAGCCCAGTCAACATCTTGATTTTAGCTTTGTGAGACCCTTAGCAGAGAATGCAGCCACACTGTGCCCAGACTTTTGACCTACAGAACTGTGAACAAACAAATGAGTATTGTTTTAAGCCACTAAGCTTGTGTTAATTTGTTATGTGGTGACAGAAAACTGTTTTAAGTAGATTTGTTAAATGGCTATAATCAGGACTACTTGCAGTAGAAAGGAATCTAAAAGACATAAAATCAGTTAAAAATGGCTATAGTAATTTAGGATGAGAAGATAAAGGCCTGAACTGAGGTACTGACAGCAGAATAGAATAATAAAAACTAGTAACAACTTGTAAGAGTCCATTAGACTTGATATTCACAAAAAAAATGCAGGGACAATGATTAACTATGACTAACTTAATCATTGCTATAATGATGATTAACATAATTCCATGAAAATCAATCATGTACTTTCTTCTGCTATCTTTCTTGCTATCATCTTGGGTTACTATTGAAATATTCCATTTGACTTTTGCATGTATTTGTTCGCTTCTCAACTAGAAAACAAGCTCCTGGTGGACAGAATTACTTACATTTCACTAAATTCCCCATGGAATCAAGTGTCATACATATGAAATAATTAAAGTACAACCTACTTTATTGCATATCTATTAGACTGGTTCAAGTGAAAACAAGCTGACAATATTAAGTGCTGACAAGGATGCAGAGTAACTGGAAATGTCACTCATTGAGGAGGGAATAAAAAATGGGATAGCCACTTTGGAAAAGACTGACAGTTTGTTATGGAGTTAAATATACATCTACCATACAATCCAGAAATTTCACTCCTAGGTATTTACCCAAGAAAAACAAAGTTACAGATACACACAAAACCTTGTACTTAAATGTTTATAGCAGCTTTATTCATAATCATCAAAAACTTAACCCAAATATACATCAATTAATGGATAAATTATGATACATCCATACAATGGAATACTAGCAATAAAACAGAATCAACTACTGATACCTGCAACAACATGGATAAATCTCAAAAAGCATTATGCTAAGTGAAAAAGGCCAAACTAAAAAGACTACATGCTGTATGGTTCCATTTATATGATATCGTCAAAATGGCAAAACTGTAAGAACAAAGAGTAGATCAGTGGTTGCCAGGGGCTGAGGGTAGGTGGTGGGTAAAAGGATTCTCAGGATAATGGAAATATTGGAAATATTGTCTGTCTTGATTGTAATGGTGATTACAAGACTGTACATATTTGTCAGTCAAGGAGCTGTATATCCAAACAGGGTGAATTTAATAGATAGAAATAATACCTTGATGTCTAACTTACGACATAAAAAAAAAAAAGAACTGGCTGGGCACGGTGGCTCACACCTGTAATCCCAGCACTTAGGGAGGCCCAGGCAGGTGGATCACCTGAGGTCAGGAGTTTAAGACTAGCCTGGCCAACAAGGTGAAACCAACAAGGTGAAACCTGGCCAACAAGGTGTGGTGGCGGGTGCTGTAATCCCATCTACTTGGGAGATTGGGGCAGGATAATCGCTTGAACCCAGGAGGCGGAGGTTGCAGTGAGCCGAGGTCATGCCATTGCACTCCAGCCTGGGCAACAAGAGCGAAACTCCGTCTCAAAAAAAAAAAAAAAAGATCAAAAATTAAGCACTCTATAATAGTTTTAGTATCTATCTAGTGAAACAGGCCTCTGTCTAGATCTTCAGGGCTTTTCAAGGCTGGAGTCACAACATAGCATGTAATATCCTCCCTTCTCCTACCTGCCGACCCCCAACCTCTGCAAGAAATATGTATGTATTGAATTAAGTAAAATAATTTATTTTTACCCAGAGAAATCTAACAAAATAACAACAATGGTTGTTTTAAACAGGAAAAGAAGAGGAGGGAATATTTATTTTTTTTATTTTTTTTATTTTTTTGAGCCAGAGTTTCACTCTGTTACTTAGGCTGGAGTGCAGTGGCATGATCTCGGCTCACTGCAACCTCCACCTCCCGGGTTCAAGTAATTCTCCTGCCTCAGCCTCCAGAGTAGCTGGGAATATAGGCGCCCACCATCACGCCTGGCTAATTTTTGTATTTTTTGTAGAGACAGGGTTTTACCATGTTGGCCAGTTTGGTCTCAGACTCCTGACCTCAGGTGATCTGCCTGCCTGGGCCTCCCAAAGTGCTGGGATTACAGGTGTCAACCACTGCACCTGGCCAGAAATATTTCAAAAGGCAATGTTCAGGGTGATGAAGAGGTCTGCGGTAAGGAGGGCTTAACAAGCCCAGACAGCATATTTATGCAAATATGCACCAGGGCTTCCAGTTTGCTTTTGGCACCAACTGATAGCATCCTTTCCTCCTCCACTCTCTTTGATGCCATGTAGCAACCACTACTTAAATCCTAAAAAGTTTAGAACTCCAAACACAGAACTCTGGGCAATTTTACCTCTATTTTTCACATCCTAGAAAGGTTCTTGCCTAAAGGTTAACATGGGTATCTGTGACAGGTCAAACCTTACGAAGGTCTGTGGCAGCATTCCCACGGTCATCCTTCTTCTGATATAAAATGTAGATACAACTGGTGATTTCCTATTTATGTTTGACCTGACTTGAATGTTATCTCTGCATAAACAGAGGGAGTAAACTGTTGTAAGACCTATCTCTAACCTTAAGGGAAAAGGGGAGGATTTACCCCCTTTCTTTTCTTGCAATTTCATACAGAAGCACACAAACTTCCCCAGACATCCAAATGGCCCAGTTTAGGAAAGAATGTCAAATGAGTAGGTGTCAAGGGGGAACAGAAAGGAACAGTAAGAATAGTAGAAGTGTTCCTGAAAGCATTCATACTGAAAGGACATTAGAAATGAAAGGGAAAAGAGTTCTATTTTAGAATGATGGCACTTTGTACGCTCTGATTTACTATATTGCTTGCCTTTCTTAAGTTTTACTTTTAAATTCGAGGTAGGGGCACAAATTTTTTTAATGGTTAAGCACTGCTCCTTTGAGAATAAAGAAATCTGAGTTTTAAATTAACAATATTTTCAATATGTTAAAAGTTAACTACCTCCCATATTCAATATTTTATTTAAAAACGATTGTATGTAACAGGCCATTCTGAAGTATAATAAATGATGTCTTCTAAATTCTAATAATGGTTGGAATTACTTATGACCCTTTCTGTAGCAATAGCCAATAAAAAGGATCATATTTTTAGTATATACGTATCATTTTGAAGACCTTAACGTTCAGAAGTGAGTCAATTTATTTAATTTATAGGTATATGAAAACCATTCTAGGAATAACATTTTATGATTCTACTCTCATCAATATCTGATACTCTAAATTTTCTTTTTAAGCATCTCCATTTTCCATTGTCATGTCTGAATTACCTTTATTATTGTATTTTACCTATTTTAATGTCTACTTTTTTCTTTTATAAATGAATTCACCAGTGAAGTCAAAATGAGCCAAAAAACCCTTAAGATTTAAGACACACTTTTGTTACCATATATCATGCTATTAAGAAAAATCAGATATAGCTCCCTCTCTGATAAGAATTATGTTTATATTTATCTTATCATTAAATTGGACTTCTTAAAAATTATCTTTTAATAGCAATAAAAATGGAAGTATATACTAAAATTGCCTTTATTCTTATCTTATTATTTGTGAATTTTTAAACAATGTGAATACTATTGTAATTGTATTTCCATCATTCTTACTGCTTGCTTTACTTAAGAAAAAGTTGCCCATTGAAAAATACACAAGTAGCCAGGGGCAGTGGCTCATGCCTGTAATCCCAGCACTTTGGGAAGCCAAGGCGGGTGAGGTCTGGAGTTCGAGACCAGCCAGGCCAACATGGTGAAACCCCATGTCTACTAAAAATACAAAAAAAACTAGCCAAGCGTGGTGGCGTGCGCCTCTAATCCCAGCTACTCAGGAGGCTGAGGCAAGAGAATTGCTTGAACTTGTGAAGCGGAGATTGCAGTGAGCTGAGATCACACTGCTGCACTCCAGCCTAGGCAACAGAGCGAGACTCTGTCTCAACAAATAAAAAGATACAAGTAAAAGAACCTATACGTAAATAAATACATAAAATGAATATGTATATATATAGACAATACTATAAAATGACTCTGTAAAACCAATACTATAAAAGATGCTTCAAATACCAGAGGTAAGAAAATTATCAAAGATTGTTTTAGTTTAGAGAGCAACATAATTAATTTCAGATGAGCCCTTGTCTGGTCAATTAAGTCCATGAAAACTTTTTTCTGGGTTTTCATTCATCATGTTTCCCCACTTGGCATTTTATGACAAATCAGAAAAATAAATCCAATTTGTTACGTTCCAGGCATTGTGAGTGTTTACAACATCTTATTTAACCTTCACACTGTAAAAGATCCAGACATTTGCCTTCACTTTGAATACACATTGAGAAAAATGAGAAAGAAATACAGCTTTATTTCATAAAGACTAAAAATCATCTAAAAAGTTAGTTTATTGTCCATGGTTAAATATTTGACACATAAAGTAACTGTATATGTTTTTAATCACTTCATATTATTGTGTTAAACCTTTTTTCATTCCTATGATTATTTTCAATTCTCACCCATCTCTTCAATTAATTTTTCCCTTTGACGAGTTTATTATCATTATCATGTTTATTTTTCTCAAACTAAATTTTATATTTTCCATTATAGAATGAATAAAATTATCCTTGCTCTAATAACCTAAATATGTTACTAGTATACATATTATTCAGTGTGTTACAGTATTTTTAGGATAATTAAATGACAAAGACAGAAACTGATTCCAGGTTTTAAACATTTTACTGGAAGGTTTGTGACACTGTACTCTGGTCTCAACCTATGATTTTAAAACTTGGAACAAAATAACCCAATATACAGATCAACAAATAAATAGCCACACCTGACATAAATGCCTTATTTCTTACGAACATATCTCATCTCCTGTTAGATAATCAGCCTCTTCGGGACAGAGCCTGAGTAACACCCACAGCACCCAGCATATGCCTCATAAATACTAGGAAATAAATGTTAGTTGGCTTTGTAAAACCAATGAATCTTTGCAGTATATGTTTATCCCAAAATGAAACGTTCTATCATTTAAGATGTACAGCTGCAAAGTTATTTGCACATCTTATGAGCTCCGCACAAGTCTAATAAACCAATGAACTTCACTTTCTATTGTGAGTTCCTGAGTTTCCATTTCTTCGATACACCCGTCATGGGGGACTGGGAGTTGCTGCCCTTTTCTTAGATTGCATGTCAGACTTCACAAGATTGCACAAAGCAGAACTTTTTTTTAGAAAATAATTTTTGTTCCTGACTTACTCTTTTTGCTTTTGACATTGTTAAGACGTTTCATGCTGGTAGAAAAAAAGAAAATTTTCTTAAATGTGTAAATGAAATAAAGGCCAACAAAAAAACGGTTCCCTACATTGGATAATAGGGTTTTAATGTATTTCTGCTGTCGGATTGGTGTATTTGTGGGATAATTTTATGTGACAGTGTAATTAAATTGTAAAACAATTCCCATTTCCTATGTATTTTATCTATTTATCATCATTTATTTCTTTACCTTCTTTTTCTGCAATAAATGTTATTGTAAGGAGAGTTAAATAAGTTAAACCAATGCAATTACTTTTACAGATTGAAATTAACTTCATATATCAATTTGTACACATTTATACAAAGTACCTACAACTTGCCGGGTATAAATAAATGTGTTTATTGCAGTATATTTATGATGTCACTGTGGTTTCCATGTTTGCCTTCCTTTTGAGTAATGATCTATATGTTTAAACTTGACATTTTAACAGTATTTTCAAACAATTTCATTCATTATCAAATAACCATTTACTACACTATGGCAATTTCATACCATTTACTGAACCCTTTAGACATTCCTAAACAATGATTTATCAACCAATATACAGATTTTAATGCTTATCACAGCAAATGTGGAAAGTAACATTAAATAGTGACTTGACAGGAGATAACTAAATTATCTTTTTAAAAAATCTTGATGAGTCATGTTAGTAATAGCCAGTATGCCTTTAGAGCTGTACTGAAATTAAAAGAAGTATATTAGATTGTTATATTCCTTATATATTAAGGTGATTCGTTTTAAAATCTATATGAACACCAGCTATATAACCTCAAGTGTTGATTTTAATGGAAAGAAAGAAGAAAGGCTATTTTAAATGTTTTAGATGTTGACCTGCTTGATAGATTTTTGTATCTTGGCTCCTCCATAGGAGGGAAAATATTCTGGCTCAGATAAGTCATCTCTGGGTTGATCAAATCTGGGATGATCCAGATGGATCGTGTTGGGCAAGACAAAAGGCTACTTAAAATAATCCCATCTGCTTGCTGCACACGAGACATACCCAGATCCTTTTAATCCTCATCAGGTCTCATCATATCCTTGCTGTAGCAACCCACAGAAGTTACATGGTTGTGAACTTTTATGAGACGGGGAAAACTGAAGAATTTTTCTGTGCAAAGGAGTCAAAGCAGCGGCAGCATGTGTTATCTTTATAGGATCAACACAGTTGATTCAGTGAATGGTACTATAGTCTTGAGAAAATGCTGAGAGAAAGTTTAGGTTTAAAAACAATTAACAAGGACAGAAAAGGAGGAGGGAGAAACAAGACAACTTCCTTTCAAGTAGAATCATTTACATAAAACATTAAACCTGATAAAGGTGTCTGTCAGTGTGTGGGAGGGTCTGTATTTCTTCAGTTATTCACATCCAGAATGAATTAACTTGACACTAATTGCAGAAGGATTAAATTTATTCACTCTTTATAGACTACTCCTTGACTATTAAAATTAAATGAAGATAAAAATGAATTATTCTTTCCTAGATCAAAAATGAAATACCAAACCATTTTACAAGGGTGTAGGAGAAGATGGGCAGTGAAGACCAGAACCTGTAACTTAAAAAATAAATAAACAGAAATAAGAAGCTTAATTTTTAATAGATTTGTTAATTTAAAAAAGATTCCTTATTTAAGAGGCCCCTAGGACACCTTCAGGAATATATTGTACCCTAGCTAGAAGAACCTAAAAATACACACATTTTTATTAATACTTTACAAATAAATATAGCTGAGCCAAGAAATTCATTTGCTAGGGAATGGTTTTTTTAATAGTCAAAACACAAAAAAGAATTATTAAAATGAAAAAAAGAGCAAGTTTCAAGTGATTACATTTTAGCATGTGTTCTCTATACCTCCAGGTTGGATAAGGAACTGAAGCAAAAACTGTTACAAGAAGAGGCAGTTTTGGCCAGGCACGGTGGCTCGCACCTGTCATCCCAGTACTTTGGGAGGCCGAGGTGGGCGGATTGCTTGAGGTCAGGAGTCCAAGACCATCCTGGCCAACATGGTGAAACTTTGTCTCTACTAAGAATACAAAAGTTAACCAGGCATGGTGGCACGCGCTGTAATCCCAGCTACTCGGGAGGCTGGGGTGGGAGAATTGCTTAAAGCAGGGAGGCAGAGATTGCAGTGAGTGGAGATCACTGCCACTGCACTCCAGCTAGGGCGACAGAGCAAGACTCCGTCTCAAAAAAAAAAAAAAGAAGAGGCAGTCTTATAGACAAAACTTTGAAGGAATTCTGCATTTTCAGAATGGGCCTCAAACAAAAAATACTCAGTTCAAGGCAATGCCTGAAACTGTCATCTGTTTCCTCATATGCTGTTGCCTGGTTTCTAGTCTCAGATAATGCAGATAGGAATGAAGTGGGAGGGAGTAGGGGGAGGAGGATCTACAAATTCAATGGTCGGATTGAAATTTTAAAGAAAATGTGCTGATTCTGAGTTCAGGGCTCTATCAACTATACCATGCAAACCTGAAAACTGTAAATACCAACATACTTTGTGAATATCCAGATTTTTAAAATATCTTTCCTATTACCTGGCATGGAATTATGTATGTATTTGGATGGTCTTCTTGTGTTACGCCATTTTTTGAAAAGACAGAATATAGACATGTAAAATATAATTTTCAGATGCTTGTGCTTAAACATCCACATAACATTTTAGTGAATTTCTAAAAATCAAGGAAATAATCATCTCAGCTTTAGGCAAAATGCTAACTTAGATAAAATGAGTCTTAGGTAGTCAGAAATTAATGATAAGGAAACAACGTCAGGGGAAGTTAGGTAACTTGCCTAAGGTCACAGAGATTGTAGAAAAATAAGAATTAAAATGCTCCTCCTAACCCCAACCAAGTTCGCATGCCTTCCATTTTAGAATAAGGTTTATGTGTTAAGCCCTTCTACGAAAAAGAATTGCATTTTAACATGGATCAGTGTCATAAGCTAATTAAGGAAAGACTAATAATGTAATTTCAGGCATTAGTCATCTTACTGATTCAAATCCCATTCCCTACCTCAAACTACACACAAGGCATATAGATGGAATGGCATCTCATTCATATGTGTGTGTATGACTTACATTAAAATCATTCATATTAAATGACTAATCTTCTAAGGAATTAATATTCCTCTAAAAAAATAATCTAAGATGTTACATACTAAGGATCTTTAAAGATGATAATTCATACTAAACTTCACATTTCATTTCTCCCTATTATGTATATACCTGAAATTGGAAAGTTTTCTTCTTTTTCCTAGTAAGTGTAATTTAATGTTTTAGCAATTGTATTAGGAGAAGGTGTTTTTCCTTCTTTATCATAAAGGAACCATATAAATGAGAAATAATGTTACAATTTTAATATGTTCTTCTCAGTTGTACTGCAATTCATTTTTAAAACTGTTAGTATATTTTTATCAATTTACAGAATTCCTATGTTTTAAAATACAAATAACCACCTAGATTCTCTCAGCTGAGTAAGTTACTTTTAGAATGTAAACTATTTCTGGAAATACACTTGTAGAACATTTACCTGTTGCAACACTGAATTAGATGATGCCACCTTTTTTTATATTTGTGTTAAATAAAATTGCATGTGCCTTACATAGAGCCGTATCAGTGCTTTTTGTTAAATATAATAAAATTTCCAATTGATAACCCAACAATTACTTGCATATTTTGAAATGCATTCGTTTTCTCTAAACAAATAAGATTGCGCTTTGACTCTAAAGATGCAGAATGAATGATTAATGCTTTGATGAACGACAGTGTTATATCTAATTTTGTGTTAATCTGCATGAGGAGACTGAAATTGACTTAGCTCTAGCTGATCAATTCTCACTTCTACTTCTCCACCCCAAAAAGAATTTAAAAAACATTATCACTGGTAAAATTATCAGTCAATCAAACAAACAAATTGCTTTTTTCTAATTGGAGGCTATTGCTTATTCATGTTTTTCTAAATATAGTTGATCACAGTGTTATTAACATTTCATATCCTGAAGAACAGAAGAGGGAAATCTACTTCCCTCATCAAGATTAATCTTTATTTTAATTATAAACCAAGCATGCGGATACTGTATATTAATACTTCTGCAAGAGCATTAATTATTTAAGTGAAGAATAATTTTTGTAATGACCCCTACTGAGTGTAGAAGATCTTGTATACTATTCAGTGTAGAGGATTCAGTGTACATGCATCGCTGTCCATCAGCTACTTTCCAAATGGCAACCATGAGAGTAAGCAAGTGGTTGCTATGATTTTGCCAGTTTATGATTTTATAATATAAAATTTATATCCTCAGATAATTTTAAACTCGTATTTGTAAGTTTTTATGGCCGCAGAAATATCCTCACGGAGGACTTGAATATGGACTCTAAGATTTCTTCACACTGGTCGGGCACGGTGGCTCACACCTGTAATCCCGGCACTTTGGGATGCCAAGGAGGGCAGATCACCTGAGATCAGGAGTTCCAGGCCAGCCTGGCCAATATGGTGAAACCCTGTCTCTACTAAAAATACAAAAATTAGCCTGACACAGTGCACCTATAGTTCCAGCTACTCGGGAGGCTGACGCAGGAGAATTGCTTGAACCTGGGAGGCAGAGGTTGCAGTGAGCTGAGATTTTGCCATTGCGCTCCAGCCTAGGTAACAGAGCAAGACTTGGTTTCCAAAAAAAAAAAAAAAAAAGGATTTCTTCACACTATTGGTTTTGATGAGTCATCTAAGCTAGCGTCAGCCTTTCCCAACTTTTGTTGGATGAAATGCACACCCCCTCCTCCTCAGCAAATATGACTATGTCCAAATCTGAACTCTCAGTCTCACTTCACTGCAAACTATAACCTAGCTATTTATTTGAATGAGTTGAATCGCTAAAGTTCTGGGCAATAAAATCCTCTGACAACTAAGCCTAGTTTTTCCTGTGAATGGCTATAATCTAACAGTACATGGAAGTATTTCTTTTCTTTTCTTTTTGAGATGGAGTTTCGCTCCTGTTGCCCAGGCTGAAGTGCAATGGTACAATCTTAGCTCACCGCAACCTCTGCCTCCCAGGTTCAAGCGATTCTCCTGCCTCAGCATCCCGAGTAGCTGGGATTATTACAGGCATGCACCAGCATGCCCAGCTAATTTTTTTGTATTTTTAGTAGAGACGGGGTTTTTCCATGTTGGTCAGGCTGGTCTTGAACTCTCAACCTCAGGTGATCTACCCACCTCGGCCTCCCAAAGTGCTGGGATTACAGGCGTGAGCCACTGCGCCCAGCCGGATATGGAAATGTTTATTAGAAATATATATTGCTGCTGCTCTCTTTCACACTCTGGGATGTGGAAGCATCACACAATGGTGATGTGTAATTGTGTACAGTTCAATTTGATTTTCTGAAATTGGGAAGCACAGATTCTCTCTGGAACAATTTCTTTGATGGGTTCATTGAAGAAAGGAAACTTGTCACCATGCCAAAGACAAAACTGCTGCTGGGTTTAGTTTTGAATTTTATAAAGTGAACAAGTAAAAAATATATACACATTCATTTCAACTCAAGTTATAAATAATTAAATGAATATATAATTGTATCCAGTTTTTACCCTCAAGCTTAACCAGCAAAGACATCTCCAGTCCATGTAAAAAGGTTACTTCATTTTCTTTTTGAAAATTATGAGCAAGCTGCCAAACATCACTGAATTTATATGCTTGTAAGTGAGAACAACCTGTCTATAAAATCCTACCGTGGAAAGTGAAGCAGCATGTGAGTTTTGTGCAATGTATCTTACACCTTTTAAAATTTGAACTTACACAAGCATTTCCTAAGCATCGTCTTAAATATCTTCCTCATCCTCTCTCATCTTCTAGTCCAAGGTTGGCTTGGGTACTGGGAAGCAGTTCTAGTGAACATCATTAAGTAGCATATGTGAATGTATCTAGAAACAGAATCTTCATGTAGAAATCCAGTCCTCCAAACATGCTTTATTGACAGAACAATAAAGGAGTCTTCTTTTCTTTTTGAGACAGGGTCTTGCTCTGTCATCCATGCTGGAGTGCAATGGCAGGATCTCAGCTCACTGCAACCTCCGCCTCCTGGATTCAAGTGATTCTCCTGCCTTACCCTCACAAGTAGCTGAGATTATAGGCGTAAGTTACCACACAGAGCTGATTTTTTGTGGGCATTTTTAGTGGAGATGGGGTTTCGCCATCTGGAACAGATTCGTCTCGGACTCCTAACCCCAAGTGATCTGCCGGCCTTGGCCTCCCAAAGTGCTGGGATTACAGACATGAGTCCCCGGCCCAAGGAAGTCTTATTATAGGGAAAATAACTACATGTGATTCCAAGACCTTGGTGGGGAACCAGGGCCAGTCTCTCCAGGTGAGCAGGTTGTGCCCTGCACACAACACTCAGCTGAGGGAGCACTCCATTTATCAAGCCACAGGCTCTGGAGCAAGGCTCTACCTGCCCAGGCGGGAGGGCTAGCTTTTGAAAATTTGCACAAAGACGTCTATTGAGCATCATCAGCTCAAGACTCCAAAGAGTTTTATGAGCTCCTTGGGGCAAGGTAGGTGAGCTGAGCCAGAAGGGCTCAGCCTATTCTGAAGGCTTCTCCTATAGCCAGAAGAGATTCCTTGACTAATTTGCAGAAAAGTGTCACATGGGATGGCAGCAGCTGTGTGAGGAATTTTCTCACGCTAATAGATACCTTCATTTTGCCATCTGTAAGGTAGGAATTATGAGAAACATTCAGAGGAAGACTGTGTGAGGAGATGCTTTTAATTATTTACAAAAATTATTTGAAGGAGTACAACATGCCCTGTTAGTACAGAGTAATAGCATACCCCAAATTCCCCGTCTGTTGGGAGATGCTATGAGGCTGGTTTGATGAAAGGAGGAAGGACTAGCAATGGGAATAGCAAAGCACAAAGAAGCAGAAAAAAAGCTACCCAAGAATCTGTGTGCTGAACAGGACTTAGCACGAGACTCTCACACTTCATGGCAGAGTGGGCCAGATGGAGTAGGGAAACAGGACACAACGTGTATCCCAGTACAGAATAAGTACAAACAAAAAACAGAAATCTGGGGAGTCGGGGACCCGAGGAGTAATTAGTAATTCCCAGGCTACAGAAGATCCTTCCCTGTGGAAACCATGTGCCAATAGAGAGAGCTTCCCAGAGAAAAGCCACTCCACCACTCACCCTGAACACTGTTATCTTTTTTTTTTTTTTTTTTTTAAGATGGAGTCTTGCTCTGTCACCCAGGCTGGAATGCAATGACGAGATCTTGGCTCACTGCAAGCTCCGCCTCCTGGGTTCACGCCATTCTCCTGCCTCAGCCTCCCGAGTAGCTGGGACTACAGGCACCTCCCACCATGCCCAGCTGATTTTGTTGCTGTATTTTTAGTAGAGACGGGGGTTTCATCTTGTTAGCTAGGATGGTCTCGATCTCTTGACCTCATGATCCGCCCACCTCGGCCTCCCAAAGTGCTGGGATTACAGTGAGCCAACGCGCCTGGCCTATTATCATTCTTTCAAAAAGTTGTCAGAGGACCTGTTCTCATCAGAGTCTGATACATCACCCCCTGTTAGCATAGGTCAGATGGTGCCTTCTGCCTCCCTCTCTAGCCCTCATGTCCATGCCTGTGACCTTTCTTCACTCCCCACCACTCTTGGCACAGGCTCAGCACCTCTTCAAGTCTATGTTGGCTGAGCACTTTTATTTTGATGTATGAAGTGTGACAAAGTATCATAAATGCTTTTAACACATACTGAAGCATATATTCAAATGAGTGCTGCCTTTCTCAAAGTTCATTGTCTTAGGAGGATTTATCCTAACACTGCTGCCACTGTGCAGGATACCTTTCAATCTCTTCTTTTGGAATGCAATTATAAATTAATAGGTGATTGCTTTTCCACATTGCTCATTATATTGGCTGCAAATAAATCCTTACTATTAAAAAATCCCTTTTTAATCTGGCCTTTGACTACTTCCTTTTTGTTAAGGGCTGTTCACAGCCACCCCTTCTCCCAGATCTTGTGCTCTGGTCATGCTGAACATTGCAGTTCCTAGAAGCCTCTGTGAATTTGCATATGCCAATTCCCTCTTCCGGAAAAATCATTCTCTTATAAGTTCAAGATCTCTTCATTCAGAAAACCTCTACTGCCTTTATCTCCCACTCTTTAATCTGTTTAGCTCCCTTCAATTTAGCTGCACCTGAAAAGTACCAAGGTCACCTCAATCCACCAAATTGTTTATTGTCTTCATTGCTCCTCTCCCTGACCAGTTGATAAGCTCTTTGAAGGCAGATACTATGTCTTTTTTACCTGCATCCTCAGGGCCCAACAGCATTGATTTGCAATATTGTTCAATAAAGATTTATTGGCCAGGTGTGGTGGCTCCCACCTGTGATCCCAGCATTTTGAGAGGCTGAAGCAGGCAGATCACTCAAAGTCAGGAGTTGGAGACCAGCCTGGCCAACATGGCCAAACCCTGTCTCTACTAAAAAATGAAAATAAAAAAATTAGCCAGGTGTGGTGGCACATGCCTATAGTCCTGCTACTCTGATGGCTGAGGCACAAACCCGGAAGGCGGAGGTCGCAGTGAGCCAAGATCGTGCCACTGCACTCCAGCCCAGACGGCAGAGTGAAACCCTGTCTCAAAACATATATATATATATATATATATATATATATATCAAGCGGGCATGGCAAAGCATTTTGAGAGGCTGAGGCAGGAGGATTGCTTGAGGCCAAGAGTTGGAGACCAGCCTAGGTAAAATAGCAAGACCCCATTTCTAAATAAATATTTAATAAGTAAATAAAGATGTATCAAATGAATGGATACTTGAAAGAAGTGGGTAACCTAAAATGACAACTTTGAAAGTAAACGTTCATTTGACTGAGTCCTAGGTGAGTTCGAGAATTACTGGATTACTCAATAAATGCTTTTAGGCAAACTGTTTAGTCAGTTTAGTAAAGTCAGACTCCCTAGTCATGTCATAAGCATAAACACAAAATTCCAGTTGGATTTAATATTCATTTGTTAAAAAAAAAAAAAAAGAAAGAAAAGAAAAAGAAACTATAAGACCACCAGAAGAAAACAACAGTGACGGGCCAGGCGTGATGGCTCACGCCTGTAATCCAAGCACTTTGGGAGGGTGAAGCAGGTGGATCATGAGGTCAGGAGTTCAAGACGAGCCTGGCCAAAATAGTGAAACCCTGTCTCTACTAAAAATACAAAAATTAGCTTGAACCTGGGAGGTGGAGGTTGCAGTGAGCCGAGATCACACCACCGCATTCCAGCCTGGGCGACAGAGTGAGATTCCGTCTCAAAAAAAAAAAAAAAAGAAAACAACAGTGACTGTATAATTTTAGTGTGAGGAATGCCTATTTAAACATAACACCAAAGGCAGAAACTACACAAGAAAAGGTTGATCATGGCTCTGAGCTAATGTATCACTTTCCAAGTGTTACCTGCTACGTAGGGCGTAAGGGCTGGAAGCCACGCTTTTTCTTCCACTGAAGTTTTCCCCAATTTTTAAGAGCTTAAATATCTGCCTATTCAAGGAAACAATAAGTAATTGTAAAAATGCCCTAAATCTTGTCCAAAACGTTTGGAAATACAGGGAATACAGTAGGGTTTTTTAATTTGTTTTTTGAGACAGAGTCTTGTTCTGTCATCCAGGCTGGAGTTCAGTTGCACTATCTCGGGTCACTGAAACCTCCGCCTCCCAAGTTCAAGCAATTCCCCTGCCTCAGCCTCCCGAGTAGCTGGGATTACAGATATGTGCCACCACACCCAGCTATTTCGTATTTTTAGTAGAGGTGGGGTTTCACCATGTTGGCCAGGCTGGTCTCCAACTCCTGACCTCAGGTGATCCACCCACCTCAGCCTCCCAAAGTGCTGGGATTACAGGCGTGAGCCACACCTGGCCTACAGTGTATTTTTAACATCATATTTTAGATTAACAATTAGATTTATTGCTTTAGAGACAGTTACCTAAGACACTATGTGGAAGTCAAAGGAAAATATATTGAGCAATATTATTTCAAAATGTTACTAATAAATTGCTTGAAAATAAATTAGTCCTATGTTTCTGACTTTTTGAACACTCTATGAAGTGTTGCCCAGCACCACGGGAGGCTGAGGCAGGAAGATTGCCTGAGGTCAGGAGTTCGAGACCAGCCTGACCAACATGGTGAAACCCCGTCTCTACTAAAAACACAAAAATTAGCCAGGTGTGGTGGTGCACGCCTATAATCCTAGCTACTCGGGACGCTGAGGCAAGAGAATCACTTCAACCTGGGAGGTGGAGATTGCAGTGAGCCGAGATCACACCACTGTACTCCAGCCAGGGCGACAGAGCGAGACTCCGTCTCAAAAACAAAACAAAAAAAATGGAACGAGGCCGGGCGTGGTGGCTCACACCTGTATTCTCAGCATTTGGGGAGGCCAAGGTGGGCAGGAGTTCACTTGAGGCCAGGAGTTCAAGACAACCCCAGGCAACATGGCAAAAACCTGTCTTTCCAAAAGTACACAACTTAGCAGACATGGTGGCGCATGCCTATAATCCCAGCTACTCAGGAGGCTGAGGCACGAGAATCACTTAAATCAAAAGGTGGAGGCTGCAGTGAGCTGAGACCATGCCACTGCACTCCAGCCTGGGCAACAGAGTGAGACCCTGTCTCAAAAAAAAAAAAAAAAAAAAGGAACAACCTAAAAGGTCAATAAAGGACTGTTTAACAAATAAATTATCCATAATGAAAATAATAGCATTGGAATGTATTTATTGACTTGAAAAAGAGTTCATAATATATTTTATTTGTTTTTATAATACAGATTCCCATATCTTTCCATAGACTGTAGAGGGTGAAGCCTCAGAATCTGCATTTTTATTTATTTATTTTTGAGACACAGTCTCACTCTGTTGCCCAGGCTAGAGTGCAGTGGTGTGATTTCGGCTCACTGCAACCTCCGCCTCCTGAGTTCACATGATTCTCCTGCCTCAGTACCCCCAAGCAGCTGGGATTACAGGTGCCCACCACCACACCTAGCTAATATTTGTATTTTTAGTAGAGACGTGGTTTCTCCATGTTGGCCAGGCTGGTCCCGAACTCCTGACCTCAGGTGATCCACCCACCTCAGTCTCCCAAAGTGCTGGGATTACAGGTGTGAGCCACTGCATCCAGCTCATAATCTAGTTTAAATGAAAATAAGAAAATGGAGATTATAAACCACTAAGTATATTTTCTGATTTTTATAAAGACTTATATGTGCAATTTATACATAAAATATATATGTATGTGGATATATATAATCTGAAAGGCTATACAGAAATATGTTAATAATAGTTATCTTTTTGGCTTACCTGTAGTTTGTAATGTTTCAACAATAAGCATGGATAATTAACAAGATAGGGATAAAAAGATAAATAATAGGATGGCTTACTCAAAACCAAAGCAAACACTGATCAAGCTTATTAAATGATAAAGTTATTAAAATGAAGAAGGAACTAAAGATCTAAATCACATAACTGCATATGATTTCCAATGATTTTCTGCCACCCTGTGGGGAATTCTGCACATTGCAGAACTGAAGAAGCAAAATATGAAACTATAAAAAATTCTGTAACTCAAGATGAAATTTCTTGGCCCAATAAGTTGTTTAGCTAAAGCTCTGTTGATCAGTTTTGCTTTCTCTACCAGCTATTTAGTGAAATTGCTAGAATAGGATAAAATAATACCTAATACTTAAATGTGATTACAATATGACAACCATTGTCCTAATACACACGACTTCATCTCACAAAAACCCTATATGGTAGGTACTGTTTTCTTCCCATTTTATCAAAGAGACAGAGTCTAATCTACCGATGGTGGGCAAATGTTGCCAAAGCAATGTGAAATCCAGGCAGACTGCTGCATTTTTAGTCAATGATTTAAATTTTTGAGCTTTTCTGTTTCCTTCAGGCCTGATCGTTTCCTAATGGAATCACCCAAACACTTGACTGCTGAGGCTTTCTATGGATTTATCAGATGAAACTTTGGAAAGGGATTTTTTTTTTTTTTTTTTTTTTTTTTTAAGACAGGGTCTCGCTCTGTCACCCAGGCTGGAGTGCAGTGGCGTGATCTTGGCTCACTACATCTGCTGCCTGCCAGGCTGAAGCGATTCTCCCACCCCAGCCTCCCAAGTAGCTGGGACCACAGGTGCATGCCACCAAGTCTACTTAGTTTTTCTTTTCTTTCTCTCTCTCTTTCCTTTCTTTCTCTCTCCCTTTCCTTTCTCTCTCTCTCTTTTTTTTTTTTTTTTTTTTTTTTTTTTTTTAAAGAGATGGGGTCTTGCCATGTTGCCCTGAGGTCTAGCCATCTACCCGACTCGGCCTCTCAAAGTGCTGGGATACTCGGCTTCTCAAAGTGCTGGGATTAGAGGCACGCCCAGCTGAGAGAGACTATGATGTTCTCCAAACAAATCTCATTTGGTTGAAACTGTACAGCTGAGTATAGTCTAATTTGAGTAGTTTACCTTGAGTACTCTAACCATGGTCTATAGACCTGGCTCTTTTGAGAACTGTTTGTAAATTGTCTGCAGAGAGACAGTAGAAAACTCTATGGCAATTTTGCAGGTAATTTTATGGCTGTTAACTCTAACGATAAAAAGTTTTGACTTGGACTTTGTATGCCTTTTCATTTTTCTGTTTTATCAACTTGTGGTCAACAACTAATCGAAAATTTTTACAAAATAAACGGACCGTTCCCCCAGTGAAGAGAAGCACTGCTATGAAGCTGTTCACACGCAAATATTACCAAACTCCAAGGTCACTTTTGAGGCCTAGCTCACCAAAATGAGGCCTCGGATATTTTTCCTCCCTTTATTTCTTTTCTCTTTTCATTTTTTCCCCCTTTTTCCTTTTTTTGAGACGGAGTTTTTGCTCTGTTGTCCAAGCTGGAGTGCAATGGCACGATATCGGCTCACTGCAAACTCCGCCTCCGTCTCTTCAGTAGTTGGGATTACAGATGCGCGCCACCACGCCCAGCTAGTTTTTGTACGTTTGGTAGAGACGAGGGATCACCAAGTAGGCCAGGCTGGTCTCGAACTCTTGACCTCCGGTAATCCACGCGCCTCGCCCTCCCGAAGTGCTGGGATTACAGGCATAAGCCACCGCGCCCGGCCTCCTCCCCTTATTTCATCCACTTTACAATTCACATTATTATTGAACGTTGATAATTGCACCTATCGTAATGATACTGATAATTGCACCTGTTGTAATAATATTGATATTGATAATTGCACCTATTGCATTACAATATTATTATTGATATCCATAATTTCACCTACTGTAATGATCAATAAAGACAGGCAGAAAGAAAACAAAAATAACTGAGACTACTGGACAGCGTCCCTGCGGACAGCAAAGACTGAAGAAACGCCTTGAGGCGCAGTAACGCCACCAATAAGGAGTCGCTGCGACGGTTCCGCCCAGAGGCAAGGAAGGCCCACCCCTCGCGGGCAAGCGAGAGCGCTAGCTCGTGGCGTCTGAGCGGGTGGGGATATGCCGTGTGGGTTTCAAGAAGACGCCACGCCTCCGCCGCCACCACGCCTCCGGCTGCCGCGCCCGGAGGAGGCCGGGATGTTATCACTTCCGCCGGGGCCTCTCACTGCGTCCGGGTCAGCTGTTGCCGCCGCCGCCGTGCCGCTGCGGCCGAGGGATTGGGCTGGGGTCTCCACCGCCGAGCGAGGGGAGCGGGCTCCGCTCGGCGCTGCTTTTTACGACCTGGCCGTCAGCCCCACGTCGCCGGCCTGGAGGGGCGAAGAGGACGAGGGGGCCAAGGCTTCCTCCGGGGTGAGTGCGGCCTGGGAGGACTTGGCACCGTGGCTCCGTAGCTGGACTGGGAACCGGCCTAGGGGCGCAAGTCTGTCGGGCGCGTGCCCACGACGTCCGCGGAGAGGAAACCCAGAGAGTTATCCTTGGTAGGGGGGAGCCATAGAACCTGCTCGGAAGGCGCTTCCTGGATCTCCGCCCAGTTTAGGTCCCCGCCCTTGGCTCGGGTCCTGTTTGTATTTGGCAGTTTGGCCCCCCACCCCACCCCTTTTCCGTTTCTGGTAGTTGTGCTCGGGATGGAACCTTGCCCTTCCTCCACTCCTTTTTTACCCTGGTGTGGGTGAGGTTGCGGGGCTACGATGGTTCAGTATTTATGACCAGCGTCCGTCCTGGTGCAGAACAAAGAAACTTGGACCTCTGGTATGCCTCGTAACCTCGGGGAATAGACACGGAAGCAGCATAAGTAATCAGGGCTTTAATAGATCTTCCCGAGTACGCTCAACCAAATACAGAGTGTGTACGTCAAAAGCCGAGTCCCCGCGTGAATCTAGACACTACCTTTTCTGTTTAAATACCTGGCAAAATGGTTTGGATTTCTGGATGCATCTCATGTCTCTGGAGTTACTTGTCTGTGTGTCCTGTGAGCTCTTTGAGGGCACAGCTTTTGCGGTGTTCGTCAAGATAGTCACAGTGCCTCCTATTTATTTAGTTGAATAAACTATGTGATTGCATTTTAGTGTTGCTTTTTTCATTCGCAGCTTCTCTTGATTAGGATCTCTATTTCACCTAACACCTGATTTCTTATTTTCAATTAAATGTAGTTTTTCTAATAGTTTATAGGAATCTCTGCAGTTGTAGAAACAAATTCCGTAATTTGTAAATCGCTGTTTCCTCAAAATTACAACTGATGTTACTCAGTTAAGTTACCCCTGCAGACTAGTTTTTCATCATTTTGCACATATTCTTAGTTCTTGTTGTTTTATATTTTTTCTAAACTCTTTTCCTAGTCTTCGTAATCTCTAGTGCAGCCCAACACTGTTGGGCTCAGACAGGAAGTATGACAGATCCACTTCTGCAAACGGAACTTGAACTAGATTATCGTAAGTCAGTGCTATTATGGCCTTCAGGCACTACAAGACCTTTGAAGCTAAGTGCAACCAAATCAGGCATGACAGGCTTATTCTGTATACAGTTGCCAGTGCACTGCTGACGGTGTGCTATATTAGAAACAGTTCTGGACTAGATATGGAGACCAAGATGTCGTGTCATTGCCTCATATATAAGATACAATGATGATAACACAAGTGTCATGCATCCCAAAGTTGCTGGTTGGAATATGAGATGATGGACGTGAAAGTGGTTAGTACATGTGGAAAGCACTCTGGAAAAGTTCTGTTCATTCTGTCTGGAGTAATGCTGGTAGAAGGAGCAATAGGGAGAAAGGCGTCAGAGAAAGTATATGTAACCAGATCTAGTAAGTTACAGGGCTGATAGTAGATAAAAGATGTCTTGTTACTTTGGGTGGCCAAGGTGGGCAGATCACCTGAGGTCAAGAGCAAAAAATGATAAAGCAATGAGATGAGACAAGCTTGGCCAATGTGATGAAACACCGTCTCTACTAAAAATACAAAAATTAGCCAGGCATGGTCGCATATGCCTGCAATCCCAGCTACTCGGGAGACAGAAGTACAAGAATCGCTTGAACCCAGGAGACGGAGGCCGCAGTGAGCCGAGATTGCAGCACTGCACTCCAGCCTGGGCGACAGAGTGTGACTTCGTCTCAAAAAAAAAAGATGTCATGTTATGTTTACATCTTATAAAGCAGAATACTAGTATAATGTGACAGTAATATTCCACAATTATAGTTTTTTATTGCAACTGATATTTCTAACTACAACAAACTGAGACATCAGTTAGTAGACTTTATCTTTTTAAAGGTCGCAGCGTTTTCAGTATGTTCTGCATAGTGATAATAAATGTAACTTTTGTAGGTGGCACAATCATCTTTTGCCATATTTTCACAATTTTGAGAGAAGTCAGCACCATTCTAGTTTTTCCTCTAAATTTTGTGTTAACGTTTATTTTATTTTATTTAGTTTTTTTGAGATGCGCTCTTGCTGTGTCGCCCAGGCTGGAATGCAATGGCACGATCCCCGCTCACTGCAACCTTTGCCTCCCAGGTTCAAGCGATTCTCCTGCCTCAGCCTCCCTGATCACTGGGATTACAGGCCAGTGCCACCACTCCCGGCTAATTTTTGTATTTTTAGTAGAGATGGGGTTTCACCATGTTGGCCAGGCTGGTCTTGAACTCCTGACGTCAGGTGATCCATCCGCCTCAGGCTCCCAAAGTGTTGGGATTACAGGTGTGGGCCACCACGCCCGACTTGTGTTAACATTTCTGATAGAGCATCTCATTTCATTGTTTAAAAACTATATACCCTCAAGGGAGCAATGAGAAGCACAGATCTAGGATTTTTTCAAGGATGTTTGGTGATCTAAACGTACAGGCTGTTCGTTAAAAAGTGAACATGAGTGTTTAGGATGAAACCTTTTTGTTTAAATGGGGAAGTGAAAGGCTTGCCTGGGCATTTCCATATGCCTACTATAATTGATTTCAGCATAAACGGTTGTTACTGGCACCTATTGCAGCAGCAGTGTTAAAGTATGTATAGTAAAATCACCACATATAATTGTGTTATAATTAAACAGTTCTAATGTGATCTTAAAAAAAACATTGTAGAGACAGATCTCACTATGTGGCCCAGCTAGGCTTGAACTTCTGGGCTTAAACCATCTTCCCACCTTGTCCTCCCAAGGTGTTAGGATTACAGGAATGAGCCACTGAGCCTGGCCTAAATGTGATCTTAACATTTAATTTTTGCTTATGTTGCTAAACTGCCTGGGAAAAGCTTCTTCATCTTGATTGGATTTATCAGTACTCCTCCCCCTTGAAGCGATGTCAGAAGGAATCAATTGTCTCTTTGATTTTTAACCTAAGATAAACAACTGCTTTGAATTTATCTTTATGACTGCAATAGGTGAGTGGCATAAGTAAGGATATACCACCACTACCAAGAGTCAACTTGAGAAATCAAGTTATTCCTGTGCCAACAGGTTATTTTAACAAATATCGGCCGGGCGCGGTGGCTCAAGCCTGTAATCCCAGCACTTTGGGAGGCCGAGACGGGCGGATCACGAGGTCAGGAGATCGAGACCATCCTGGCTAACGCAGTGAAACCCCGTCTCTACTAAAAGAAATACAAAAAACTAGCCGGGCGAGGTGGCGGGCGCCTGTAGTCCCAGCTACTCGGGAGGCTGATGCAGGAGAATGGTGTGAACCCGGGAGGCGGAGCTTGCAGTGAGCTGAGATCCGGCCACTGTACTCCAGCCTGGGTGACAGAGCGAGACTCCATCTCAAAAAAAAAAAAAAAAAAAGTATCATCTTAAAGTGTTATTTCCCATTCTAATTTACTAAAAAAAATATGAACAAGAAATGGGAAGCAACACAGTTAACGTGTGAGTCAGCAGTATCCTGATTTGCTTCAAAGTGGTTGTGGTTATATTAACTCCTTTCTTGTTTGTTTCCTGTTCTTAACAGCTGCTTGATGATAAAGTGCTTCCAAGAAACAGTAGTCCCTCAATTGTTTAAATTGTTTTGACCTACCTAGTGTACTTTTCCCCTAAAATTCATGATGAAATGGTAGAGTAAATCTATCTATATCTCTTTCCCCATGTTCAGTTTAGATAATTGATTATCCTCAAACTAAATATCCATGTCTATCTGCTGAGGTATTAACACATGATTCAATATGATACTAAGGTAAAAATGGAATAAATAGGTTGAGATAGCTGAAAAACTTGGGCTGTCTTTCAAGGAGCTATTTGATTGTTGTTGTTGTTGTTGTTTGTTTGGTTTTTTGAGACAAGAGTCTTCCTTTGTCGCCCAGACTGGAGTGCAGTGGTGCAATCTCAGCTCACTGCAACCTCCGCCTCCAGGGTTCAAGCGATAGACTCCCTGGTAGCTAAGATTACAGTCATTGCGCCACCATGCCTGGCTGAATTTTTGTATTTTTACTTTTTACTTTTTCAAGCAAATAAGTTGGTGTTGAAAAGTCAGCATCTACCACTTTTTTTCTGTGCTAACAAGTGTATCATCAAACACTGAAACCTTTTGGGAATGTTTAAAACCTTCTCTTGAGTATAAGTAAAAATTCAAACTGGGCAGAGAGGCTTCCAGTCTTGGCAGAGATACAAATTTAGTTTACCTTGTGAAATCTAACACTTTAGGACATTTCCATTGTAATTTTGTTGTTAAAGAACATAAGGCTTTTTTCTATATGACTTTTTGCATCTTTTGAATGTTGACATAGCAGGCAAGACAGCTATAGAACATGACTGCATTTTCCTTTTAGAAGACTGGTTGATGTGAATGACTGGCATAATTGATTTTATTTAATATCTTTTAAAGTCATAGTATAGTTTTAAAAATTAAATGGTGTAGAAGGACTTACTATGAAAAGCGTTGGTCATTTTCTCCATTTCACCCTCTTTCGTCTTCTGCTGATTTTGCTCTGTCACCCAGGCTGGAGTTGCAATGGTGTGACCTCAGCTCGCTGCAACCTCTACCTCCCAGGTTCAAGCGATTCTCCTGCCTCAGCCTCCCAGGTAGCTGGGATTACAGGCGCCTGCCACCACACCCGGCTAATGTTTTTGTATTTTTAGTAGAGATGGGGTTTCACCATGTTGGCCAGGCTGGTTTTAAACTCCTGACCTCAAGTGATCCGCCCACCTTGGCCTCCCAAAGTGCTAGGATTACAGGCATGAGCCACTGCTCCCAGCCTGGTGTCAACCACTTTTAACTTTATTTTTAGTACTGTTAGTGATGCTCTGTATCTCTTAAATATGTTACTGCAAAAAAAAAAAAAGATGTTACTGCTATTTATTAAATAATTTTAGACGTCTATTGACTTGAATGTAAATGAACTAAATACTCATGTATACCTCTTTCCTTCTATAGTTTTCACTGTTTTGTTGCGTTGTTAATCGGTTGATCTTTCCCTTACCTAAACTTCTGTTTCTTACTCCAGCACCAGAGGTAGTATCTCTGGATTCTCACTTTTGAAATGAGGATATTGGCACTCACATGATTCCTTGGAAAAGCTAAGACTAAAGTTCATGGCGTATGTTAAAATATGTAGTTGCATAAAAAGACATTCACCAAGTTCAGTGTTTGAAAACATACGCCAAGCTATATGAGAAGGACATAGTATAGATAAGAAACAAATCAAAAGATAGCATAGTTCATTTACAGGAGAAGTTACTGAATAGACTTCTTTAAGTGGCTCGGGAATTGTGGCATCAAATTGTTGAGAAGAAAATGTAAAAGCACACTGGTTGACTCTGCTGAATCATGAGTTTAGATATTATTTATATACTATTGTTTAGAATCAACCTCTATCCAAGGGACAGAAAATTTAATTATGAATCTGTAATAAAGAACATTTTTATTTCTTACCCCACTTCAAATTTTTAATATAATCCATAGTATGAAATATATTTTAAATCATAACCTGAGATACTATACATGCAACTGAAAACAAGTATTTTCACCGAACAGTATCCTTACTATAAACAGTACTTAACTTTACTAGAATATATTTGGTCCGAATATTCTCTTTTCTTAAAAAAAAAAAAAAAAAAAATTGCAACCCCGTAAATGAATTCATGACCAGACCACTGTACTGAACATCATGTATGAACTAATATGTAAGATTATTGCACCTTTTCGGTGGATAAAAAGTAAAGTAGAAATTAAGTTAAACACTTTTCTCTCTTCATAGGACATTGGCTCTCTGGATTATCAAGAATTTGTAGTTGACATTGAATCCAGGCTGAGGATGGAAGGTGTGGAACTTAAAGAAGAATGGCAAGATGAAGATTTTCCAATGTGAGCAATGCTTTTAAATGAAAACAATTTTAGAGTAAAACTGCAGAATTTCTTTATTGAGGTGTTATTTTTTTTACTTTTATGTTTTGAGAAGGAGTCTTGCTGTGTCACCCAGGCTGGAGTGCAGTGGCACGATCTCAGCTCACTGCAACCTCCGCCTCCTGGATTCAAGCAATTTCTTCTGCCTCAGCCTCCCGAGTAGCTGGGACTACAGGTGCGTGCCACCACACCCGGCTAATTTTTGTATTTTTAGTAGAGACGGGGTTTCACCATATTGGCCAGGCTGGTCTCAAGCCTCTGACCTCGTGATCTGCCTGCCTTGGCCTCCCAAAGTGCTGGGATTACAGGTGTGAGCCACCGCACCTGGACGAGATGTCACTTTTTAAATGGAATATTCGGCTTCTTGAAGAAACTCAGTAATACAAGGTGATCATTTGATACTAGGAAGTAAAAGTTTCTTTTCAACTGTTAGATTGACTCTCTTGTATCTTCCTTTCCAACCAAATATATATATAATCTTGTGTAATCTTTCATTTTTGTTTTGGTCGTTTAAGTTTCCAAATTTTTGCTTTTATAATAAAGTGTTTTAATGTTTTTTTTTTTTTTTTCCTTTAAGCAAAGTCTGAGGGATTCCTCAGAGAAGGAGGTCTTTAGTTGTCTTTTAAAATTTTCTTTAATTTTGTGGCCAGGTGCGGTGGCTCACACATGTAACCCCAGCACTCTGGGAGGCCGAGGTGGGCAGATCGCTTGAGGCCAGGAGTTTGAGACCAACGTGGCCAACATGGTGAAACCCCGTCTCTACTAAAAATGCAAAAAATTAGCCAGGCTTGGTGGCGCGTGCCTGTAGTCCCAGCTGCTTAGGAGGCAGAGGCACGAGAATTGCCTGAACCCGGGAGGCAGAGGTTGCAGTGAGCTGAGGTCGCACCACTGCACTCCAGCTTGGGTAACAGAGCAAGGCTCTGTCTCAAAAAATAATAATAATAATAATTTTGTGGATCCCCCCCGGCCCCCTCCCCCCAAAAAAACCTTACTAAGTAAATTATTAAGGGTTTTCTAGCTCATCTGGCCAGCCACCTTCACATGTTTGCATTTGTATTTACAATTATATTGGCACCAGGTAGGCTGATGAAAAAGAACAAAGGCAGACCTTATATTTAAATAGTGCTTCCATGCCATAGTGGGCAGAAGACATCCTAGTGCATAATCAGGTGCCTTAGCAGTTGGATAGCTTAGCAGTTGGACAGCTGATAGGAGACCTGAGTCACTGTTGTATATGGTGGTGATAATAAATATAAGAATGCCGATCTCAGAAGAATTGAACCATCGTCGCTGTAGTCTTATTGTGAGTAAAAATTGAGCTTCATACATTGCATCATATATCACATTATACTTGTGCATTTCAGTCATATTTATTTAAAATTGTTACATGTTTAATAAGCTGTGCATAAGGAATTTATATCTACTTTTATGTGTTACTTATATGTAATAAGTGTATAAGTCAGCTCTGATAGTCAGAATTTTTACTTTGAAAGTGTAGCCAGACATAGCAGCTAACTCCTATAATACTAGTGTTTTGGGAGGCCAAGGCAGAAGGATTGCTTGAGACCATCCTGGGCAACATAGCAATATCTGGTCTCTACAAAAAAAAAACTTTAAAAATTAGCTGGGCATGTTGATGTGCCACTGTAGTCCTAGCTAGTCAGAAGACTGAGACTTTATCTTACACACTGCTAGGCTGGGCACAGTGGCTCATGCCTGTAATCCTAACACTTAGGGAGGTCAAGGCAGGAGAATCGTTTGAGCCCAAAAGTTCGAAGCCAGCCTGGGCAACATAGCAAGACCCTGTCTCTACTAAAAATTAGCCAAGCCTGGTGACATGCACCTGTAGCCCCAGATACTCGGGAGGATCTCTTGAGCCCAGGAGTTAAGGCTGCAGTGAGCCATGATTGTGCCATTGTACTCCAGCCTAGGTGACAGAGCAAGACACTGTCTCAAAAACGACAACACTGCTTTATTCCATTTTCCAAATACTTATTTCTATAAGCTGTATGTTTAATAGATTGAAATTCAAAAAAAATTCTTCCTTAATTTCTGGGTTAAAAAGTATACCTGTGTCTTCTAGACCTTTACCAGAAGATGATAGTATTGAAGCAGATATACTAGCTATAACTGGACCAGAGGACCAGCCTGGTAAGAGCTTGACACTTATTTTCAATTAAATTATGGACTTTGTGTTATTTTTTAAAACACGTTTCTTTGTCCAAAAAAAAAAAAAAACTTGAGTTTTTATTCCATCATAGAAGTCAAAGTATAAGTTGAACATTGAGGAAAGCATTTTTAGAATGCTTTAAAAAATTGCAAAAACATATGCTTGGTTTTTGGAAAGTTTTACAGTAAAAGGGTGGAGGAGATCATTTTTAGTGGTAAGAGGTATCTATAAGGTCTGCCTCTATTTAAAAGACATTGATGCTTTATTGATCTCTTGCCAACGATGTAGAAACAGCAATGATCAGAATAAGAATTTTGTGAATAGGTGCTTTGAAGTTATGTTTAATTAATATTATTTTTCCCAAGAATGAAGTAGTTAAAATTTTTCTTATTCAACTTTAGCATCTAAGCATTCCTTGTTACGTATCTTTTTCTTTATTTTCCAATTCCAGGCTCACTAGAAGTTAATGGAAATAAAGTGAGAAAGAAACTAATGGCTCCAGACATTAGCCTGACACTGGATCCTAGTGATGGCTCTGTATTGTCAGATGATTTGGATGAAAGTGGGGAGATTGACTTAGATGGCTTAGACACACCATCAGAGAATAGTAATGAGTTTGAGTGGGAAGGTAAATGTTTCACTGCTTTTAATCTGATCTTTTTTAATGTATTAAGGGATTTTGTTTGAAATATGTCATTCTTTCTAAAGTTCATATATTTGTTACTAAGATACAAAATTCTGCTAACACTTGAATATTCTCAAGGACTTCAAAACTCTGTATATGGTAGATTACACCAGTGGCTTTTTTCACTTCTTATTTGCCCAGCGCTGTCATGTTTTTTCATAGTTGTTTCAAAAATATTTCTTGATAATTATGGCATGCTCTCTTTCAGTCAATCAAGTAAGAAACTTTGGAAGAGACATATAGTGAACAGTTTGTGGGAAGGGAGTTCTGAAAGGAGGCGTTTGCCTTTGGCTTTTTAAGTAGGCTTGCCTGACATTGCTCTACTTTGTGAAATAACCAACTTAAATTAATGTATACTTTTAGCCCCCAAACCTAGTATTCCTTGTTATTTGTAATTCAAAGGAATTGTGCTGTGTTTTACTTTGCATGCTTTCTTTAATTAGAAAATTGTTTACAGTATCTTATATATAGTTGTTATAATTTTTATGTTTTTTCATCTTGAAAATGATTTTTTTTCAAAGTAATGTTTAGCATTCAGTATTATACTGTAATAAAGTGTGATGTGCTATATTTTTGGTTTCTTTTTTCTTCCCTGTTTTACTGGTTCAATAAACAGTCCAGTAATAAGCAATACTTTATAAAGTTACTGAAATAGTTTTGTGCCTATGTGTTTTGTCTCTTCTTTCTTTAATGCTGCTGTAGTCATTTCCTGGAAGGATATTTTCCGTTAACAGCTTTGTCTTGGAAACAACTAACATACAGTAGGTTTCCCCCTCCCCCCATCTTTTGGTAAGGACTATAATACTGAAATTTTGAAAATTATTACTACATTAAAAATCAGCTAAACTGCAATCTCAAAACATAAATTACACTTAATCATTGGTGCTTATGCTTTGGCTAATGCTAATTTAAATAGACTTCTGCATGTATACTTCAAAATATTATACATACATTTCTGCTTTATAAAACTGATCAAATGAGAAGTGATCACTGAGTAGTTAACCACTTCCTATCTGGTATTACAGTTAATTTATGTGCTCAACAACAACAAAATTGGCTCCCAGATAGCTACTTGAAGTAACCTATAGTCATAACTGCCAGGGAGAATATTGTCACAAGTTGAATCTGGAAAGGCATTGTAAGGCACATGTACTAAGATTTTGATGACTCTATGAATTATATTTTCTGAACTTGTGGATATATGATATAAACCACTATGATTAGGTGGTTTTTGCTAAATTGGGCAATAAAAAAAGTTAACCATGATTTCCAAAGACATAAAATGGCCTCATGTTAAGAATAAGCCTTTTCCTGCATTATGGAAGAGATATTTAAAATTGCACAGATGGTATAATGAAAATTCTCTGTAAAATCTAGATAGTAAAGTGGTTAACGTATAATTTGATTTTTATTGTGTAACAATTGGTGATTGAAAAACTTTTTATTTTGACAGATGATCTTCCAAAACCCAAGACTACTGAAGTAATTAGGAAAGGCTCAATTGCTGAATATACAGCAGCAGAGGAAAAAGAAGATGGACGACGCTGGCGTATGTTCAGGATTGGAGAACAGGACCACAGAGTTGATATGAAGGCAATTGAACCCTATAAAAAAGTTATCAGCCATGGGGGTAAGAGTTACTGAACATTTTTCAAATTGTTTAATGTGGTATCAGAATTCTCAATAGTTTTAGAAACTCTGCCTAGAGATATTACGTAATTTTGAAAGAATAATAAGCATTTATCATATCATTTTAGAAACATGATAGGTTTGAAGTAAAAGAAGAAAAGTACCATTTTTTTCTCTTTTTGCTTTTGAGATGGAGTCTCGCTCTGTGGCCCAGGCTGGAGTGCAATGGCGTGATCTTGGCTCACTGCAAGCTCCGCCTCCTGGGTTCACACCATTCTCCTGCCTCAGCCTCCCGCGTAGCTGGGACTACAGGTGCCCACCACCAAGCCCAGCTAATTTTTTTGTATTTTTAGTAGAGGCGAGTTTTCACCGTGTTAGCCAGGCTGGTCTTGATCTCCTGACTTTGTGATCCACCCGCCTCAGCCTCCCAAAGTGCTGGGATTACAGGCGTGAGCCACTGCGCCCAGCCAAAAGTACCATTTAAAAATGATTATATACCTACACTAAGTTGAAAAAGTACAAAAGAATTTGTAGTGAAAACTGTCAGGTTGGGCATGGTGGCTCAGGTCTGTAATCCCAGCAATTTGGGAGGCTGAGGCAGGAGGATTACTTGAGCCCCGGGGTTTAAGACCAGCCTGGGCAACATAGACCTTGTCTCCACCAAAAAAAAAAAAAAAAAAAAAAGCCAGGAATGGTGGTGTACGCCTGTAGTCTCAGCTACTTAGGAGGCTGGGGTGGGAGGAGAGAGAGCTCGAGCTTGGGAAGTTGAGGCTTCAGTGAGCCGTGATCATGCCACTGCACTCCAGTTTTTTGTTTTGTTTTGTTTTGTTTTTTGTTTTTTGACCCTGTCTCAAAATTTTAAAAAGAAATTTTTTTTTAGCTGTCTCTAGGCTACCCAAAACTGGGACTGTACTTTCTCCATAATTTATAAACAGTGAAATGCCCTGATCTTAAGTGTACAATTCAATGAGTTTTGACAAATGCCCATATAACTGTATATTCCCATATATATAACCCACACCCCTAAACATATAGAACATTTTCATTGTCCCAGAATAATTCTTTAATACCCCTGCCCAGTGAATCCTCACCTTGGTAGCCACTGTCATATCTACCGCCTGATTAGTTTTACCTGTTCTAGAATTTCATATGTAGTAACTGAAATCATCCTGTACACTCTTTTGTTTACTTTTCAGTATGAAGTTTTGGAGATTCATCCATGTCGTTGATGTATCCACATTACATTCCTTCTTATTGGGGAGTAGTTTTCCATTGCATGGATAAACCATAATTTGCTTATCCATTCTTTTTTTTTTTGATGTGCATGTGAGTTGTTTCCAGCTTGGGCTATTATAAACAAAACCGCTTTGAGCATTCTTTTAGAAGTCATTTATGGATATAAGTAAAACTTGGACTTTTTTTTTGTTTTTGAGATGGACTCTTGCTCATCACCCAGGCTGGAGTGCGGTGGCGTGATCTTAGCTCGCTACAACTTCTGCCTCCCTGGTTCAAGGGATTCTCCTGCTTCAGCCTCCCGAGTAGTTGGGATTACAGGCGTATGCCACCACCCGAGCTAATTTTTTATATTTTTAGTAGAGAAAGTGTTTCACCGTATTAGCCAGTATGGTCTTGATCACCTGACCTCATGATTTGCCCACCTCAGCCTCCCAAAGTGCTAGGATTACAGGCTTGAGCCCCTGTGCCCAGCCCTAAAACTTAGACTTTTTAACCTTAACTCTTAATGTGCCTTAAAATCCTGAACAAATTTTTTTTTTCCTTTTTTTAATTTTTTTGTTTTGTTTTGTTTTTTGAGACGGAGTCTCGCTCTGTCACCCAGGCTGGAGTGCAGTGGCGCAATCTTGGCTCACTGCAACCTCTGCCTCCTAGGCTCAAGCAATACACCAGCCTCAGCCTGCCAAGTAGGTGGGACTACAGGCACGCACCACCATGCCCGGCTAATTTTTGTATTTTTAGTAGAGATGGGGTTTCACCATATTGGCCAGGCCGGTCTTGAACTCCTGACCTTGTGATCCACCCGCCTCAGCCTCCCAAATTGCCTGGATTACAGGCATGAGCCACAGCGCCCAGCCCAAATTATTTTTTAATAGAGAGCTCATTCACTCCACATTTTTATAGAGTACCCACTTTCCATACTTATGGGATATACAAAAATACAAGGCTTAAGTCCCTTCCCTTAAGAAACAGGAAAAGCTATAAAAGTTTAAGTTACAAATCCTGTGAATCTAACAGTACCATATATAGAAGTTTACCTAGGCACATTGTAAATAGTGCTAGAATGTTAGTGGCAAGTCAGAACACAACTCACTGTAGAGCATGTCACACTACCTTAAATCCTCCTAACACAGGACAGAGTGGCACATGGGTCAAGCAGATTGATTTTTTTTCGGAGTCATTTCCACTTAATTTACCACTTACTTTAATGCCAGATGCATTCCCCTGCTTATTTCTACAGTCTTCATTCATCTGAAAGCAAATCACATGAATATTTGTAGTTGCATTCTTCTGCCTAATTTAATCATACTCAGATGAAGAAAATGGCATAATCTGGATCAGGAAGTCCACAGACGTATATTATTCAGCTAGTTCACTGGAATCAAATTATAAGGCCTGATTTATGGCTTCAATCTCTTTCAGAAATAGCACTTTTTTATAGGGGAAAATAAGACCACCTTATCTTACTGCATTATCACACTTAATATATTTTGTGACTGAGTGATTAAGAAAGGTAGTGAAGATTCTGATGTTCTTGAAATGTTCAAATCTTTTCAAATGCAAATTTGTAAACAATAGAAATGAAGGTTAAAGCAGAAGTATTTGCTACTAAATATGGGCTTAATATCTAAAGAAAGCAGTTGAAACATAGGTATTTTAGCGCTGTTTTCCATTACTGAAAATTATGTCAGAGATGTAATTTAGTTTTTGGTTTTCTTTTTTTTTTTTGAGACCCAAGTCTTGCTCTGTTGCCCGGGCTGGAATGCAGTGGTACAGTCTTGGCTCACTGCAGCCTCCGCCTCCCAGGTTCGAGTGATTCTGGTGCCTCAGCCTCCTGAGTAACTGGGACTACAGATGCACACCACACCCAGCTAATTTTTTATATTTTTAGTAGAGACGGGGTTTCACCGTGTTGGCCAGGCTGGTCTCAAAACTCCTGGCCTCAAGTGATCTGCCCACCTCGGCCTCCGAAAGTGCTGGATTTACAAGCATGAGCTGCCGCGCCCGACCTAATTTAGTTTTAATGTCCTAAATTCTACAAAATGCTAGCATTTTGAAATATAAAACTTACCTTTTAAAAATCACTCACTTATGGCTCTGGTGATGTGGCTTATGCCCAGCGCTTTGGGAGGCCAAAGGAGGAGCATTACTTAAGGCCAAGAGTTCACGACCAGTTTGAGCAACACAGTGAAACCCTATCTCTACAAAAAAATGTTTAAAAAGTTAGCCAGGTGTGTTTGTGTGTGCTGTATCCCCAGCTCCTCTGGATGCTGTGAAGTGGGAAGATCCCTTGAGCCCAGAAGTTCAAGGTTGCATGAGCTGTGATTGTGCCACTGCACTCCATCCTGGGCAACAGAGCAAGATACTATCTTTAAAAAAAAATTTAAAAATTAAAAAGCACCAACTTTGCCGGGAACGGTGGCTCACGCCTGTAATCCCAGCCCTTTGGGAGGCAAATCACGAGGTCAGGAGTTCGAGACCAGTCTGGCCAATGTAGTGAAACACCGTCTATACTAAAAATACACAAAAAATTAGCCGGGCAGGGGGGCGTGCACCCGTAATCCCAGCTACTTGGGAGGCTGAGGCAGGAGAATCGCGTGAACCCAGGAGGCAGAGGTTGCAGTAAGCCAAGATCACACCACTGCACTCCAGCCTGGGCAACAGAACGAGACTCCATCTAAAAAAAAAAAAAACTACACCCACTTTAACCATAAGCATAATATAAATAAATAAAAATACATTGCAGATGCTGTATTGTGTCTGTATTGTATTGGGTTATATCACTATATTTGTCTACTTGATAACATAGGGCTGGCTTTTTAAATATGCTAATTTAAGTGGTCTTGGGTTTTTTTTTGGTTCTTTTTTGTGACCACCGACCTTTTTAAATTTTACTGTTCTCTTTTTGGGAAGAAGAAATTAAAATTCTATATAAGACCATATAAGATTTACAAAACATACATTTAATACAGAAGTTTGTGAAAAGTAAACTCTTATTTATAATTTACCAATCATACAGATGTCTTCTAAAAATGCGTAAGAGTAAAATCATGCGGTGATACTGTCTTTGGTTTCTTTTTTAGGATATTATGGGGATGGATTAAATGCCATTGTTGTGTTTGCTGTCTGTTTCATGCCTGAAAGTAGTCAACCTAACTATAGATACCTGATGGACAATCTCTTTAAGTAAGTATATATTTAACAAAAACATTTGGACAGAATTTTGAGCTAATTAGATCTACACCTTAAGAAACTTAACCTTTGTAAAAATTATAAATATCCCAGTTCTTTGGGAGACTGAGATGGGCAGATCACTTGAGTCCAGGAGCTGGAGACCAGCCTAGGCAACATGACAAAGCCCTTTGTCTACACAATCAAAAAATTAGCCAGGCATGGTAGTATGGGCCTGTAGCCCCACCTACTCAGGAGGCTGAGGTGGGAGTATCACCTGAGCCCATGAGGTCAAAGTTGCAGTGAACTGTGATTTTGCCACTGCACTCTAGCCTGAGTGACAGAGTAAGACCCTGTCTCAGAAAAATAAATATCCCGTATCTTTTCAAGTGCAAGTTTGTGAACAACAGAATGAAGGTTAAAGTAAAAGTATTTGTTACTAGATACAGGACTAGATGAGTCCTTATTCTTCGATATGATGAAACAATAGTTTTCCAATTCAAGAGAAAAATTGTCATTTTAAAACGGGGAAATATATCTCAGATTATTTGTTCCAACTTGGTTTTGTTTTGTTTTGAGTTGGAGTTTCACTCTGTCACCCAGGCTGGAGTGCAGTGGTACAACTACGGCTCCCTGCAGCCTTGGCCTCACGGGCTCAAGCCATCGTCCTACCTCAGTCTCCCTAGTGGCTAGGACTACAGGCACATGTCACCACATCCTGCTGACTTTTTAATTTTTGGTAGAGACAGGGTCTCACTGTGTTGCCAGGGTTGATCTCAAACTCCTGGGCTCAAGTAAGCCACCATGCCTTACCTGTCCCAACTGTTTTATTTTACATTTGCAGGCACATTAAGTGTAAAGAAGTGATTTTTCTCTCAAAATCATGTGGCTAAATTACATTTACCCCTAGAAGGCCAATATAACTAAGCCGAATCAGTTCTTTTTCCACAAGGTCATTCTATTTGTCAGGTTAGTGGTGTTTTTAAAAACCGTATTGTGGAAAGTTTCAAACATACACAGGGCTAAAGAGAAGTATATCAGATCTTCATGTATCAGTCACTTCAACAATTATCTATTTATATTTTGTTCCCACTTCTAACCCCCAGTATATAATTTTAAAGCAAATCCCAGAAGCAAATCATCTAGAAACATTTCAGTATACATCTCTAAAAAATAACTTTTTAAAATAATCATAATACAAGCTAATGCAGTTTGAGCATTTTCATTGTAGGAGAGAGGAGGGAATTGTATAATTGTATAATTTAGAGAACCTAGTTCAGTTATGCACAGTGATTTTTAAGGCTTAAACTTAATTTGTTTTTTACAGATATGTTATTGGCACTTTGGAGCTATTAGTAGCAGAAAACTACATGATAGTTTATTTAAATGGTGCAACAACTCGAAGAAAAATGCCCAGTCTGGGATGGCTCAGGAAATGTTATCAGCAAATTGATAGAAGGTAATACACATACAAGTTGAAAGCTAGTCT
Organism: Macaca mulatta; assembly: GCF_049350105.2. NCBI lineage: Eukaryota > Metazoa > Chordata > Mammalia > Primates > Cercopithecidae > Macaca > Macaca mulatta. The sequence continues at coordinate 36,994,460 of NC_133412.1, read as the reverse complement.
GATAAATTTTTATAATGGCTTTAGTAGATCAAACTTTGTTTTCTGTTGCCTTTTTTTTTTTTTTTTTTTTTGAGACGGAGTTTCACTCTTGTTGCCCAGGCTGGAGTGCAATGGCACCATCTTGGTTCACTGCAACCTCTGCCTGCCAGGTTCAAGCGATTCTCCTGCCTCAGCCTCCCAAGTAGCTGGGATTACAGACATGCACCACCACGCCCAGCTAATTTTGTATTTTTAGTAGAGATGGGGTTTCTCCATGTTGGTCAGGCTGGTCTCGAACGCCTGACCTCAGGTGATCCTCCTGCCTCGGCCTCCCAAAGTGCTGGGATTACAGGCATGAGCCACCACACCCGGCCTTCAGTTGCTATTTTAAAACACCATTTATTTTTTAAATTTTATTTATTAATTTCATGGCAGGTTTCTATTTTCTAAAGATAGCATTTTAGAATATTGTGAGGGAAATCAATTTTGATTTTTCTATAAAGAATAACCTTAATTCTTCTAACTTACAAAGTAGCTCTATATTTCTCCTTATTTATAAGGAGAAATTGAACACTTTCTCCTTATTTATAAGGTGCAATTTTCTCCCCATTGAACACTTTCCTACTATTTACATCTTGGGAAAGGATGGAGAATGTAGTGTGTTTCCTATTTTATTACATTCTGAGGTTTGCCTAATTTATAGTGCTTAGGATGTTTTATGTTTTTGTTTTTGTTTTGTTTTGAGACAGGGTCTCACTCTGTCACCTAGGCTGGAGTGCAGTAGTGCAATCTCTGCTCACTGTAGCGGCGACCTTCCAGGCTCAGGTGATTCTCCCACCTCAGCCTCCCAGGTAGCTGGGACTACAGGCTTGTGCCACCACACCCAGCTAATTTTTGTATTTTTTGTGGAGACAGTGTTTCCGCATGTTGCCCAGGCTGGTTCTCGAACTCCTGGACTAATGCGATCCACCTGCCTCGACCTCCCAAAGTGCTAGGATTACAGGCATGAGACACAGTGCTCAGTCTTTATGTTTCTTAATGATGCTTGTTTAGTTGTAAAAGTCTTTCTTTGGAACAAGCTTTTGAAGCATATTGTCTTGGGAGTTAGTCATTAGTACTTAATGGAAGGAATGTGATCTTCCAATTGGTTTGATCTTGCCATGGCTAATTTAAATCAAGTCTAAATTTGACATTGGCTAGCTCTTGTGATTATATATGTATCTCACTTTATGTGTGAAATATGCATAATACAATAAGTTTGTATTTAGTCATTTAAAAAGAAGAGCTCTAGGATAATACCTTTAATATTTAATCAAAACTTTAAATTCCTTGAGAATAGGAGTTAGATCTGATTTGTTTTTGTTCCTGTGGTCATCTTCTCCACTCACACTTCTCTGCCTGCACAGTGCTTTTCGTGATTTTGAAGAACTTAGCACCAAGTTCTCCCTAGTCTTGGAAAATGAGGATAGTTTACTTTTACATTCAGGATGGCCTCTTTCCCTGGTTGACAGAGTCCTGAAGACAAGTGAATGTGTATGCTAGGAGACATTTAATAACAGGCTATACTATGGACATAAATTTGGCCAAATAAAGTAAAGTTCATTTCATAGCAGTAGGAGGGACCATCAGAATTCAAGAATCCTTTTTCTTGTCTACAGGGGTATCATACCTAAATGAAAACTCCTGGGTGAGATTTTTCAACTATTATTTTGTATAAAGTTGCACATATTTATTGATGTCTTGACTTTTAGCATTAGAATTTATAGAGATTTTTAATTTTCTTTGTGTATGTGTGTTTTTTTGTTTTGTTTTGTTTTTTTATTAACTCCAGGTTACGGAAAAATCTAAAATCCCTAATCATTGTACATCCTTCTTGGTTTATCAGAACACTTCTGGCTGTTACAAGACCATTTATTAGGTAATTTTTGAGAGCCATTGACTTTAATTTTATTTTAACTTTTTTTTCATTTATTTTTAGTTAACACATAATAACTATACATATTTATGGGATACAGAGCTATATTTTGATATGTGTATACATTGTATAATGATCAAACCAGGGTGATTAGCACATACATCACCTCAGACATTTATCATCTTTTTGTGTTTTGAACATTCAAAATGACATGAGTTTTTTAAAAAAAATTCTTACATTTGTATATAAGAAATTTTTGTATCTTGTAAACATTGTATCCATTGTATTTGTCAGAAATATGGAGGTAATTATTTTTATTTTCTTCCATAGCTCAAAATTCAGCCAAAAAATTAGATACGTCTTTAATTTGGCAGAACTAGCAGAGCTTGTCCCCATGGAATATGTTGGCATACCAGAATGCATAAAACAGTATGTTTTGTTTTATTTCCTTAATTGTATTGGATCTTAATATTTTGATGTGCAACGGATAATACTTTTCAATACTCATTCTTTATGTATTTTATAACTGTGTGTCTCTGTGTGTGTGTGTGTGTGTGTGTGTGTGTGTGTGTGTGTGTGTGTGTAACAAAGAAAAAGAGGAAGAAGCCATTTCCCACACCGTCCCCATAAGTTAGCATTTTCTTCAGGCTGTCAATTGAAGAACTAGGATAAATTATTTCTGGTTGTGATTCATGTTACACTTTTTAGACTGGTTATAATCTAAGAGATGATTTTTCTAATTGATCAGTACTAAAGAACGTTCTCCAGACTTGAACATGGTGCTCAACAAATTTGAGTAAACTCATCATGAATATTATTATTGAATAATTATATTGCTAAATAAAAATATTTAAATCATTATAACCTTAATGTTTTCCAGTGACTGCAATTTTGTTCTGATTATCAGATTCACATTCTTCCATGTAACTTCTTGGACTTGATAGAAGGCTGTTAACATAAATACCTGAGTATTACAATGCATGTGGAAAAGTTTCTTTGTTCTGCTCACATGAGGTTTTACTCTATTTAATGTGTGAAAGTCAGATTTATTAAGTCAGTTTTTACTTTCTACATCATGTATTAAATATTTTTCGTTTTGCTGGAAAATGTAAATGGGTTTAAGTACCTTTTTTCAAGTTTTTATTCATTTTCATAACATGTATATTTACTGAAATAACTCTTCCCTACAAAGGTATGAAGAAGAAAAGTTTAAAAAGAAACAAAAAAGGTATATGCACACCTTGACTGGGTTGCATCTAGACTAGTCCATTTGCATTGCACACTAACTCTTCCTTATTGGTTGGTTAGCTTGTAGACAAAGATAATAGCATTTGTAAATATAAACGTACCCAACTTCCAAATATAGGGTGAACCCAGAGTTCCTAAGGCTGAATATGACTTGGATTCACCCTGTTTTATTGCCATATGTGATGCCAATTAAGACTTAAAGACCACGGACCCTTCTCTCTCCTTCTTAGTCCAAGTACTAATGGTGAAACCACAGAAATTACTAAAAATGGTATTTGGAACACCAAATAAAAGACTTCAGTTGTTTCACCATTTTCTTTAAATAGCTAACTTGTGCTTTTGAAATATTTTTGCAGACTTTTTAAAAGCTATCCATTTATTTCCCTGGGGTTGATTATTATATTTGCAATGCATATATTCTTTGGCTAACCAACATTAATTTCCTTTTATGCTTAAATTAAATGGCTTGCTAACCAGTCAAATTCTACATGTGATAAAATACCTAAAATCTCAGTGTCCCATTTAACAGTTAAACACTCTGCTTTCTATTTTAAATTTAATTTTGAACACTTCTGCTTTGAGCATAACAAACTATTATCTATTGATACCTTGACATAGATGGTGAAAGAAGGCAAGGGTATAAAATACTTACAATTTTATATAATAATTTAGAAAAATGTAGAATTTGGATCTAGTTTGTTAGATCTTTAAAATATTGGCAATTAAATTAGCAAAACATAGTTTAATGCAGTCTTAAGAGTTATGGTGAGAGATTTATATGTAATTATCTTGACTATTCTAAGGAGCCAACTGTAACTAACTGGAACATTCTTAACTTTGAACACATTTTGTTTCTGTTGATGAGTGAGAATTCAGTAGGCCTTATGATAGAATCAGTTTTACACTTCTATATGACACTTCACAGTTTAACCAACACTTTAACATAAATGTAGACAGTGATTTTAGATCATGCTGATTTCTCATTCCTTTCTAGGCATTACTGTGCATCCGACAGACACGTGACTGAAATTAAAAATATGATTTGTAATTGTAGAATATTTTGAAGCCAGCCGCTTCATAGATTTCACAGTGAATTGCCTTTGTTGATAAAATGTGCTGTATTAAGCCTTTTTTAAAAAAAGTTTTTAATACTGTAAAGTAATTTAGACATCAGAAAAAAATATGGAATTTGTACTTTAAATGTATTGTTTGAAACCGGTCACTATTTTATCTTGAGTTTTTTTTTACTTGTGTTTAACCATAAATACAATTATTACATGTATCTTTCAAAAACTTTGTGGTTTCTGTAGTTTTTTTAGTCTTAAAAAATAATAAATTTTTGTCAATCTGAAAAGGATAAAATTTAATTTTTAAATTAAATTTAGATAGGCATGTTTTGTTTTGAGACAGAGTTTTGCTCTTGTCACCCAGGTGGGAGTGCAATGGCCCAATCTCAGCTAACTGCAATCTCTGCCTCCTGGGTTCAAGCGATTCTCCTGCCTCAGCCTCCCAAGTAGCTGGGATTACAGCCTCCCACCACCACGCCTGACTAATTTTTGCATTTTTAGTAGAGACCAGGTTTCACTGTGTTGGCCAGGATGGTCTCGAACTCCTGATCTCAGGTGATCTGCCCACCTTGGCCTCCCAAAGTGCTGGGATTACAGGCGTCAGCCACAACACCCAGCCTAAACCAAACTTTACAGAGGCTAGGTACAAGGGAGCTTATTTAAGGTGACAACTCCATGATATGATAAGTACTGGTGCTAAGGAAAATATGAAACTATGAGTCCCTATGGCAGGTTTTTGGGGAGCAGGGGAAGAAGGGGTAAAACCATTTTCTTGAAGGGCTTGTGGGGAAGAAGGTTGAAGAAATGTTGATAACAGTGAGATCCAATGTCCCCAGTGATAGAAAAAGGATAGCAGTTTTAAATGTTTCTTTCAAACAACTGGATGCAAGTGTGGCCATGCAGATACAGATTGTTAAAATGTTTCAGGGGAGTTTAAAAATAATTATGAAATTAGTTGGTAAGGAAATTTCAGATGTTAAGAGGATTTGATATATTTTGCATGCCTTATCAGAAATATGTACATTCCAAATTTTTTATAACAATATTTAAAATATTTTAAAATGTTACTTTGGCTTTACCACAGACCAGGGCTTTTAGGTCTGTTTTACTAATATTCAGGTGGACATAGTAATGGGTGATAAGAATAAAAACATATGAAAAATATTTTTCTATATCTAATACCAGATTGTTTTAAAGGTCCCTGCATCAGTTATTCAGACCACTACAAATGTAATAGTAATAGACTGTTTGTTATCTTTGAAAGGTTGTAATTATTATGTGGTAATTTATGTAATCCTTCTAATCCCCACATGTCTAAATTTTGATATGACTGATGTCCAACCCACCACTAAATAAATAAGTTTTTTGATGGGTTTTTGTTTTGTTTTGTTTTGTTTTTTGAGACAAGGTCTTCTCTGTCACCCAGGCTGGAGTGCAGTGGTGCAGTCTCGGCTCACTGCTGCCTCCGTCTCCAGGGCTCAAGCAGTCCTTCCGAGTAGCTGGGACTACAGGTGCATGCTGCCACACCTGGCTAATTTTTATTTTTTGTAGAGACAGAGTTTTGCCATGTTGCCCAGGCTGGTCTCGAACTCCTGGTCAAGTAGTTTGCCCGCCTCGGCCTTCCAAAGTGCTGGGATTACAGGTGTGAGCCACTGTGCCCAGCCAATAATTAATTTATATTTAGATATTTTTGAATGTTAAATTCTTAAGGCTTCGTACTGTCAAAACAAATTTAAGGCATTCACAGACTGGACTGTGTACCAGTAAGTTTTGGAGAATAATTACGGGTTCTATAAGGATGCATTTTTTTATCACTGGATTTTAAAATATTGATTGATCAATTGGTGGCGTTCGTGGCACTTTCATATTTTAGTTAACAGAATCATTTTTGAGGGAGTTGTTTTTCCTGCCAGTTTCTTACCACCTGGATCCTCACCACAGCCAAGTTACCGGTCAAGATTTTAATATGCCATGTAACTTGAACTTCTAAGAAAGTTTATATACATTTGTATGTAAAGTATTTTATAATCTTTAAAGAAACAACAGTCACATTTCTTGCCAGAGTCCCCCTGCCTTTAAAAATTCTCTTTTCTGGTTGGGGAAATGATGTCTGGTAACTGTTTTTACTACGTCTGCTTCTTTGCAAAGCTTCGTCTTTAACAGAGTAATATTCTATGCTAAAATAGTCATTATTTTTAGAAAGAAAATTGTTCAGCTGCTGGTTTCTCATTATATATATTCTTCATTAAACAGAGTTGATCAAGAGCTTAATGGAAAACAAGATGAACCGAAAAGTGAACAGTAAGTTTGGCACCTAGTCCAAACAAGACTGAAGAATGTGCTGATGGAGCAGTGCTGTTTTTGCATTCATAATGCATTTATTGGCCCATATTTTTATGTAACCTGTTACAAAACCGACTTGACTTTTTCATAATGGACTTTTGTATTATACAAGGGACTGTTCACTGCTGTATTGGTTTGCAAATCTCTTGAATTTAGCTCTTTAATAGCTAACTGTATTATTATTTTATATTTTGTATTGCTAAATAGCAGAGAACTACACTATATAAAGCAGTTTTTGCATTTGTTTATTGAATGATGCATCTTCCGTGAAATATTTATATGCATAAATGGCAAGGGAAAGAAATAATATATATTTTTATGTTATTGAGCAATATTTTTTAATGTGTACCTGTCTTATGGAAGAAATATGCAGGTAAATAAGACCATGATTTTGTAAAGTGCATATTAGAATTTTTGTTTTTGTAAATTGTTAAATACATTTCCTGGGTAACTTAGAAAATTAAGTTTCTCATAAGGCAACAGACGGATTCTCATGAATTGAATACCCAAAGATCATGTATATAATCGAAGTGTATTAGTACCATCCCAAGATTTTTTTCTTATTTAACATACATTGTTTCATAATTCAGCAAGTACAAATGCAAGTGCATTGCACACTTTTTCCTTTTTAAACTTAAAGACAAGTCAAAAAGCCATTTTTAGAACTAGAGGATTTAAGAGGCTAGGAATTGGGGTTTGTGTATATGTATATATGGGACATTTTATCTTCTGGCCCAAAGTCAGAACTTTATAAAAATCTTGAGTTTGTTCACTAATGTGAAATAAGCTATGTGTCCAGGGTATTGCTCCCCTGAGTGTGTGTGAGTGCTGAGTAGTACTGCAGAGAATGTGATGAGTTATTCACTGTCACAACTTTTTCTATAGAAAACAGGGGCTGCTTTTTAAACTGCTCTCACTATGGGCACTTTACCAAAATACTTCCATATCAATTATTTGAACTCAGTAGTTGTTTGACCTAGTTAGATCTGGTGTTTATTCAAGTTTCTATGAAATCATGTTTGACAATACTGTAAATTAGGTTAATTTTGTAAGTCTGAGAGAGCATCATTATATTGTGCTGTTTTGGATAACACATTTGTTACAAGCATTTAAACGGTTTCATTTGGTAAGTACCTTTACATTGAAATAAATTGTGTTTGTGCCTCCAAACAGAAAGTTTAATTACCGACAAAATTATTTCTAAAACAACAGATTGATCTAATACTGTGTCATATACTTGAAAGACTCATATACAGCTGATAAACATAATACCTGCCAAATTTGAAGGTCATGGCTACTCTTCAACCCTTCCTGTAAGGTATTTTGCAAAACAGTGGTCTAGGGTAGCAAAATTGAAGTGGATGTGAGCTAACTTTTTAGGATTTATTCTATCCTAGATTGAACACACATGTGGCTGTTACCATTCTCATGTACTTATAAGCCTTCTGTTAAAAAGGGAACTTTCCTATACTTTTTGTCCTCCTCAGTCCTAAACTTGGCATGCTAACTTAAAACCAGTTCTAAGAGAGAGATGCTGGAGGATTCCCAGGATGAAACATTCCTCAGCAGCCTCCTGACTTAACCTGGATCCAGCAGCTCTTGGCAGATCCTGAACTAATGTCATTACAGTGAATTGAGCCAAAACCATTATTGCTTGCTCACATCTTAGGAGCACTTTTTGTTGAAGAAGCAAACTAACAATAACAAGTTAGGCATTCCTTCTGAATTTACCATATGAGGATTATGTATAAACAATTGTATTGAATTTGTCATTAGATTCTTTTTTTTTTTTTTTTTTTTGAGACGGAGTCTCGCTCTGTCGCCCAGGCTGGAGTGCAGTGGCACGATCTCGGCTCACTGCAAGCTCCGCCTCCCGGGTTCACGCCATTCTCCTGCCTCAGCCTCCCGAGTAGCTGGGACTACAGGCGCCCACAACCGCACCCGGCTAATTTTTTTTGTATTTTTAGTAGAGACGGGGTTTCACCGTGGTCTCGATCTCCTGACCTTGTGATCCGCCCGCCTCGGCCTCCCAAAGTGCTGGGATTACAGGCGTGAGCCACCGCGCCCGGCCTAGATTCTTTATTGGTAGACGATTTAACGTAGTCTTTCATCTGTACATCTTTACGTTGCTCAGAATGGGCTGAGGTTTTTAATAGGTGGTTTTCTACCACATTAAGTACTTGGTTCTTCAGTTTAAAAAATACGAAGAATAACTTCAACTCTTTTTTGCGTTATTCTGATTTTTGATTTTGCAGTCATTGCTCCTAACGGTAGATAAGTGTTGCAAAAGTGATGTTTTTCTGAGTTTTTTTTTCAAAAAGTAGAAGACTGTTCTGTTAACCATTAAAATTCAGAGACAACAGTGATAACACCTGGGATATAATGAAAATGAGGTGCTGTGAATCAGTAAACTAAACGGATACCTGCTTTAACCTACACCTGAATGGAATCTGGTATAGAGATGTACCCACAATAAATGTTTTATAAGATTCAAAATCATAACTAGTAGGTTAGAGGAAGAGCACTTACTAAGTCTGTTGTTTCTAATCTATAGCTATGCAACATTTTCCCATATTATTCCATTTTAATTTCCCATTACTGGCCGGGCGCGGTGGCTCAAGCCTGTAATCCCAGCACTTTGGGAGGCCGAGATGGGCGGATCATGAGGTCAGGAGATCGAGACCATCCTGGCTAACACGGTGAAACCCTGTCTCTACTAAGAAATACAAAAAACTAGCCGGGCGAGGTGGCAGCGCCTGTGGTCCCAGCTACTCGGGAGGCTGAGGCAGGAGAATGGCGTGAACCCGGGAGGCGGAGCTTGCAGTGAGCTGAGATCGCGCCACTGCACTCCAGCCTGGGCGACAGAGCGAGACTCCGTCTCTAAATAAATAAATAAATAAATAAAATTCCCATTACTGACTGAGGTGAAAGTATATGTGATTGTACTTTTTATCTTTCTGTTGGGATCGTGGATCTCATTTAACTGGCTTATTTTGATGCTTCTGTCACTAGGCTCTAAGTGCCCCTTTTTTAGTCAGAAGTTTTTCATGTGAAATAATTTGATTCTGTGTTCTGCTTGATCATACTCTTAAGCACCAAGGGAAGATGTTCTGTTCACCCCACAATTTAAGCTTAACAGTCTAACTCGGAGGGAGATATGCAGAAATATGATTTTAAGTAGGGTCTAGCAGAGTCATTGGAAAGTGATAAAACTAGGAAGTAAGAGAAAGCAAACCTTTATAAAGGGATAAAGACATAGCTGTCACCTAATATGCCACTGTATGTGTGTCCTTTTTTTTTTTTTTTTTTTTTTTTTTTTTTGAGACAGAGTCTCCATCACCCAATCTGGAGTGCAGTGGCACGATCTTGGCTCACTGCAACCTCTGCCTCCTGGGTTCAAGCATTTCTCCTGCCTTAGCCTCCTGAGTAGCTGGGATTACAGGCACACGCCACCATGCCTGGCTCATTTTTGTATTTTTAGTAGAGACGGGGTTTCACCATGCTAGGCTGGTCTTGAACTCCTGACCTCGCTATCTGCCTGCCTCAGCCTCCCAAATGCTGGGATTACAGGTGTGAGCCACCGCGCCTGGCCACGTGTGTCCTTTTCATATTTCACTCTTGCTGAACATTGATTTACTCTTCCAGAATGGACATCACTAGTAAGTGCACTGAATACTGAAATATGCTAATTGGCAAGCATATATCTGTAGCTAGAATTTTTTCAACCATAATTCCAGAATTTAAAAAGGTAAGAGATCTGCTTTTTGATAGAGGCCTTTTAAAAAGACTGTATAACTTTTCTATTTGGCCATTTATGTGAATGCTCAGGGAATTTGGAAATGTGTTTTATACAGAAGTGGCTTTTTATATTTCTTAAAGTGATAAATTAGCATTAGGACATACCAGATAGAACAGGCCAGTTTCCTGATGAGGTTGGTAGAGATGTGACAGTAGGTTCATCCTTCCTTTTCCCATGTTATATGCAGAGAAGTGTTAAACTTGCTCAAGCAAACGGGAGTAGGAGATAAGCTGAAAATAGAGATTGCTACACCATTCTATTTTGTTTTCATGCCTGTTTTTTTCTCTAATCCTGTATGGACATTTGAGAAATGGACCACAAATCTGAGCGGGATAGAGTAAAAGGTATTAATGTATGTACTTACAAGTTAGGCCTATTTTGCTGTTAAAGAGTCTGTCTTGTCATAGGTCATAGGAAGTGTGTAGTTTGAGTTGCTGGGAGAAAGAGTCAAGAACTTAGACTTGAATGGGAAGGCCAACTGGTGACGGAAGTGGGGTATTATCTACTCAATGTTCTAAGCTAATACAAAAGTATTACCTGGCAAGCATCCCCCTCTGCCCTTCTTGAGATTCTGAATGAATTTAGAATCAGATCAGTGGCGAGACCCAGTTATGTAACTTTCCTTTGAAGTTCTAAATGATAATTGAAATTAAAGTAGTATGGCATGTTTAACAGTAAGGAGTGACGATAAAATTTAAATATAACAGTATGTTGCAACAATTTATAGTAGACCTACTTATGTTTTGAGAACTAAGTAAAATGCTTTGAAAAGTTCACATAAAGCACTTAAGCACCAAATGAAAATGATTTTGTGCTTTCAAATTAATGATATTAGGCTTATAGGATGTCTTAGAATAAAATATGATTCTAAGACATCCTACAAGAAGTGAAAACATTTGCATTTTGAAATTTGTACGCAGTTTGGCTAAGGAGGAACTTGGAAATTTTTATGCAGTTTGGCGAAGGAGGAACTTGGAAAATTCATCAGCTTCTACACAGCACTTTTTGTATGTGGACTTTGTAAAGTTTAATGTCCCTTTAACAGTTGCTTGTTTATTTGTGTAAACCTAACTAGTAAATATTGATGGTGTTCAGGGCCACTGACTTGCATAGCCCTTGGAGCACTATTCGCACAGAACACAACTCAGAGTTTGTTAAGACCTTAACGCACTTTGATATCTATTTCAAAAATACTTTTGTTACCACAAGTTCATTGCTGTCATTCAGACAAAATTAATGTACTGTGATGTTTTCCTACTCTTAGGATGATGTTGCCCAGCCTAGTACTGTCATTTTACATTGTGAGAAATTCAGTTCTGATGTCTGTGTGTGCAAGATATTAATGTGGTCCCTGTAAGAAATACTATAGTTGGTCATGATTTTCTAAGGAGATGTAATATTTTCTTTGACCTGTTAGGAATATAACTTGTGTCTTGATTTGTTGCACATCATATTTTTTGCAACATTAATGAATTTAAATAAATTAATTGGAACGTTGGTCTTTGTCTTTTTATCACATTTTTCTTTCATTATGCTACTAAATTGTTGCTTTGAATTATCTTATAAACCTCTTAAACAATTTCAGACCTCTACACTTGGTTCCCTTTCTGTAGTCTGAGTGCTTCTATTCTTTGGGGATTAGAGAGTTCAGCCTGCTTTATTTATTTATTTATTTATTTATTTATTTATTTATTTATTTATTTTTGAGACGGAGTCTCGCTCTGTCACCCAGGCTGGAGTGCAGTGGCGCCATCTTGGCTCACTGCAAGCTCCGCCTCCCAAGTTCACCCCATTCTCCTGCCTCAGCCTCCCGCTTAGCTAGGACTACAGGAGCCCGCGACCACGCCCAGCTTACTTGCTGTATTTTTTTTAGTAGAGACTGGTTTCACCGTGTTAGCCAGGATGGTCTCCATCTCCTGACCTCATGATCTGTCCGCCTCGGCCCCCCAAAAGTGCAGAAATTACAGGCGTGAGCCACCGCGCCTGGCCCAGCCTGTTTTATTTTAATATAAAAACAATAGTGAAACTTTTGTGTTTCATAGTTGAGAATTTTTTTAAATTAATGGGGAAGCCAAGGATGAAACCATGAGTGGCTTAAAATGAAAACATGGCTTAAATAAGAACTTGTTTAGTTCATAGACCTGCTGAGAGGTTCCAGCTGATAACACTGGTAAATGTTTTCTGGGGTTTTTTTTTTTTTTTTGCATGTACTCTAATCACCATTCAGCTATTTTGTAGGATAAACTGCTCTACACATTACTGCTGCATTTAAGCCAGTGTACCATGCACCCTGACACCTAATTTGTGATTTTGCAAACTCGAAATTCATATTGAAGTATTTCTCTTGCATATTAGATGCAAATGTTAAATATAACTTCTCCCAAATTATTTATGAACCAGTCACAGACTAAAAGCTTTGCCTGACTAAATGGATTGCAGCCCTGTTTCGAGGGGTAAAGAAGATGCCCTGCTATAATTTTTTTTTTTTTTTTTTTTTTTTTTTTTGAGACGGAGTTTCGCTCTCGTTTCCCCTGGAGTGCAGTGGCGCGATCTCAGCTGATTGCAACCTCCACTTCCCAGGTACAAGCGATTCTCCTGTCTCAGCCTCCCAAGTAGCTCGGATTACAGGCATGCGCCACCACGCCCGGATAATTTTTTTGTATTTAGTAGAGGGGGGGGTTTCACCATGTTAGACTGGTCGCGAACTCTCCTGACCTCCGGGTAATCCACCCGCCTCAGCCTCCCGAAGTGCTGGGATTACAGGCGTGCGCCACCGCGCCCGGCCCCTGCTATAATCTTTCCAGAATTCGTCTGCGAGGTCTTCAACAGTGTTACCCTGAACACACTTCCGGCATGAAATATGAATGCCCTACATTTTTTAAATTGTGCATCTAACAGTGGAGAAGATTAGTCTCTAAAAATTGTAAGTCCCTTAGGAACGATTTACTAAACCTGGTGAATTACTCGAGCAGTGCGCCTGTCCACCACTTTAAGGCTTGAAGCTCCAGCCCAACGCCCCTCCTTCCATCTCCACGCCCTTCCCTGACAAGGCTTGAGTGGCGGGCGAGAGCAGGGCTGGGCGGGGCTCCCGGCCCCCTGGCGGGTGTCACTTCCAGGTTCCGCTAGCACTTCCGGGTCGGCCACCCAGTTCTGCGGTTTCTGCGGCGGCTGGAGAGGTGGTCGGGGAAGTAGGAACCTCCTGCCAGGCTCGTGGCGGCTTCTTTCCGCTCCGCGGCGGGAAGCGCCTTCCCCACAGGTAGTGGGTTAGGGAGGGCAGGGTTAGGGAGGGAAGCAGGGCCGCGCTTCCTGCCGCCCCTTCGGAGTCTGGGTTCGTTGGTCGGGTTGTCTCTGAGGGCCGTTCGCTCCTGGGATCGGCCCGTTACCGACCGTTGCCGGCAAGGCCCCGCGGCCGGCACCGGAGAAGGGCGGCGAGGCGGCGGGGAAGGTCGCGTCCCGCGCGGGAAGCTCGTCGTCCACGGGGCGCCCACAGAACCCACCTGGGAGAGGTCCTCAGCCAACCACCGTGTTTTCAGCCAGGTGAATGTCTTAAAGCATCCAGTAGCGCCCTGTGGGTTTTGCCGAATTTCGGAGAGCATTTTTTAAACGTCTCCTTCCTGTGCTTTATAGCTTGTTGTTTGAAGTCTGCCTTCCAACTTTCTTCGTGCGAACTCCGACAAAAGGAACGAATTTTAAACTGGGTGGTTTAATCAAAAAATGCTAGGACGAATTACTTCCCAATTTGGAGACTTAAAATTTTCTGAACTGCAAAACAAGAAGGGAACAATAAATTTCTGTGGCTGATACCACGTCTAAAAGATTAGAACACTTCGCAAGGAATTTTTAAAGAATGTAAGGACACTGAAATCAGTAGTTTTAACAAACGTTTAAATAACGCATAGCTGTTTTCTAGATAAACTCTTAAATTTGTCAAATGGGACGCGATGCACGATTCTGTATTCCTACTTTGCAAAGTTTTTATCTTTCTGTTGGGACTTCTTGCCCTTTTTAACCCCCTCTCCCCTCCCACACACACATTATACTTACTGCTCTGTGCCTTCGTTTATTGAACAGATTTTTTTGTTTTTGTTTTTTGGCTCCCATTGTGTGCCAGGTACTGTTCTAGACGCCTAGTTTACTTAAATGAACAAAAGAAAAAGCTTTGCCCTCATGGAGCTTACATTTTATTAGTGGATGCAGAAAATAAATGTAAAATAAATATATAATGGTGTTAGAAGGTGATGGTGCCATCAAAAAAAAAGAAAGATAAAGGAGTACGGGAAAGTTCCAGAGTGGAGGTGGGAACTGGTAGTTTAAAGACGATGGTGGTTAGTTTAAGCCTCATTTAGTAGGTGTTATTTGAGCAAAGACTTGAAGGAATTAAGAAGATTAGCTAAGTAAATACCAGGAAGAGCGTTCAGGCAGATAGGAAAACCAATACAAAGGCTTTTAGGCCTGTCATGTTTGAGGAATAGCAAGGAAGCCAGTGAATCTGGAGAGGGATGAGCAAGAGTTTTGGGGGTGGAGGGACAAGAAGATAAAGTCAGAGATCATGGGTAGCCGGATCATTGTAAAGGCTGATAGAAGCCATGGGAGATTTTGAATAGAGGAGAGGTGTGTTCTAACTGAAGTTTTAGAAGATCACCCTGGCGGCTGTGAGTTGTGATTAGAGTGTAGGGGTGAGTGTAGAAGCAGGGAAATCATTTAGGAGATTTTTGCAGTAATCCAGATGACGACGAGAGTGGCCCAGGCCAGGGTGATAAACCGTGGAGATGGTGAGAAATGGCTGGATTCTGATTGCATTTTGAAGGTAGGCCTTACAGGATTTGCTAGGAATTAGATATGGTGAGTGAGATAGAGGAAGTGGAGGATGACTTCAAAGGTTTGTCCAAGCTTGTAGAAGTATGGAGTTATTTAAGCCACGATGCAAAAGGTAACAAGTAGAGATGTTGAGTAGGCAGCTAGATCCAGGAGTAAGAAGTTCTATGCTGTATGAATTTGGGGATGATCAACGGTGGTATTTAAACCATGAGAATAAATGTTATCAGTAAGGAATGGGTGTAGACAGAAAGCAGCAGAGGACCAAGGACTGTGTCCTGTGATATTAAGAGTTTAGGGAAAATGGGATCAACCAGCAAACAATATTAAGAAGGATGAACTTGTGAGTTAGGACAATCCAAAAAGGGCAGTGTTCCATAAACCAAGCTAAGATCCTTTACGAAAGAGGAGGGAGTACTCAGTTGTGTCCAATATTCTGATGGAGGCTAGAGAACTAGCTTTAGCAGTGCCATTGATGACCTTCCCCAACCTGTTTCCTTAGAGTGCTAGAGGCAAAAATGAGCTTAAGAGAAGATGGGAAAAAAGGAATTGGGAGACAGTGAATACAGACAAAACTAAGGGATTTTGCTGCAAAGGGGAACTGAGAAATAGGGTGTAGCTGGCAGGGGATGTGGGTTCAGGGCTTTTTGTTTTGTTTTACTTTTTAAGGTGGAAGAAGTAGCCACCTGTTTGTTTGCTAATGGAAATGATCCACAGACAGGGAAAATTTGAAGGTGAGGGAGAGAAGTAACAACTGAATTGTCAGAACAATATCCTTGAGTGAACTAGAAGACAATGCCTAATACAAAGGTAGAAGGATTGGATTTAGAGAAATATAGGTATAAAGTTCAACTATAGTGACAGGAAGGCAGAGTATATGGGTACAGGTTGGGCTTCCCAAATCCAAAATGCTCCAAAATCCAAAATTTTGAGCACCGACATGACACTGAAAGGAAATGCTCTTGGAGCATTCCAGAGCTTGAATTTGGGGTACTCAACCCATAAGTATATACGCTGCAGATATTCTAAAATCCAAAACACTTCAGGTCCCCAGCATTTCAGATAAGGAATGCTCAACCTGTATAGCTATTGGTAGGTAGCTGGATGTGTCTGTGAGTCTGGAAGTTACTGCTTCAGTTTCCTCAGTAAAGTGGAATATTTTGTGTCGTACTCAGATATTTCTAATATATTAGCACTCTGACATACTACCAAATAATTCACTCAACAAATAATGCATACTACATATGTCGTTCTAGTTGGTAAATATGTAACTGAACAAAAGTCCCTGTCTTCACTGGGTCATCTATTTTAGTAGATGGAGACAGAATAAGCATATATGTGTCAGCTTCAGTTATGGGTATGAATAAAAATAAAGCAGTGTGAGGAAGAAGGGAGGTAATTGTTTCTTATAGGTTGATTATAGAAGGCCTTTCTGATGAGGTAATGTTTGACCCAGAGATCTGAATCAAATGAGGGAGTGAACTATGCAGGTATCTGGGAAGAATAGTGTCAGGAGAAAGAACCACCACCACAAAGGCCTTCAAGCAGGATCATGCTTCTCATGTCAAAGAACAGCAGGGGACCATTATGACCACAGCAGAGTGGGAGGGTGAGTGGGTGAAGATAGGGAAGTAGGTATTGGGGGGCCCAAATCACATAGGCCTTCCAAACCAGGGACTCTGGTTTTCAGTGAGATGGGATGCTGCCATTGGTGGTTTTGAATAGACCAGTGATGTGATTTGCCTTATGTTTTAAAGTCTTAGTGTGGCTGCTATGAGGGTGGGGTTGGGATAGGCAAGAGTGGAAATAAGGAGACCATGAGTTATCACATTAACTTTGGTGACAGATGATGGTGACTTAGGGTAATAGCATTGAAGATGGTAGAAGCTGTCAGATTCTGGCTATAGTTAGAAGGAAGAGCTGAAAGGTTGGCTGATGGATGCCAAGTAAGAAAGAAAGAAGTTACTCTTGACTCTAAGGTTTTTGAGCTGTTACAGAAAGACTAGATTTACTGTTTATTGAGGTAAGACTAAGGACAGCATATTTGCAAGAGTAGCATCAGGAACATGGTTTTTGACAAATTGAATTTGAGCTACCTACTTGATACTTTTATCCAGTGTCAAGCAGGCAGTTTTATATATGGGTACAAAGGAAGAATTGAGGGCTGGAGATACAAATTTGGGAGTCATCCCCAGATAGTACATAGTATTTAAAGCCGTAAGTGTGGATGAGGTAACTAAGGGAGTAAAGTATGTGGAGTATAGAGGACCCAAGAAAACTTAGGGCAGTTCAACAGTTAGAAGTCAGGGAGCTGAGGAGGAACCAGCAAAAGAAAATAAGAAATACAGTGGTATCCAGTGACATGAGAGAACTGAGAGTAGTGTCTCAAAGCCAAAGATATGTTTCAAGAAGGCAGAAATTATCTGTTGTACCCAATGCTAGCAAGGTATGAAATGTAAGGACTGATGGCTGCCCATTTTTTTTGCTGAGTTTTACCTGATGATTGCTTCTCAAATGTATTTTCCCCCATCCATCTCCAGACTGAAAATGCCATGAGGTCAAGATCTTACACCTGACGTGTAGTGGAAGCTCAGTAAATGTTTATTTACTCTGTACTGCTGCCACCCTTTTCAAGCCCCCATCCCTCATCTGTTTCTAAATCTCACACTCAAGCCCAGCTGTCTGACCTTTCCTGACTAAAATGCTTCAGTGGCTCCCCACTCTTTGCTCCTATCCTGCCAAACAATTCCATCTATGCTGTCTCTTTCAGCTTCATCTCCTGCCACTCCCTGTTCATACTTATGCCCTGATAATGTAGAACAGTTTATGTTTTTCCCTACAAACATTTCATCCTTCCATGGCTTTACTTATTCTATTCTGTCAGCCTCTGGAATGACTTCCCTCCTCTGCTTGGCTAAAGTCTAGCTTAAGGAACCTGGAAGCTTTTCTGAGCCAGCTCAGTCTACAGGCAGCCTCTATTGTATGCTTTGTATCTTTATCACAGTTCTTATACTGAATTGAATCTTTTTGTATGTATGTTACATTCTTTAGCGTATAAATTTTTAGGATTTGGGAGCGTGTCTTTAATCATCATCTTCTCCCTGGAACCTGTCACAGTGCCATCCTCTTGGTAGGCACTCTGTGAATACTGAATTTAGAGAGAACAGGAAAATAAAGGGGCAGACATGCAAATATGAGCTGCAGATTTTACCAGTGACTTGACAGCAGGTAGAAAGGATAGTACATGGAAAATTCTAGACTAAGTCAGAAGGCAGATATTTGAAGGAAATGGAAAAGACTTTTTAATAAATATAACATCTATACTGCATAAAGGAGTATGAATGCCTATGTCAAAATCACAGGGAAATAAACTGGAAAATCATTTGTAGCTATTCCTTGTAATTCTAAAATGATTATATAGTAATTTGCAACCTCTAAGCATTCTCCTAGTTCTATATTAGAATATTTGAAGTAGATGATATTATATACATAATTTATGATGTTACAGTATGATCTTTTTTAACAATTTTATATTAAATTTTTAGGACATCAATGCAAGCTTGAATAAGAAAAGCAAATTCTTCCTCCTAAGCCATGGCATATCAGTTATACAGAAATACCACTTTGGGAAACAGTCTTCAGGAGAGCCTAGATGAGCTCATACAGGTGGGAGACTGAATTAAAAATCAAAACACTTTTATCTAGATGGGTTTACAGTAATTCTTGTCATATCACTTAAGCAAAGAGATATGAGGTAAAATATCTTGGACTGTTTGACCCAGCAAGTCAGTAACACTGATCAAATAACCTCAAATTCTTGTTTATTACACTGTCCTGACAACAGGACACAAAATATGATTGAATGGTATCATTAAATATAACTAAATCTGGGTATGTGCAGTGTTTCACACCTCTAATCCCAGCACTTTAGGAGGACAAGGTGGAAGGATCGCTTGAGGCCAGAAGTTTGAGAGCAGCTTAGGCAACATAGCCACCACCCATCTCCACAAAAAATAAAAAAATTAGTTTGGTGTGGTTGCGCCTGCCTATAGTCCCAGTTACTCAGGAGGCTGAGTAAACTCTTGAACCCAAGAGTTTGAGGCTTAAGTGCGCTATGATGGTACCACTGCACTCCAGCCTTGGTGACAGAGCAAGACCCTGCCTCTAAATAAAGTTAAATCTTCAGAAATTTTTGTTCTACAAAATTGAGATTGTTGGTTTCCCCCTTCGCAAATTTAGGGAAGAAAGTCATAATTCTTTTTAGCTTTAAGGTAATTTTATCCAGTTTAATAAAGTCTTCTGAGATTTACAAGTCTGAATTTATATTTCAATTTTGAGAAAATTAACCCTTCTATATAATTCTCCCAAATAAAAACATATTAAGTATTTCCGACTGGGCACAGTGGCTCACGCCTGTAATCCCAGCACTTTGGGATCCCAAGTCAGGTGGATTACCTGAGGTCGAGAGTTAGAGACCAGACTGACCAATGTGGAGAAACCCTGTCTCTACTAAAAATACAAAATTAGCCAGGTGTGGTGGCGCACACCTGTAATCCCAGCTACTTGGGAGACTGAGGCAGGAGAATCGCTTGAACCCGGGAGGCAGAGGTTGTGGTGAGCCGAGATCACGCCACTGCACTCTAGCCTGGGCATCAAGAGCAAAACTCCGTCTCACAAAAAAGGAAAAAAAAAAAAAAAAAAAGACAAAGTTTTGTTCTGGCTTTGTAACATCACTGCGTGTTTTCTTTTCAAGATTGTTTGTGTCGAGATAGTACAAAAGATATCTTCAAGCTTTGCTGCTTCATCAGTTATGGCAAAGGAGATAAAGGAATTCTAGTTTAGAGGCTTTGGTTAACCTCAGTTAAATTTTAGATGATAATTTGTATATTTTTATTTACTTTGTCTTTAATGTTCTTCCCTAAGCGGATTTATGACCTTTACCTTTTCTCAGTCTCAACAGATCACCCCCCAACTTGCCCTTCAAGTTCTACTTCAGTTTGATAAGGCTATAAATTCAGCATTGGCTCAGAGGGTCAGGAACAGAGTCAATTTCAGGGTAAGGATATTTTCCTAAATCTAGAAGCCTATACCAATGGTTGGTAAAACAGTGGGGTTTTTTTTTTAGGACCCCTACGTATTTGTTAATCATAGGAAGAGGTGGCTTTAATCAGTTTTTGGAACTTGTTTTATAATAACTAAATTATACTTTTCAATCAACTATATATTACACTAAGTTGGTCCACTTAATGTGAGATACAGAGATGTTTTTAGATTTTTATTTCATTGTTTCATAAATCAGCCTTTGTATGTTTGGCTACCTTCCCTGAAGAGTTACTGAGATTCCATACACCTGAAATATTATCTGCAGGATTAAAGGTAAGTGGCAGAGTAATCCCCAAGGTGCTGTTATGGTTTTCAAACTCTGGCCTTTCCCCATTCCAGGGAAGTAGAGTTATTTCTAGAAACTTCATGTTGCCTCCCTCCTACTCTTAGGTAACTTGGCTGATAAAAAACCTGATCTCTAGTGATAGATAACAGTCCATTCTGGTAGCTTGGTCTCACTTGAGTCACTTATACTTTGAATAGTAGTAATCCAAAGCTGGATAAAATTATCTCTCTCAATTTCCTGATAACTTCAGATTAAGGGCCCATTGAAAGAGTCATGGTGCAACAGAAAGAATTTTACCACATTATGGTATTGATGGACTCATATAGTATATGATGATGTTTGGTTATTACTTATCTAACTATGCTTATATTGTATTATAAGGCATAACCTAAATAAATATGGTCAAAAGAAGGTTAAAATATGGTTAACAACCAAAATTTGATCATTAATTAACATTTGCCTACTTTATTTCGTACTTAAACATTCAATAAACAGTTTGAGTGTCTATTAACATACCAGGCATGCTCTAGATACTCAGAGATGAAAAGATAACATACCAGGCATGTTCTAGATACTCAGAGATGAACAAGATAGACAAAATCCCATTTGACTTAAATAAGTCTCATGTATCAGTTTCATGTGCCAAAAAATTATCTGGAGTAAAATATGCCTTCAAGACTATATAATTTGACCAGTGGATCCATGAATTTTTAACAGTAATGATTCTGCCAAAATTAGTTTGTGTTTTTTTAATACACCCATATGCAGAAGTCTGCCCAGATGATCTATGTTAATACATAAATTTTGCTCTAGTAAGAAATTTGGTGGACTACTTATCAGAGGCAATGTAGTTCACAACGCCTAACTAGTCATCTTCTAGGTGTATTATTGTAGGTTTCTAGTTTGGATTTCTTTAGCTACAGTTAAAGTAATTTGACATTTACATTTATCTTGCACAGTGTTTTGTAAGTTTTGTCTGTTTTCCAAAAGCTATATATATAATTGCTCTCAGCCTTGATCAGAACTTGTCCATTCTTTCGTTTTATTTTCCTGCTGCTGCTATTCTAGCTCAGGCTTTTATCACCCTACTCCTGGGTTATAGCCAACTTGATCAATTTTAAGTCCAGAATGTTTGCAAATGACATTCTGTTTAGCTTAGTGTAGCATATGGCTGAGACAAAAGAGATAATAGTTAGAAATATCTAATTTTCAGAGCCATTTTGCTCGATCAAATTTAAGTATATATTTTTCGTTTATAATTTGCTGACCTAGCAGTGAGAAGCATCCTTTACAAAAATAGAATAGTTCTATATAGCATGTTAAATTGTTTTTGTTTTAAATCCTTTTATGGGTTCCATATAAGTGAAATTATTTAGTAGAGTATTATAGGAGAAAATCCTCTTAAGTATGAGAGCTAAGGTTTTAATCATTTATATGTTTTAATTTATTAGTTAAAAAATCTAAATATATGTACCATGGAGCTTGAACTGAATTAATTTTTAGGGAGAAAATTCAGATTGAAGTGGTATGTATAACTAGGCTTTTATTTTGTTTTATTTTTTTTTGAGACGAAGTCTTGTTCTGTTACCCAGGCTGGAATGCAGTGGTGCAATCTCGGCTCACTGCAACCTCTGCCTCCTGGGTTCAAGCGATTCTTCTGCCTCAGCCACCTGAATAGCTGGGATTATAGGCGCGTGCCACAACGCCCGGCTAGTTTTTGTATTTTTAGTAGAGATGGGGTTTCACCATGTTGGCCAGGCTGGTCTCGAACTCCTGACCTCATGATCCGCCCGCCTCGGCCTCTCAAGGTGCTGGAATTACAGGTGTGAGCCACCCCACACGGCCATAAGTAGGCTTTTAAGGAGCCATTGTATGTTTTTGGGAGAACATATTCCCATAGATAAAAGTAATGGTTACTTAAACTTTATAGTGTTGACAGTAATTAAACAAGCATTAAAAGATTTTTATAGTGTTTAAAATTTAAAAGTTTAAAATTTAAAGTTTAAAAGATTTAAACTTTACAGTGTTGACAGTAATTAAACAAGCATTGAAAGATTGAATGCCATACCCCCAAAAAATAAGATTTAGTGATCAAGAAAAATAGCCCTTCTAACAAAACTGAAGGTTTGCTTTTTACTGTTTTTTGATGTTTCTATAACAAACATTTATTACATAACTTTTAAGGTGTTCTTTTAGGCTGGGCACAGTGGCTCATGCCCTGTAACCCCAGCACTTTGGGAGGCTGAGGCGAGCAGATCACTTGAGGTCAGGAATTTGAGACCAGCCTGGCCAACACAGTGAAGCCTCGTCTCTATTAAAATGAGCCGGACGTGGTGGTGCACGCGTGTAGTCCCAGCTACTTGGAAGGCTGAGGCAGGAGAATCGCTTGAATCCAGGAGGCGGAGGTTGCAGTGAGCCAATACCACACCACTGCACTCTAGCCTGGGCGACAGAATGAGACTGCATCTCAAAAAAAAAAAAAAAAAAAAAAACCCAAAAACTTGTTGCCCGGTTGTGGATACATGTAAACCAAAAATGTATTTATTAAAAGTGCATTGAAGATACAATTTGGCCAAATGATTAAGTGTTAAAAGTAATATTTGACCAAAGCCAAATATCTACTTATAGAAGGAACTTTTTGAATTTAAAGAATTAAAAATTTCACTTTGAAAATTATAATTATCAGGCAGCTCAAGCCTGTAATCCCAGCGGGTTGGGAGGCCAAAGCGGGAGGATCACTTGAGGGCAGTTCAAGACCAGTCTGCGAAATACAGTGAAACCCTGTCCCTACGAACAAACAAATAAATAAAGTAGCTGGGTGTGATGGTGTGTGCCCGTAGTCCTAGCTACTTGGGAGGCTGAGGTGATAGGGTGGCTTGAGCCCAGGAGGTTGTGGCTGCAGTGAGCCATGATCATGCCATTTCCTTTCAGCCTGGGTGACACAGCTAGACCCTGCCCCAAAAAAAAAAAAAAAAACTATATATGTATATATGTATAAACACATATAAATTATATAATATTTATAATTATATAATATATGCACATATAAACTGAAAGACATGTATATATTATATAATGTTTGTAATTATATAATTATAGACTATATGTGTATATATACTATATACATATATAAATGTAGTTTTTATACTAGAGATACTGAATGGATTCTGACTTTCAAATGAAGAGAGTAAAAAAGCAAGATATTTAAATAACTAAAAATTGTATACAGAAAAGCTTATTTCATGTTACAGATTCTAGTTCAAATTATTCTAAAAAGATTTAAATCTTATTTCATGTTAGAGATTCTAGTTCAAGTTATTCTAAAAAGATTAATCTCTTACATTTAACTTTTTAAAAACATTTGTTGGCTCAAAAGTTACCTAGCTAATGTGCTCTTTGATATTGTCAACTTAATTTTCATCTACAATTGGAAGGCATTTCATAACTTTTATTTAATATCTTTCAGTCAAGATTTGTAGCATTTTATTTTTGCAGTAAAATAAATGAAGTATATAAACTTAAACTGCAACTAATGGAATTTCAGCATATGATATGTAAGATTTTTCACTCCAGTCTACATCTAAAATGCTTTATTTATATTTGAAAGTGAATACTCACATACTGGCTCATAAATCCCAATGACTTGCTTTAAATTATTTACATAACATTATCAAATGAAAGTAATTTACTGCAAGCTAAGCTATGAGGACACAAAGGCATAAAAATGATATGACTTTGCGAACGAACTTTGGGGAAAGGGTAGGAGGGTGGCGAGGGATAAAAGACTACACATTTTGTAAAAGAGAAAGTAAGGCAAGGCACAGTGGTTCATGCCTGTAATCCCAGCACTTTGGAAGGCCAAGGCAGGCAGACCACCTGAGGTCAGGAGTTCAAGACCAGCCTGACCAACATGGTGAAACCCCGTGTCTACTAAAAATACAAAAATTAGCTGGGTGTGGTGGTGGTACATGCCTGTAGTCCCAGCTATTCGGAGGCCAAGGCAGGAGAATCACTTGAACCCAGGCGGTGGAGGTTGCAGTAAGCCGAGATCGCACCACTGCACTCCAGCCTGGGCAACACAGCAAGACTCGGTCTCAAAAAAAGAAAGTAATATACACACTTCTTTTTTTTTTTCTTTTTTAAGATGGAGTCTTACTCTGTCACTCAAGGTGGAGTGCAATGGCGTGATCTCACCTCACTGTGACACCCGCCTCCCAGGTTCAAGCGATTCTCCAACCTCAACCTCCCAAGTAGCTGGGATTACAGGCACCCAACATCATACTTGCCTTATTTTTATATTTATGTAGGGGTTTCACCATGTTGACCAGGCTGGTCTTGAACTCCTCACCTCAGTGACTCTCCTACCTCAGCCTCCAAAAGTGCTGGGATTACAGGTGTGAGCCACCACACCTGGCCAGTAATATACACACTCTTAAGATCATGGATTACACACACATTCAGAATGCTGGAAATGAACATTGAGTTTGGCATCTAGCTGTTTAGCTTTCCACAGGCTGAGACTGTAGCAAACTAGCAGATCTAATTTTCAGATATATTTTATAGCTTTACTATTTTGTGTCTTTTTCCCTTCATCATGGGTGATTTTCCATGTATTTATCACTCCACTGAAATTGCTGTTCCCAAGTTATTTTTGCTAAATCTAATGCATCATTTGTAATGCTATTGATTATTCTTTTTTAAAAACCCCTATTTCCCTTGAAACCATACTGTGTGAGCTTTTCTCCTATTCCCTGGCCTTTTACTCTCAGACTCCTTTGTAGTTCTGTCTCTGCTTATCATTTAATTGTTGGTATTTCTTAGGGTTATAGAGTGCCCCCACTATCCTTGGTCTCATCCAACCCTCTGGCTTTGGTTAAAGTGAATATCATGTTCTCATGCTTTCTGCTATACTCCAACTACTTATTGGACATCATGACTTAGATATACCTGAAATTCAACAAGTTCCAAATTTAACTTTACTCCCAAACCAGCTTTTTCTGTGAATGCATTGACATTCAAGCCAGAGACTTGGGAGTTACTGTGGATTTCTCTGTTCCCCAACCCCACCATATTTATAGATGTACATTCCTATCGGTCCTACCTTTTAAAGTCTCTCCATTTCTATTGATCCCTTTATTACTGTAGTAAAGCCACTTTCACCTCTCTGATTCACGCAGCTAACAGACATCAGCTTCATAGCTGGTCTTACTTCCTTTAGTCATACTCCTGTCTAATCCATTCTTTATGTCATTACCAAAACTGCAAATCTGATCAGACTCTTCTGCTTAAAATCTTTCACTGACCTCCCAGTACCATTAGGATGGGGCAAAGGTTTTCCAAGGTTCTCCTTTATCTTAGGACCTCCTGATGTGTTCTGTTTTCTGGAATTGACCACCCCATTCCAAGTGTTTGTCTTCCTTTCCATTATCCCTCCTCTCCATTGACTCTTATTCTTTAGTACTCAACTTAAACTTCACTTTTTGAGAGCAGCTGTCTGCCTTGTGTCCTCCATACCCTTGAGTGCCTTTGCTCTACTCACAGTACCCACTCACTTACTCTTTCATAGCACTGTTATACTATGTATTTACTTGTTTTAATGATCTCCCTGCTAAACTCAGCTCACCAGTGGCAGGGACCTGTGCTTACCATTGTATCCTCAGAGGCCAGCATAGTCTAGCACACAGTAATTATTCATTTATTACATTCATTCATTCATAGCCATCAGTTTCCTTAATCATTCTCACTTGATAGACTATTTAGATTGAATCCAGTTTTTGCTATTATAATAATATTGCAGGGAGCATTTTTGTGCTTGGTGGTTTGTTTCTGAGTTGAAGATTTTAGGCATTTTAAGTGTTGCGTACTAAATTTCCTGTGTGACTATATGTGTGCATGTGTATATCTCAGGTTTTAATTGTATTCTGCTAGTGTCCATGCATGACTTTCATCACATTCTTTTTAAAAATTTCCAGCTGGGCGTGGTGGCTCACACATTTAATCCCAGCACTTTGGGAGGCCAAGGTGGGCAGATCACCTGAGATCAGAAGTTTAAGACCAGCCTGGGCAACATGGCAAAACCCTGTCTCTACTAAAAATACAAAAATTAGTCTGACGTGGTGGCAGATGCCTGTAATCCCAGCTACTTGGGAGGCTGAGGCAGGAGAATCGCTTGAACCCGGGAGACAGAGGTTGCAGTGAGCCAGAATCACGCCACTGCACTCCAACCTGGGCAACAGACTGAGACTCCATCCCAAAAAATAAAAATAGGCTGGGCATTGTGGCTCACGCCTGTAATTCCAACACTTTGGGAGGCCAAGGTGGGCAGATTACCTAAGGTCAAGAGTTTGAGATCAGCCTGGACAACATGGTGAAGCCCCATCTACTAAAAATACAAGAAGTAGCCAGGTGTGGTGGCCTACGCCTGTAGTCCCAGCTACTCTGGAGGCTGAGACAGGAGAATCACTTGAACCCAGGAAGCAGAGGTTGCAGTGAGCTGAGATTGCACCCCTGCACTCCAGCCTGGGCCACAGAATGAAACTCCATCTCCAAAAAAAAAAAAAAGTAAAAATTTCCTTTTGATGCTCAAGTATATATTCCTATTTTAAAAAAACAAAAACAAAACATAATTAGAAGAATGTGTCGTGGGCATGGTGGCTCACACCTGTAATCCCAGCACTTTGGGAGGCCAAGGTGGGAGGATTGCTTGAGGCCAGAAGTTTGACTAGCCCGGCCAACATAGCAAGACCCTGTCTCTATTTTTAAAAAATATTAAAATAGGCTGGTACAGTGACTCACACCTATAATCTCGGCACTTTGGGAGGCCAAGGCGGGCAGATCATCTGAGGTCAGGAGTTTGAGACCAGCCTGGCCAGTGTGGTGAAACCCTGTCTCTACTAAAAATACAAAAGTTAGCTAGGTGTGGTGGCGTACATCTGCAATCCCAGCTACTCAGTAGGCTGAGGCAGGAGAATAGCTTGAACTTGGGAGGTGGAGGTTGCAGTGATCCAAGATCGCACCACTGCACTGCAACCTGGGCAACAGAGTAAGACTTGGTTTCAAAAAAAAAAAAAAAAATTACATAGGCCAGACGTGGTGGCTCACGCCTGTAATCCCAGCACTTTGGGAGGCTGAGGTGGGTGTATCACCTGAGGTCAGAGTTTGAGACCATCCTGGCCAACATGGTGAAAACCCGTCTCTACTAAAAATACAAAAATTAGCTAGGTGTGGTTTCGGGTGCCTGTAGTGCCAGCTACTCAGGAGGCTGAAGCAGGAGAATGTCTTGAACCCGGGCGGCGGAGGTTGCAGTAAGCCAAGATCACGCCACTGTACTCCAGCGTGGCAACAGAGCGAGATTCCGTCTCAAAAAAATTTTTAATATGTATGAATAAATTATAAGTTTCTCAGGACAATGAGTGTTGTAGACATAGTGACTAATACAGTAATGCATTTGAGGCAAGTCACAGGATTAAAATTTAGTGTTTCTAGGAAGTCCCTGCTTTTGTACATTTGGAGAATTAACATACATAATAAAATATGTAACTTTTAACAAATATTTCCATAATAATTTGAATGAACTTTCATAATTTAGCCACATGAGGGCAGTAGAAATCCAAATGCAAGTTTTTATTTTTTCTTTATATTTCAGGTAAGTAATTTGCAATGGAGACTGAAAATAGAGTGCCAACTAAAATATTTTTGAACTCTTCCCTTTGCAAATTTGTCTGGCTTTTTGTTTGTTTGTTTTAAGTAGCTGGGATTAAAGTTAAGGAAAATCTTAAGCATTAAACTTATTAACAATTATGTTCTTGGTAGCCAAGATCTCTTAAATTGCTTTGGAGAAAAATGTGAGGGGAAAAAACGTTTCATGGTATTTCTAAATGTTTTGTTTTAAAGGGCTCTCTAAATACGTACAGATTCTGCGATAATGTGTGGACTTTTGTATTGAATGATGTTGAATTCAGAGAGGTGACAGAACTTATTAAAGTGGATAAAGTGAAAATTGTAGCCTGTGATGGTAAAAGTAAGTGCTTGCCTTATTTCTGTAAAAGCAAATCTACTTGAAACCTTGTTTTTATGAGCCTTTATAAGATCTGCATCCATATGGAAAGCCTAAGGGGGAAAATGGCCTAGTGATCAATTCCCAGATACAGCCCAGGCTTCTATCTCAGCTAAATTCTGAATTATGTATCTCAAACAGGGCTCTTACTGACTTTAGGTGGATACATTTCAAATGACACATAGACTACTTACACAGATTGGATTTGTGTGGGGAAAAAAAAATAAGCAAATTAATAAGTATTTCTTCCCTATTTCCGTTACAAATTTTAAGTGTTTATCAGACTTTTCAGACACCTTTAAGAATTTTGACAATCCTGTGGTTTCTATGTTGCTGGATACCCGTAGATTTAAAGAGTTATTTTAAACAGGATTTTAATTAACCGTAATAACTTTGGAGTCATGATGGTAAATATTCATCTAATCTGTTAAATATGACATGTGCAAGTGAACTTTTCACACCAGACCTAGGAACTTCTTCAGGTCCTTAAATGTTTCAAAAGCTATACACCTCTAATTTCTGTTTCATGATTAGTTATTTCCTTTTTGCTAAGTATATTTTAAATATACTTTATAATCTGAACCATTTGTGTTTAAACCTCTAATTTCTGTTTCATGATTAGTTATTTCCTTTTTGCTAAGTATATTTTAAATATACTTCATAATCTGAACCATTTGTGTTTAAGAGCAGCTAGTCTAGAAAGTGAATAGAAAAGACTGCTGCTCTTTGAGAGGGAGTTTTGAAAAGCAAAAGATATGTAGAAAGTAATACCCTCCATTTCCCTGTTTGAGTTGGATTTGTTTTATGTATTTTGCACTTCCAAAGAAATGGCTAATCACTGAAGAAATGTAGAGAATACAAAAAAGCACGTAGAAGAAATTCTCTACAACACTACCTGATGGTGTTATAACTACCCTATTGAATATTATATAGCCTATTGTTCTTTTGCAAAAATGTATGTATATGTAGACATTTGTAAATATATTTTTCACTGAGTTTACTACCCTTAAGCCATTTTTTTTTCTTTTTTCTTTTTTTAAAGACAGAGTCTCGCTGTATTGCCCAGGCTGGTCTGAAACTCCTGGGCTCAGGCGACCTTCCCACCTCAGCCTCCCAAAGTGCTGGGATTACACACCTGAGCCCCTGCACTTAAGCCTGATTTTTAGTGGCTACATAAAAATTACACCTTCAGCCCTTTTTAAAGAAATAGTCTCTTCCAGATGCCACAAAGTCTCGGAACCTAGCAACGCTACTGTTCGTGACTTGTTATAGTTCAGAAGGTTACCTAGGAATAATCATTCTAAGAACTTTGGGCATAGTAACTTTTTATTATAGTCATCAGATACATCTTTGTCATTACAGCAAGGAACAGTGTTATATTTGGGTCTTTTTAAAAGTCCTGTGAAGGTGGTGCTGTATCCTGAATCATAACATTTCTATATTTGAAATTAGCCACATATGGCTAGCCAGTGGTTACTGTATTGGACAGAACCGATGTAGATTAGTAGTAGTGTCAGTTTCAGTCATTTGAACCATACCGGAGAACCAAAAAGTCAGTAAATAAAGCTTCTGAACAAAATAAATATTGATGTATAATATCAAAAGAATCCATGTAAAGGTATGTATTTTACTGATAGGAGCTCCCATCTGGTAGTCCTTAGTGTGTGTTGCTCTTTACTGTACAAGATTGTTTTCCAAAGTTCAGTGGATGAGGAGTAGCAGATCGGCCTTGTTTATTGCAGTAGTTTTTAAGGATTTTCTCTCGCTTCATAGTGTAGTAATTGATCTTCAGTGAGAAGATTGTTGACTCAAAGAAAGCTTAAATTGTATTCCATTGCCGGGCGCGGTGGCTCAAGCCTGTAATCCCAGCACTTTGGGAGGCCGAGACGGGCGGATCACGAGGTCAGGAGATCGAGACCATCCTGGCTAACACGGTGAAACCCCGTCTCTACTAAAAATACAAAAAATTAGCCGGGCGAGGTGGCGGGCGCCTGTCGTCCCAGCAACTCGGGAGGCTGAGGCAGGAGAATGGCGTGAACCCGGGAGGCGGAGCTTGCAGTGAGCTGAGATCCGGCTCCTGCACTCCAGCCTGGGCGACGGAGCAAGACTCCGTCTCAAAAAAAAAAAAAAAAAAAAATTGTATTCTATTTACTTTATATCTGCAGAAAAGAATGCAGTGTTAGAGGTTTGGGACAGTAGGCCAGGCGCGGTGGCTCACACCTGTAATCCCAGCACTTTGGGAGGCCAAGTCGGGCAGATCACTTGAGGCCAGGAGTTTGAGACCAGCCTGGCCAACATGGCGAAACTCCATCTCTACTAAAAATACAAAAATTAGCCAGGAGTGGTGGCGTCCGCCTGTAATCCCAGCTGCTCGGGAGGCTGAGGCAGGACAATTGCTTGAACCTGAGAGGTGGAGACTGCAGTGAGCTGAGATCACACCACTGCACTCCAGCCTGGGCAACACAGTGTGACTCTGTGTAAAAGAAAAAAAGTGTTATATAACAATTACATGAACCAAATGTAGTTCAACTTGGTTTTACTCTAGTATGAATATGAGGAGCTAAGCAACTTTATATCTGCTTAAAAGAAGTTCTCAAGATATTTCCATTGTCAGCTTCCCTCTTTAACCCTGCCCTCTGTTCTTCCCCACCCCTCAAGCCACCACCACTATTAGTCTTAAAATAGTTAATTTTAAAATTAAATTGAATTTACTTTCTCTTTTGTTTCCTAGATACTGGCTCCAATACTACAGAATGAATAGAAAAAATATGGCTTTTTTATGCCATCTTCTGTTACTCATTGCTTTTGAAGAGAAGCATAGAAGAGACTTTTTATTTATTCTAGAATTGCAGAAATGACTACACTGTGCTATACCAGAGAATTCCAGTAGAAACTTATAACTCTGTAGCCTCTTACATCACCTTTATTATACAGCATGAAAAAAAAGACTTTTTTTTAATGACAAAAGTTGTTGCCTTCCTAAGAACCTTCTTTAATAAACTCATTTTAAAACTCTGAGTAGTAACTGGTGATACTATTAAGGTAGCAATATGAAGATATTAGATAATGCATTTTCTCATTTCCTTTGCAAGGAAGATGATGCTCTTTCAGAATGCTTAATTTCAATAAAGTCATGTTAGTTTTGCAACTTTACCTGATGAAAGCATCAGCAGGGGCAAAACCAAATTCTGGATGGAATTTTATTAAGAAAATCCCTTGCTTTTTAAAATACAAAACCAAAGTTAATCATTGGTATAAAAAACCCAAGTACAACTTGATAAGGAAAAGTTAGACAATCGTAACAAAAACAAAACCAAACAACTTTCCTTCTTAGACCAGGTAACATGAGGAAGGGGGAAAAAAAACAACAAAATAGTCCCACCACCACATGACGGGTAAATTATTTCAACTCACCATATTGCTCCAAACTTCATACATTTTATCATGTACATGATACATTAGCCTTTATGTCAGTGGATTGTGCTTGCAGAAATACAGAAGTAGCATATTGACCCTAGGTGAGGAGTTTCTTACGTGGTTGACTGGATTGACCCAATTGGAGTACAAGATTTTTGCTGTTACCTGGATGCCCCTGCAGTTGTTAGTCAGCATGCCACTGTAGGCCTTGACTCTCATGTTAAAACTTTTTGGCTAGGTACTGGTGGCTCACACCTGTAAGTAATCCCAGTACTTTGGGCGGCCGAGGCTGGAGGATGAGACCAGCCTGATCAACATAGACTGTCTTTACAACGAAAATAAAATTGTTTCATCCTCCAGCTCATTCTATGCATGTATTTCCAGGTTCCCTTCCTGACCTCCACTACTACCCATTACATAGTCTGCTCCAGTTAAGCTTGAGAAAGAAACCAACGAGACCTATGATTTTTTAATGTTTGCTTCTGCTATTTCCTCCAGTTTTCATGCCTTTCCTGTCAGCATCAAAATCCTACCCATCCTCCAAAACTTAAACCCAGTTGTATCTTGAGTGTAATCCGTATTTCTTCCTTTCTGACCTCTTACAAATGAGTGATTTAAATACGTGAAAAGGCTGGGCACGGTGGCTCACGCCTGTAATCCCAGCACATTAGGGGGCCAAGGCAGGTGGATTGCTTGAGCTCAGCAGTTCAAAACCAGCCTGACCAATATGATGAGATCCCTCTCTACTAAAAATTACAAGAAAAAAAAAAAAAAAGCCAGGCATGATGGTGCGTGCCTGTGGTTCCAGCTACTTGGGAGGCTGAGGTGGGAGCATCAACACTTGAGCCAGGGAGACGAATGTTGCAGTGAGCCAAGATCATGCCACTGCCCTTCAGCCTGGGTGACAGTGAGACTCTGTCTCAAAAATTCATGAAAAAACAATAAAGGACAGAATATAAACCTTTTTGAGAACAGAGACAGTAATACATGCTTCTCCCAGAGGAGGGCAGGATAATCATTCAGATACGTTTATTTTGTATTACAGCTAACCTTTGAATAGTATTCTCACAAATGCTTACTAAACCCAAATATGCCAGGCACACAGACTAGAAAACTGCTATTGGAGTAGAATATGGAGTTCAATCCAGACTTTTCCCTTTTTTTTTTTTTTTTTTTTTTTTGAGATGGAGTCTCATTCTGTCACCTGGGCTGGAGTGCAGTGGCACGATGTTGGCTCACTGCAACCTCCACCTCCTAGGTTCAAGAGATTCTCCTGTCTCAGCCTCTTGAGTAGCTGGGATTACAGCCACATGCCGCCATGCCTGACTAATTTATTTTAGTAGAGACGGGGTTTCACCATGTTGCCCAGGCTGGTCTAGAACTGAGCTCAGGTAATCCACCCACCTCGGCCTCCCAAAGTGCTGGGATTACAGGCATAAGCCACCGCACCCAGCCCAGACTTTAAACATAGCTCTGTATTACGAAGTGCTCTGTATCTAGAGCTTTGCTCAGCATTATTTAGTGGGAGACCATCTCTGTGATGGGACAGGTATTTGTTTCAGGCTGACCGAAGTTGAGTCAGTTATAATGTTACAGTACTCATTTAGGTAACCTGTATGGAATACACCTAGGATTTTTACATTTCATCCATTGAAACCAGTTTTCATATTTAGCGTAGACATCATACATAAATACACTTCCACTTTTGCCTGGGCAGAGGAGCAGAAGTCAAAGCCTGGCATTTCCTCCTGTCACTTCTAATTATTGCTTACACATCACATGACTGACACGTGCACTGTGGTGTGTCTTCCAATCTTACCATAGTGTTACTCAAACCACTGGAATTAAAAGGGTCACAGCAAGTGCATGTATCAGGTTGTCCCAGCTGGCCACAGGTTTCAGTGATAGAATCTTAGTTGCCTGTTGATTCCTCAAAGATCTAGAACCAGAAATACCATTTGACCCAGCAATCCCATTACTGGGTATATACCCAAAGGAATATAAATCATTTTAGTACACATACATGCACGTATGTTCATCACTGCAGCACTATTCACAATAGCAAAGACATGGAATCAACCCAAATGCCCATCAGTGATAGACTGGATAAAGAAAATGTGGTATATACACACCATGGAATACCATGCAACCATAAAAAGGAACTGTCCTTTGAAGGGACATGGATGGACCTGGAAGCCATTATCCTCAGCAAGCTAACGCAAAGAAAACCAAACACCACATGTTCTCTCACTTGTGGGAGCTGAACAATGAATACAGGGAGGGGAACAACACACACTGGGGCATGTCGGGGGGTGGCATAGCAGGAGGGAGCATATTAGGAAAAATAGCTAATGCATGCTGGGCTGAATTCCTAGGTGGTGGGTTGATAGGTATGGCAAACCACCATGGCATACGTTTACCTATGTAACAAACCTATACATCCTGCACATGTACCGCAAAATTTAAAAAAGGAATCTTAGTTGTCTATTAATGTGGAAGAGGAAGAAATCCATTAATTCACTTATTTCAAGATTACGAGTGAAAAGAAAGCTGAGCTTTTTCTGATAGTGTAGTCAGTCCTCTAGGTTCACAGCTATTTGCTATTTTAACACCCAAAGAGTGAACAAAGAATAGCCTCTTCCTTGGGCTTCATGCCAGACTGATGACTGATTGGCTTATTATGATTCACATTTACATGGGGAGAAAGAAAGTGTTTCCTCTCGGTAGATGATCCGTCACTCACAACACACTGATTTGTTGCCTTCAGTTTTGACTGGATCACAAATTTATACTAATTGTAAAATTCTGAACATTTTAAAGGTACATATGTTTAAAATGATATATCTGGATCAACTGGGGAAGCAATTTGTAACATTATTTATGAAATTTGGATTCAAGTGGAAAATACAGTTGATTTGTTAGTATGAGAGCAGATTACAGGAGGCCTTGAAAGCTGGGCAAGGAAATTATCAAAAGGCCTTTCGAGGTCTTTGAGGATGGGAGATACATGAAACAAAGCTGAAACATGCAGGAAAGATAGGAGTATCCAGGCAGAAGTTAAAATCAGACTGGTTTAGGGATGTAATTATGGGAATGAGAAAGCCCAGATCAGGGAAATTCAAATTCCAATGAAAACTGGAGCCTGGAGTTCAGGTTAACATACATATGAACATTTGTCAGAATTTACTGGCCAAGATGCTAACCCATGATCAGAGATCAGAACCTTTCAAAGCTGAATGGAACCTCAAAGATGATCCAGTGACTTCAACCTCCTCTTTCAGCACACAAGAAAATTAAGACCCAGACACGGATTCACCTTTCCAGGACCAAAAGTCCAATCAGGAGGAAAACTGAGTATAAAACCGCCCAAATTATAAAACTAGACTACATGAAAATAAAAGCTGTCATTTATAGCAGTTAGTTATTTAAGCACCTTTAAATAAGTCCCTGCTAGCCGAGCGCAGTGGCTCACTCCTGTAATACCAGCACTTTGGGAGGCTGAGGCGGGTGGATCCCGAGGTCAGGAGTTCGAGACCAGCCTGACCAACATGGTGAAACCCCATCTCTACTAAAAATACAAAAATTAACTGGGCGTGGTGGCATGCACCTGTAATCCCAGCTACTCAGGAGGCTGAGGCAAGAGAATGGCTTGAACCCACGAGGCGGAGGTTGCAGGGAACTGAGATCGCGCCACTGTACTCCAGCCTGGGTGACAGAGCAAGACTCCATCTCAAAAAGTAATAAAATAAATAAGTTCCTGCTACTACTCATCTACATGCACACTATATGCAGTTAAATGAGAACACAAAAGATTAAAAAATCAATGCTTACTACTAAAATTTTTAATGAAATGGCATTTAGCACTTCAAAAATAATTAGGCAGAAAGATGGATTTCAGTAATACAAAATGGACCATGCATTGATAGTTGTTGAAGCTCAGTTAATAGGTAAATGAAATTCATTATACCCATATTGTTATTTGAATATATGTTTAAAATTTTCAGCCGGGCACAGTAGCTCATGTCTGTAATCTCAGCACTTTGGGAGGCCAAGGCGGGTGGATCACTTGAGGTCAGGAGCTCAAGACCAGCCTGGCCAACATGGAGAAACCCTGTCTCTACTAAAAATATGAAAATTGGCTGGATGGGCACCTATAATCCCAGCTACTCAGGAGGCTGACGCACAAAAATCCCTTGAACCCAAGAGGCAGAGGTTCCAGTGAGCCAAGATGGCACCACTGCACTTCAGCCTGGGTGACAGAGCAAGACTCCCATCTCAAAAAAAAATAAAATTCAAAGGTTTTTTTTTTTTTTTTTGAGACAGGAATTTCACTCTGTCGCCCAGGCTGGAGTGCAATGGTACAATCTCAGCTCACTGCAACCTCTGCCTCCCAGGTTCAAGCAATTCTCCTGCCTCAGCCTCCCAAGTAGCTGGGATTACAGGCAAGCGCCACCACACCCAGCTAATTTTGTTATTTTTAGCAGAGACGGGGTTTCACCATGTTGGTCAGGCTGGTCTTGAACCCCTGACCTCAGATGATCCGCCTGCCTCGGCCCCCCAAAGTGCTGGGATTAAAGGCGTGAGCCGCCATGCCCGGTCAATTCTGAGATTTTTTTAAATCAATTCCCACAATGTGCAGCACTTAGCCTAAAATATTATATTTGAGGCTTGTTTTCTTTGTCCATGTTGTCTTAACTATCATGGCATGTAGGTCCTGTACATGCCATCATAGTAGGACAACATGGATAGTAAAGTCTCGTAACAGTTTCAGCTGCTCTGGATGATTACTTGCCCTCTCCTTACAGAGCCTCCAGAATTAATTTGTAGCTTTTGTTTTGTCAATCTATCCTAAAATGTTCTCTAATTTGATGAATATTCATCCATCTATTTTTTGCATGCTGTAGTAAGAATGGGATCTTATTTTTCTAGTACATAGGGAGGCAGAATCTGCAAGAGGTTTAGGGCAAAGCATTTTACCTAATAAGAGGTACAGGAACTTGGCAACACGCAGTAAAGTATTTAGTGGGAATGAGCTCAAAAGAGCATTGTGTAGAAATATGGTCAACGGAATTTTCTGTTGAATATCCCAACTCTTATTATCTAATTCCGTGAACTTCCTGAAATTCTATTCCAAGAGAAATAGGCTTCAAAACTGGTTCTTTCGCCTGGAGGCAGAGATGTGAAGGTGTTCTTTCTACTTCTGGAGACGTATGGGTCACACTGATTCCTCGGCCAAGTTAAGGGATGGACACAGAAGCTTTGTGCATTTCTCTTTCCTGCTTCTACTCCCTCTAGTCCCTGATATGAATACTCTATCTGCAGACTTCCGCATTTAGTCATGCCAGAGTAAGAAGGATGAGACTTAACTTCTATAAACAACTAGAAAAGTAGATTAAGTATATGAAACGAATGTTTTCCATATATTGGACCACAGGCAGCTGTGACAGGACTGTAATCCCTGAGAAAGGAAAAAAATTGGATGAACCCTGTAATCATCCCAGCTCTCTTCATGGAGGCAATATCCAAGCTGCAGGCACAGGGAAAGGAAACCCAAACAGAAGCTGGCAGCCTCGCAGAGTTGAGGGAAGGTGAGATAGTTGAAGCTGCAAGCAGATTTCTAGAAAGGAGACCACTGTGGAGGGGAAAAAATACATCCAGGAATCTATACCGTAGTCCCCTCGAGTCCTTACTGAGTGCCTGGCTGCATAGAAGCAGTGACACTCCACTAGGCCAAGCTAAGAGTGGGGAGTTGGAAACAGCAATTCCCGAAGCTCACACTGGGGCATGACAGAGGGAAGAGTCCTCTGTAATCTCCCAAGACATTAGAGACCCCAGTGGGGTCATGCCTTGGTAGCAGGCATCAATATCCCTTGAATGAAGGCTGCTTAACTTAAATTCACCCTAGCAAAGCTGAAAACAGACTCAAGGGGATCACACTGTTCCACAAATAGTTGCCAAAATGAAGCCCAACACAAGTAAACAAAGTCCAGATCCTCAATAACTTAAGAGTTGCAATGTCCTGCATCTAACAGAAAAATTACTAGACATGCTAAGCAGCAGGAAAATGTGACCATAATGAGGACAAAAAATAGTGAACAGGAACAGACACAGAAATGACAGGGGTGATAGAGCTAGCAGACAAGGATGTTAAAACAGATGTTTTTATATTAATACAAGTACTTAATGAGAAAAATGAAATTTTTTAAAAAGCAGAACTTCTAGAGATGAAAGATACAATATATGAAAAGAAAATTTAACTGAATAGCAGACTAGATAATAAACAAGATCAGTGAAATTGAAAAAAACAAATTTTATCTAAAATGCAGCACAAAGAGAATATAACTACAGAAAAAAAGGAACCAAACCTCAGAGATTTTTGGAATAATATCGAGTGGCTATATACGGAAGGGAGAGCAGAAAAATGAAATTGAGGAGACCATGGCCACGTTTTTCCAAATTTGATAAAAACTACAAACCAACAACGAATATGCTTAATTCCAAGCAGGATAACCATAGTACATCAAAATCTAATTGCTGAAAAACAGTGATAAAGAGAAAATTTAAAAGCAGTCAGATGTAAGAGACACTTTATACCTACAAAAACAAACATAGTGATTTCCAAAGACTACTTGTTAACAGCTATGCAGCTAGAAGACAATGAAATAAAACCTTAAGAATACTGAGGGTCACCTCACATCCACAAGGATGGCTACTAGCAGGGAAAAAAAATAACAAGTGTTAATAAGAATATAGACATATTGGAATTCTTGTACAGTATTGGTGAGAAAACTCGCACAACTAAGGAAAACAGTATGATGGTCCCCAAAAAATTAAAATAGAATTACCAGCCAGGCATGTCAGGTCACACTTGTAATTCCAGCACTTTGGGAGGCTGAGGCGGGAGGATTGCTTGAGGCCACTAGTTAGAGACCAGCCTGGGCAACATAGAGACTCCTGTCTGTACCAAAAAAATTAGCCAGGTGTGGTGACATGCACCTGCAGTCCCAGCTACTTGGGTGGCCAAGGCAGGATTGCCTGAGCCCAGGAGTTGCCTGAGCCCAGGAGTTCGAGGCTATAGTGAGCTATACCTGTGCCACTGCACTCCAGCCTGGGCAATGGGGCAAGACTCCATCTCAAAAAAAAAAAAAAAAATATATATATATATATATATATATATATATATATATTTACCAAATTATCCAGCAATTCCACTTTTGGGTACATACATAAAAGAACTGAAAGCACTGGCCAGGTGCAATGGCTCATGCCTGTAATTCCAACACTTTGGAAGGCCGAGACAGGAGGATCCCTTGAGCCCAAGAGTTCAAGACCAGCCTGGGCAACATGGCAAAACCCTATCTCTATTAAAAAATAATAATCATATAAAAAATTAGCTGAGCATGGTGGCAGGCACCTGTAGTCCTAGCTACTCGGGAAGGTGAGGTGGGAAGATCATCCGAACTCTGGAGGTCAAGGCTGCAGAAAGCCATGATGGCACCAGTGCACTCCAGCCTGGATGACAGACTAAAAATACTATCTTTAAAAACAAACAAACAACAACAACAACAAAAATTAGAAATGATCAAGCTTAGAGAGTAAGGCATGTCAAAAGCTAGGCCTCTTGTGTCAAAGTCAGCAAAGTCATAAACACAATGGAAAAAATCTTGAAGAAAAGTAAAAGTGCTACTTCTTACTCCATTTGCAGAATCCCCCCCACCCCCCAACAAAAAAATATGCTACTTCAGTGAATGTATGAGTAAGAAAGTGAAATAGCCTTTTTGCCGATATGGAGAAAGTTTGAAGGCTCTGGACAGATCAAACCAGCCACAACATTCCCTTAAACCAAAGCGTAATCCAATCAGCCACAACATTCCCTTAAACCAAAGCCTAATCCAGGCAAGGTCCTAACGTTCTTCAATTCTTCGAAGGCTGAGAGAGGTGAGGAAGCTGCAGAAGAAAAGTCTGCAGCTAGGAGAGATTGATTTGTGAGATTTAAGGAAAGATGCCATCTTCAGAACATAAAAATGCAAGATGGAGCAGTAAGTGTTGAGGTAGAAGCTCCAACGAGTTGTCCAGAAGATCCAGCTAAGATCATTGGTGGAGATGGCTATACTCAACCACAGATTTTCCTTGTAGACCAAACATCCTTCCATTGGAGGATGCCTTCTAGGACTTCTGTAACTACAGAGGACAAGTCCATGCCTGGCTTCAAAGCACAGGCTGACTAGGGGCTAATGCAGCTAGTGACTTTAAGTTGAAGCCAGTGTTCATTGACCACACTGAAAATCCTAGGACCCTTAAGAATGCAGCCTGGATGACAGCACATCTGTTCACAGCATGGATAACTAAATATTTTAAGCCCACTGTTGAGAATTACTACTCAGGAAAAAAAAAAAAAAAGATTTTTAAAAATATGACTGCTTGTTGATAATATACCTAGTCACTCGAGCTCTGATAGAAATGTACAAGGAGATTCATGTTGTTTTCATGGCTGCTAAGACAACATCCATTCTGCAGCCCATGTGTCAAGGAGTAATTTGTACTTTCAAGTCTTATTATTTAAGAAAAACATTCCATAAGGCTGTAACTGTCATAGTGATTCCTCTGATGAATCTGAGCAAAGTCCACTGAAAAATCTGGGTCAGGCACAGTGGCTCACACATGTAATCCCAGCACTTTGGGAGGTCAAGGCAGGTGGATCACCTGAGCTGAAGAGTTGGAGACCAGCCTGACCAACATGGTGAAACCCCGTCTCTACTAAAATACAAAAAAGTAGCCGGGCATGGTGGTTCATGCCTGTAATCCCAGCTACTTGGTAGGCTAAGTCAGGAAAATTGCTTGAACCCAAGAGGCAGAGGTTGCAGTGAGCCAAGATCACGTCATTACACTCCAGCCTGGGTGACAGAGCAAGACTCTGTCTCAAAAAAAAAAAAAAGGAAAAAGAAAAACCTTCTGGAGGCTGGTCGCAGTGGCTCATGCCTGCAATCCCAGCACTTTGGGAGACCGAGACAGGTGGATCGCCTGAGGTCTGGAGTTCTAGACCAGCCTGGCCAGTATGGTGAAACCTCATCTCTACTGAAAATACAAAAATTAGCCAGGCATAGTGGTGTGTGTCTATAGTCCCAGCTACTCGGGAGGCTGAAACAGGAGAATTGCTTGAGCCCAGGAGGCAGAGGTTACAGTGACCCGAGATCGTACCACTGCCCTCCAGCCTGGGTGACAGGGAATCCGTCTCAGAAAAATTAAAAAAGAAAGAAAAAAAAAAAAAAAGAAAAACCTTCTGGAAAGGATTCACTATTTTAAACGCCTTTCAGAACATTTGTGATGCATGGTGCGGAGGCCAAAATATCAACATTAACAGGAGTTTGGAGGAAGTTGATTCCAATTCTCATAGATGACTTTTTGGGGTTCAAGACTTCAGTGTAGGCCAGGCGCATGACTCACACCTGTAATCCCAGCACTTTCGGAGGCCGAAGCAGGTGGATCGCCTGAGGTCAGTAGTTCAAGACCAGCCTGACCAATATGGTGAAACCCCATCTCTACTGAAAATACAAAAATTAGCAGGGCATGGTGGCGTGCACCCGTAGTACCAGCTACTCGGGAGGCTGAGACAGAATTGGTTGAACCCGGGAGGTGGAGGTTACAGTGGGCCAAGATCACACCACTGCACTCCAGCCTGGGTGACAGAATGAGACTCCATCTCAAAAAAAAAAAAAAAAAAAACTTCAGTGGAGGAAGTAACTGCAGATGTGGTAGAAATAGCAAGAGAACTAGAATTTTATCTCATGATAAATTGGAACAAATGAAGAGTTGCTTCTTACAGATGAACAAAGAAAGCGGTTTCTTGGCCAGGCATGGTGGCTCATGCCTGTAATACCAGCAGTTTGGGAGGCCAAGGCAGGTGGATCACTTGAGTTTAGGAGTTCGAGACCAGACTGGCCAACATGGCGAAACCCCATCTCTACTAAAAATACAAAAATTAGTCAGGTGTGGTGGCGTGCACCTGTAATTCCAGCTACTCACGAGCCTGAGGTAGAAGAATCACCTGAATGCAGGAGGCCGAGGTTACAGTGAGCCAAGATCATGCCACTGCCCTCCAGCTTGGGCGACAAATCAAGACTTTGCCTCAAAAAAAGAGAGAAAGAAAGAGTTTCTTGAGATGAAATCCACTCATGGCGAAGATGCTATGAACATTTGTTGAAATGACAACAAAGGATTTAGAATATTACATAAACTTAGTTGATAAAGTAGCACTAGGGTATGATAGAATTGACTCTAATTTTGGAACTTCTCCTTGAGTAAAATGTTATCAAATAGCATGGCATGCTATAGAGAAATCTTTCATGAAAGGAAGAGTCAATCAATGTGGCAAACTTCATTGCCGTCTTATTTTTTTTAATTGCCACAGCGATCTACCTTCAGAAACCACCACTCTTGACCAGTCAGCAGCCATCAACATTGAGACAAGATCTACATCAGCAAAAGGATTATGACTCACTGAAGGATCAGATTATTAAGAATTTTTTAGCAATAAAGTATTTTTTTTGCACTGGTTGCCCAATAGTGTTTTTAAAATAATGTATGTACATTGTGTTTTTAGACATAATGCCATTGCACAGATACAGTGTAAACATAACTTTGATGTACACTGGGAAATCCAAAAATTTGTCTGACTTGCTGTATTGCAAAATTTGCTTTACTCATTGGCCTGGAATCAAATTCACAATAACTCTGAGATATGCCTATATACATATGTTTACTACAAAACATGTTCAAGAAGGTCCATAGGAGTACAACTTATAATGGACGAAAGTTGGAAACAACCCAAATATCCATCAATAGAATGGATCAACTATGGTATATTCATACAATGGAATATTACACAGCAGTGAGAATCACTGAACTGCTACAAACAACATAGATGAATCTTGTCAACATATTGAGTTTCCCCAATCACTGAACTGCTACATACAACATAGACGAATCTTATAAATATAATGTCGAGTTTAAGGAGCCATAAACAAAAGAGAACAGAGTACTTATATAAAATTCAAAACCAGGCAAAATAATCTGGGATGTTAGAAGTGAGAACAATGGTTATTTTTGGAAAGTCATTGGAAAGGAATGTAAGAGATACTCTAGGTAGCTGGGAATGTTCTCTTTCTTGACCGGGGTTCTAGTTACACAGGTGTGCTCACTTTGTAAAAATTCTTGAGTTAGATATTTGGAATTTTTGTATTTTTGCACATGGATATTATACCTCAGATGTTAGTTGAAAAAAAGAGGCTGGATATGGTGGTTCACACCTGTAATCCCAGCACTTGGGGAGGCTGAGGCAGGAGGATTGCTTGAGGCCAGGAGTTCAAGACTAGCCTGGGCAACATGGCAAAACCCCATCTCCACAAACAATTTTTAAAATTAGCAAGGCATCATAGTGCATGTCAGTAGTCCTACCTACTTGACAGGCTGAGGTGGGAGGATCACTTGAGCCCAGGAGATTGAGGCTGCAGTGAGCCCTGATCATGCCACTGTACTCCAGTCTAGGCGACACATGAGAGAATCCCACAAATCCCACAACATCCACCCATCTACTACAGCTGAGTCCATCCACGCTGCCTTCACTCCTGTTACTGTGGGTGAACTGTTCACACATCCATCAAAGACCAAGCCTTCCTTCTTGTGCCCTTAAATAATCATCCCTCTTTTCTTTCCCAAGATGTCATTCTGGCAAGCCTCCCAACTCGTTCCTACATCTTTTCCTCTTGACTAGATCTTTCCCATCAATATACAAATGGGTTATCACTTCATACATTTTCAAGATAACCTTCTCTTAACCAGTTACTGTACTTTTTCCCTGCTTCTCTTGGCTTAAAGTAAAACCCCTCAAAAGATTTATCTATACTTGCTGAATCCACTTTTTTTTTTTTTTTTTTTGAGATGGAGTCTCGCTCTGTCGCCCAGGCTGGAATGCATTGGTCGGATCTCAGCTCACTACAAGCTCCGCCTCCCAGGTTTATGCCATTCTCCTGCCTCAGCCTCCCAAGTAGCTGGGACTACAGGCGCCCGCCACCTCGCCCGGCTAATTTTTTGTATTTCTTAGTAGAGACGGGGTTTCACCGTGTTAGCCTCCACTTTTGTTCCAACATTCTCCCTAAACCACCTCCAATCAAGTGCTCACCTCCACACTCCACAAAAACTGACCTTATCAAGGTCACCTCCACGCTGTTAAATCCAATCGTGACTTCTTCATCCTCATCATATGCGAGTCTCAGCAGCTTTTGGTGTAATCATCAGCTCTCTCTTTCCTGAAACACGTTTTCCTGATGACTTCCAGAACCTCACACTCACCCCACTTTCCTTCTGCCACACTAGTTGCTTCTTTCCTACTCTCTTTTGCTGGTTTCTCCTTGTCTCCCTGCCCTCTGC
Source organism: Macaca mulatta (assembly GCF_049350105.2). Lineage (NCBI taxonomy): Eukaryota > Metazoa > Chordata > Mammalia > Primates > Cercopithecidae > Macaca > Macaca mulatta. Next base: position 36,950,006 of record NC_133412.1, on the reverse strand, counting down.
ATTTTGGAACCTGGAACTCATTTAGTAGCCTCTATTCCATTTTCTCTCTTTTAAGGCTCTTATCCATTTCATGACTTTACACAATCTATAAGCTGTTAAACACCAGGTAAGTATCTCTGATTCAGATCTCTCTCCCGAATTCAGACTTCTATATACATTCATCCCTTCAACATCTCTACTTGGATATCTAACAGCCATCTGCAGTTGTGTATGTTCACAAAGTCCTGAAAAGTAAAGTTCTGAAGGAAGGCCAGGCATGGTGACTCATGCCTGTAATGCCTGAAAAACCAGACTTTCACAGGCTTCCCGTCTTAGTGGCAACACCATCCTTCTAACAAGATAAAACCCTTGCAGTGATGTACTCCTTTATTTCTCTCAAACTCAATCTGTCAGCAACTCCTCACACTGAACCTTCAAAATACTTTCAGGCTGGATGTGATGGCTCATGTCTGTAATCCCACCACTTCAGTAGGCTGAGATGCGGGGATTGCTTGAGTCCAGGAGTTCAAGGCAACATGGTGAAACCCCATCTTTACAAAACATACCAAAGTTAGCCGGGCATGGTGGCACACACCTGTAGTCCCAGCCACTTGGGGGGATTAGGTAGGAGGATCACTTGAGCCCAGGAGGTCGAGGCTGTGGTGACCTGAGATCATGCCACTGCACTCCAACCTGTATTTAAAAAAAAAAAAATTCCAGAATCTGGCCACTGTCACCACTTCTACTACTACTGCTTTGGTCCAAGCCACTATTGCATAGTGCCTGGATTATTGCTATAGTTTCCTAACTGGCCTCCCTGCTCTACCCTCGCCCCTAAGCCAGTCTGTTCTCAATGCAGCAGGCTAGAGTCATCCCATTAAAATGTGAGATCTCTGCTCAGAACCCCCCACAATGGCCTATTTCACTCAAAGGAGAAAAACTCCAACAACAGCTTACAAAAGCCTCTCTGGCGTCTTCTGTATGCCCCTCTTAACTCCTGTTCTTCTCCTCCTTTAATCCACTTACAACAGCTTCCTTGCTGTTCCTGAAACATGGCAGGTGGATTCCTGCTTCAGGGCCTTGCAAGTCTTTCCTCTTGGCTTAGAATGTGCTCTTCCCCCTTAATCCTCATGGATCATTCCTTCATCTCCTTACATGTTTTTATTTTTCCTTGAGATGGGGTCTTGCTCTGTCACCTAGGCTGAAGTATAGTGAGTGGTATAATCATTGCTCACTCCATCCTCGACTCCTGGGCCCAAGTAATCCTCCTGCCTCAGTCTACCAAGTAGCTGGAACTACAGGTGTGCACCACCACACCAGGCTAATATTTCTATGTTTTGTGGAGATAGGGTTTTGCCATGTTGCCTAGGCTGGTCTCGAACACCTGGGCACAAGCAATCCTTCCTCCCTGGCTTCCTGAAGTGCTGGGATTACAGGCATGAGCCACCATGCCTGACATTCCTTCAGATGTTTACTTGAACATCACCTTTTCATTACATATCTATATTATATATATAATATACTATATATTTTATATATTGTAATATATAATATATACACATTATATATAACATAATATACAATATATGATATATAACATATTATATATATGATATATTATATATGATATATTGTATATGTCATATACAATATATAATTATATATTATATAGTATATATAGTATATATACTATATATTACATATATACACACACACATTTCCTGTCCATCCGTGTGTGTGTGCGTGTGTTGTTTTTGAGACAAGGTCTCACCCTGTCGCTCAAGCTGGAATGCAGTGGCGCAATGATCACAGTTCACTACAGCCTCTAACTCCACAGCTCAAGCTTTCCTCCTGCCTCAGCCTTCCAAAGTGCTGGGATTACAGACATGAGCTTCCACACCCAGCCCAGACCACCCTATTTGAAATTTTAAGTATCTTCCCTTTCTACTCCATCATCCTCACAAGTTCTCCATCATTTCCTTTGACCTCTATCATTTGCTTCCTTATAATAATAATAGTTTCCCACTAGTATGCACACAAGTGTTGGAATTTTTGTCTGTGTTTTGACTGATGTATCCCCAGTGCCAAGAACAATTCCTGGTAAACAGTAAGAGCCCAATAGTTCTGGAATGAAGAAGTTATCTCATTGGTTGCCAGTACATTCAAGCTTTGTAAACGCAGGAACCATATCTTATTCATCTTTGTAATAAAAGACTAAATGGACCGGGTGCAGTGGGTCACACCTGTAATCCCAGCACTTTGGGAAGCCAAGGAAGGTGGATCGCCTGAGGTCAGGAATTCGAGACCAGCCTGGCCAACATGGTGAAACCCTGTCTCTACTAAAAATACAAAAATTAGCCAGGCATGGTGGCGGGCACCTGTAATCCCAGCTACTTGGGAGGCTGAGACAAGAGAATCACTTGAACCCCAGAGTTGGAGGCTGCAGTGAGTCAAGACCATGCCATTGTACTCCAGCCTGGGCAAGAAGAGCAAAACTCCATCTCAAAGAAAAAAAAAACTAAATGAAAGCAGTAAGATCAGATTCCTGGGGAGAGGTGCAGTGGCACCTGCCTGTAATCCCAGCTACTCAGGAGGCTGAGGAAAGAGGATTGCTTGAGCCCAGGAGTTCGAAACCAGGCTAGGCAACATAGTGAGATCTCATCTTTAAAAAGTAAGAAGAATTAAAAAAAAAAAAAAAAAAAAAGGAAAAGAAAAGAAAAAAGAAAAACAGATCTTTGGGTAAGGTAAGGTGCTTAAAGCAGACTAGCAGGCAAGGTATTTAATTATTCTTTTTTTTTTTTTTTTTAACTCCTCTTAGTATCATTCCCAATATTCCTTTTTTTTTTTTTTTTTTTTTTAAGAGTCAGAATCTTGCTGTCATGCCCAGTTTGGAGTGCAGTAGCACAATCGTGGCTCACTGCATCCTCAAACTCCTGCACTCAAATAATCCTCCCACCTCAGCCTCGATCACCACTGCTGGCAACAGACCTCTCAGTGCACATCCACCATGTATATAACTAGTCATCAGTCATCTCCGTGGTGGGGCTGGGAGCAAAGCAAATAGGACTCTATTACAATGCAGGCAAGTTGGTAGTGACAATGCCCATTACCTAAGAAGTACAACCTAACCAAAAACAAGTAACTTTTTTTTTTTTTTTTTGAGACTCAGTGTCGCTATATTGCCCAGGCTGGAGTGCAGTGGTACGATCTCAGCTCACTGCAACCTCTGCCTCCTGGGTTCAAGCAATTCTCCTGCCTCAGCCTTCCAAGTAGCTGGGATTACAGGCACCCGCCACCATGCCTGGCTAATTTTTGTATTTTTAGTAGAGATGGGGTTTCACCACATTGGCCAGGCTAATCTTGAACTCCTGACCTCAAGTCATCTCCCTACCTTGGCCCCCCAAAGTGCTGGGATTACAGGCATGAGCCACCACACCTGGCCAAAAGTAACTAACTTATAAATTAAAAACTCACTGTGTCAGACACAGTGATAACTCTCAGAGTTACTGGGTTTGCACAGAGAAAGTTGATCATGAGAGAAAACTTGATGAATTAAATGACAACAATCAGAAAGGGCTGGGTGCAGTGGCTCACGCCTGTAATCCCAGCACTTTGGGAGGCCGAGGCAGGTGGATCACTTGAGGTCAGGAGTTCAAGACCAGCCTGACCAACATGGCGAAACCCTGTTTCTACTAAAAAAGTATAAAAAAATTAGCCGGGCATGATGGCACACGCCTGTAATCCCAGCTACTCGGGAGGCTGAGACAGGAGAATCGCTTGGACCTGGGAGGCAGAAGTTGCAATGAGCTGAAATCACGCCATTAGTTGCATTCCAGCCTGGGTGGAAAAAAAAAAAAATCAGAAAGGAAGAAACATATTAATGATATCATGACATATTAATGGGAACATCCTTCAGATTATACAAATTAACTTGCATATAAATCTCTTTTCCAAGGTATATTATATGCAGGAGATGAGCTGTACTATATTCAAAGGGCACTGCCTATGTTTTTATAGCATCCCCTGCCCATCACAGAAGAGTATAACTTAGCCAACAACTATCTCTGGAGCTTCAGAAAGGAAACTGTTTCGCTAGGTAACACGTGGGAGGTAGCGTGCTGTATGTGTGTATACATATACACACATATACTTATGTATATGTATTTACACATACCTTATTGTCTCCCCACAAGGAAATGTGTAATCTGCAAAATCGCAAATAGTGATCCTCCCATTCACATTATGAAATAAGAGTTTTGATTCAAGAGGGGGCCAGGCGTGGTGGCTCACACCTGTAATCCCAGCACTTTGGGAGGCTGGGGCAGGTGGATCACTTGAGGCCAGGAGTTCGAGACCAATCTGGCCAACATGGTGAAACCCCATCTTTACTAAAAATACACAAAAATTAGCTGGGTATGGTGGCTCACATCTGTAATCCCAGCTACTTTCAAGGCTGGGGTGGGAGAATCACTTGAACCCAGGAGGCGGAGGCTTCAGTGAGCCGAGATCATGCCACTGCACTCCAGCCTGGGCAACAGAGTGAGAATCTGTCTCAAAAAAAAAAAAAAAAAACAAAACAAAAACCAGTTTTGACTCAATAGGCCTAAACATGGAATAACAAGACATCCTGGCTTAGCCAAATAGTCCTAGTTTATTTTTATTTCTCAATATAATTATTAATAGTGCAGACTCTCCCCCTACAAAAACATGTTCCACTTTGAATAATAAATTACACATTACCTTACCTGAATGGCTATTGTCTCCTTTATGGAACATTAGTTAAGCTTTGGCTGTGAAGCGGACAAAATTAGAATTAGTGCTGCAATTTTCCTATAAGAATACAGGTGGTCAAACTGGTTAAATCGCCCTGCCTTTCCTTTACAGAAAAGTCACGAACATGGCAATATAAACAAAATGAGGATGGCTCTCAACAATGAAAGAACCAGCCCTGTTCCCCTGTCTTCATTAGAATTTGCTATTCATAGGCTAGGCGCAGTAGCTCCCACCTGTAATCCCAGCACTTTCGGAAGCCGAGGTGGGCGAATCACAGGGTCAGGAGTTCGAGACCAGCCTGGCCAATATGGTGAAACCTGGTCTCTACTAAAAATACCAAAATTGGCCAGACATGGTGCTGCATGCCTATAGTCCCAGCTACTCAGGAGACTGAGGTGGGAGAATCGCTTGAACCCGGGAGGCGGAGGTTGCAGTGAGTTGAGATTGTGCCACTGCACTCCAGCCTGGGAGACAGAGCAAGACTCTGTCTCAAAAAAAAAAAAAAAAAAAAATTGCTACTCATGCAGCTTGTCAGGACCGTTTCAGAATAATGAGAACTCTTGCCAGCCCCTAGGGATTTTAAATGTCACCAATAGTTATAAGAAAAAGTCTCACACACTTTATCTGCTTATATTTATATTATTTCTGACATACTAGGCAAAAAAAAAAAAAAATACTAGGCAAAAAATTACTTTGAATCAGGAGCTATTTATTTTTAAGTTAACAGTACAGAAGGGAAGGCTCTCTTTCCATCAAAGTTCTCCTACACGCTACCAAACCTAGAATTATTAGAAACAGCAGCTCCACAGAAAGGAAAAGCTACCAGCAGGCATTCAACTGAAATCAAGTCCCCTACCACACATCCCTCCCTCACTCTTGCAATCACAGCAGTTCTCATTCTCACTCGGTGAGAAAGTTAATGAAGGAACTGCTAGTGTTAGGGGTGACAGAAAAAGCAGCATTCACCCAGGCAGCAATTTAAGGCAACAGATCTCCTTACCCATACTCTAATAGCAGACCCCTTATCCTAAGGGATGCCACGAATTGCAAAGCCCTGGTCTCCCACCTGCACTGTCCCAGCAAGTTCTGAGCATGTTTGTACATGCTCTTGCCCCACAGGTAGCAATGCTCCCATAGTGTGTCTCAAAGTTCAGTCCCATAGATGGCCTTATAACGTAGGTACTCTTCTAAGCACTGAAGAGCATTATCATCTACCTTTGGGTCAAACTTGTTGGCCAACAGGTGATGGTTTTGAAGCATCCAGTGCAAGTCCCCAGCCCCATAAACACAGACAGCCCGCTGGTGGATTCCAGAGCAAGGGGCATAAGGAGCACCCTTATCGATGTCTCCCTCATGATCCTGCCACTTGACCAGCCTGGCAATAGAAGTCATGTCTGAGATGTCGTACTTGGGGTGGTTGGGAACAGAGCCAGGCATCCACCGTGCACGCTGAAGGGTGGCCCAGAGGTGTTCATCAGGGCTATAGGTGTCTTTTACCCATTCAATCAGTTGTTGGGATTTAGGGTTCTTCAAAACATGTTGGACAAAATCTCGGGAAGCCACAATATACGCATTCCCTGTAAACATAGTTAAATTATAAGGGGGAGGATCCTTCTTCTTGTTGGTTAGGTGTAATGTGTCCCCCACTACCTCAAAGTGATATTCCCAGCGGGTTTGTTTGTGCTTGGGAGGTACCTCTGTCTCCATGCTATTCCTCCCATTCAACATCTTGAGAGCCTGGACCATCTCGGCATTGCTCTTTAGAGGAAAGTCCGTCCCGCATGTATTCAGGAAGTATTTCCATGGCACTGAGCTCTGGAGCAAGTCTTCCATGCAGTTGAGGTCAGCTTGCACCCTGGACCAGGAGGCGTAAATCACCCGAACCAGCTTACTGGCTATGAAGACATTTGGGAAGCATGAAATAATTGCTTTGACCGCCTCTTTGAAAGTTTCTGGGGACTTCTCATCCACGTGGATGCAGTATATGTTCTGAGGGGCATACACAGCTCGCAGTAGCCTTTCAAAGTTTTCAATCTTCTCATGAATCACCATCGAGTACGCAATAGGGAACTCCACCTCTTCTTTGCTCAGTGGGAACTGTATGAACTTCCTTTCCGCCTTGAAGCGTTCACAGTCTCTGGTGAGGGAGAGATAGTGGGTGTCTGTAAAAGGCTCCCGCTTCTTCTTGACCTCCAGGTTATTCAGAATAGCCTGAAACACGGCTTCTGGGTCCCCTCGGGTGATCCCTGAACAGTTGATAGACCTCTTTGCTGGCAGTTTCAGGGAATTATACAAGATATTCCTACAGTACTGGCTTTGAAATTCCCTGGACTCCAGACCCAAGTGGTCAGAGTCACACTTCAACCTTAAAGAAAGTTTCAGAGCCACAATGGCCAGCAGCATATAGCAGCCCAGGGCCCACAAGTAATGCTGCCGGCAGAGTCTCTTCCATTGAACCATTGTCACGGAAGGGTAGACAGGTGGAGATTGACCACAGGGAAGGAAGAGGAGGACACAATCCTTGGACAGAACAAAATGACTCCAGTTACAAACTCATCATTCCCAGAAACATCAAGTTGAATTCCAAACTGATGGCAAAAAATAGTTCTTACCTGGACAAGTATCCTTAGTAAAGACCTGCCTAGAAACCCCTTACATCTGGTTCGTTGATGGAGATCTGTAACCTGACCCTACAAACTAGCTGACCACACTAAGGTCTGTATCTGGCTCCACCTCCACCCCAGGAGAAAAGAAAGAACTGAGCCCCTGCTGCCATGGAGTGTCATTAGTAAGAGCAAGTCCCCACCCACCCTTCATTCCTCATTCTTCTTCTCATGCCTTACCACCCTAGAATGTAGCTCTTCTCTGGGGTCTGGAATTTCTGATAGATCTGGAGAGAAAAATTCATAAAATTCAGACTCTTGGCATCGGTTCTAGAAACCTAAAGGTCCTTTTAAAACATTTCTTGCTTCTATTGTGGCAATTTGTATAGCATTAGAATGCTTTTCACCATATATACTGGTCAGATGTGACATCTAGCCACACTTTTTAAAAAATGTTCTTAAAGAAGTAAAAATAACTGGATATCATCCAAAAATTGCATTGAAATCATTCAGAGTATCCATCCAAATTTAAAATATACTTGCACACAAGCTGTGTACATGCAATATTTAATGAGGACCTTTAGTGGGTGAGAAATATTTCTTTTCTTGAGAAATATTTATTTCCATTGTCCCATTTAATAACCTTCACAACCAATCTGAAACGTATTGTTAAGCCTCTTTTAGAGATAGGAAAACAGAAGCTAAATAACTTGCCACATACACACATGTTTTAAGAAGCAAATCCAGGATTCCTCTCCACTCTCTCTTCTCCCCCAGTGTTTCTGTCTACAAGCCTAGTGCTTGTTGCAGCAAACCACACCTACCTTTGAAATACACTACAGGAAGTATTACAGCTCTTTCATATTTTGTTTGGACACCCAAACAAATTTCACTGTCCGATGAAGACCAGGAAGCCCCTTTAAAAAAAAAAGAGAATAAAGAAAAGAAAAAACATTGTACAATGAAATCCTAAGATGAATATGGGGAAAAAAAAACAAAAAAGAAAAAAGAAATACAACAAAGGGTACTGAATACCAGTAAAGAAAACCAGATATTATAGAAAATAATCCCTAAAAGGAGAGGAACAAAATGTGCCACATCCTTCAAGCAATGATTATTTTCCCTTGTTGTAGCTCTTTCTAAACACAAGATTGTATTCTCTTTAGTAATAGCCTTTATGGGAATCTAAGAGGAAGGAAAATGAAAAATGAAGAAAAATCTCACCTTAATAGCTTCTCTCCTGCTTAGGGATGATCTCTCCACAAGGTGTGATTCTGTTTCCAAGTGAAGACTGGCCGTATTCCATGGCAGCAAATGTGAACCACCACGTCCCCTGATCTTCTAACCCTCCAAAAGGTATTTTCTGACATTCATAAGATGTCCAAGGAACCGTTTCAGGCTCCTCTTTAATATCTATAAAGTAGAGAGCAGCAGGTGGCTCCATCACTCACCTTTTGACTTCCTGCTCTCAGATAAGACAGCAAGCCTAGATAAATCATGCAGAAACATTCTCAAGCCCAAGTCATTCAGGGAGGTGAGTGACACAGCAAAGAATGCTGGCAATATCCGAGAAGGCAAGCTGTATTTCAGCCAGACCAGCCCAGTTTGTACCTGTATCATGAACTATTCATAAAAGCCTGTCAGTGCTCACGTAAGACTTGAAAGCCTTTTTCCCTCAACAAGGAACCACAGAAACACAGAGATATGCCCCTGCCTTCTTTTGTTTGGGAGTCCAAATGTCACTCATGTTCCCTGAACATTACAGGAGGTGGGAATAAAAATACCCTTCAAGGATTTTTGTTATTTTACTTTTCTTAAAAAAAAAGAAAATCAATGAAAACCATAGTTCATTCTTCAAATGCAACTGCTCCCTCCTGGCCCCCCGCCAGAAAACATCCATTTGCCTGTCTTTGCACGACTATTAATAATCTGTAGGTTGTAGAAATACCCACAGGGTTCCAGTTTGTAGAGCTTGCTCACTAACGTCTGTGAGTCTAGAGCTGTTGGCAGTCTAAGGAATGGATTACACTATGGGCTGCTGGACTTCAGTGCGAGCCCCATGGGGTAGTTTTGGCCATGTTATAGACTACAAAGTGCCTTCCTCAAAGCTGCTGACATTGCTAGTCTCTCCCCCACCCAGTCCCCAAATGCTCCTCCTAAAAATCAACATTCCTAGCCAAATATCTGAACAGAACAAGTTTTTTGTTGTTTTTGCAAAGCGTCTGGCTCTGTCACCCAGGCTGGAGTGCAGTGGCGCGATCTCGGCTCAACGCAGCCTTGACCTCCTGAGCTCGAGCCATCCCCCTGCCCCAGCACCCCGAGTAGCTGGGACCACAGCACACACCACCACGCAGAGATAATTTTTTAAAAATTATTTTTAGTAGAGTTGAGGTCTTGCTATGTTGCCCAGGCTGGTCTCAAATTCCTGGGCTCAAGCGATCCTTGCACCTTGGCCTCCCAAAGTGCTGGGATTACAGGAGTGAGCCACCACGCCCAGCCTGAACAGAGCAAGTTTAATATAAAGAACTTAACTAGGTATAAAGTTAAGGTATACAGTGTTGGGGAAGGCGGGCTCTATTAAGGTACTAGCAATTGTTAGAGGTAGCTACCACTCCTAGATTGAGGAAATTAAGGGAGGAATTGGAAATTATTAAATTGAAATTTTGGGTGGAGGGACACCAAAGTAGCTAAAACTCATAGCTCTGAAGAGTGGGGACCACTCAACTAATGTTGAGGTCTCTGAGCTCAGAGGAGGGCCCTCTGGGCTGAGATCCAGACCTCTCAGGAGGCAAATGTTATCTCTGCTGATAGCTACTGTAAACTGAATGTAGTGCAGCTACAGAAAGAAACAGCCACTGAGAGGTAAATAGGCGTTGACATGATGACGGTCACAGAAGCAGGAAGTAGATAGGAAGCAAACAGGAAGTCCCTCCTCCAGCCAGCTGTCTTCCTACTGCCCTTTATCGGCGGAGTTTAGGCAGAAACGTGGTTTGCAAGAGGCATGAATAATCTCCAGCATTACAAAGTAGAGTTGAGAAGGGTGGGTTTCTTCTGAAGATAATGAGGCAATAATGGAGACGAGTCAGAATTGCCTTCTTGGTGCATGAACTGTTTACACGCATTCACCTCCAAGACTTTCAGTGCAGAGAATTTAGGTATTTTCTTTTTTGGTCCTCTCCCCCCTGGCCTCTGACTGTAGATGAAGCCACAGCAAAGACAAGAAAGTCATGTAGGGTTGCCAGAGGTGCTTGAACCAGAGCAACTCCATCTTGAATAAGGGCTGGGTAAAATGAGGCTGAGACCTACTGGGCTGCATTCCCAGATGGTTAAGGCATTCTAAGTCACAGGATGAGATAGAGGAGATCGGCCCAAGATACAGGTCATAACGATCTTGCTGATAAAACAGATTATAGTAAAGAAGCTGGCTAAAACCCACCAAAACCAAGATGGTGACAAGAGTAACCTCCTGTCCTCACTGCTACAGTCCCACCAGTGCCACGACAGTTTACAAATCCCATGGTAACAACAGGAAGTTACCCTATATGGTCTAAAAGGGGGAGGCATGAATAACTCACCCCTTGTTTAACATATCATCAAGAAATAACCATTAAAATGGGCAACCAGTAGCCCCCTCAGGGATGCTATGTCTATGGAGTATCTATTCTCTTATTCCTTTACTTTCTGAATAAACTTGCTTTCACTTTACAGACTCGCCCTGAATTCTTTCTTGCCCAAGACCCAAGAACCCTCTCTTGGGATCTGGATCGGGACCCTTTTCTGGTAACAGTCATCTGCACCCCTACTTGGGCCCTGCTCCACAGGCTGTTTTCTGCAGTACTGGGATTCTCAGTGACTTTCCATTGTTGAGTGTAAAATCTCTGGGACAAGAATGATTATGGGATAAGCACTTGCTTCAGTATTCAAATCTAGACAACCCCTCCACTTTCTTCATATTTTACTTTTCTTTGGTGACCCCCTCAAGTCTCACCTTGTCTATAAAAACTGCGTTACAGAGTCTCTCAGTAAGAGAAAACACTTTGAATACTTGAGGGCTTTTGTTTGTATATGTGTTTTTGTTTTTAGAGACAGAGTCTCGCTGTCACCCAGGCTGGAGTGCAGTGGCAGATCATAGCTCACAGCAGCCTCAAACTCCGGGTTCAAGCCATCCTCCCACCTTAGCCTCCCAAGTAGCTGGGACTACAGGCACACGCCATCATGCCTGGCTAATTTTTATTTTTTGTAGAGACGGGGTTTTACTGTGTTGCACAGGCTGGGCTCAAGCTCCTGGGCTTCCAAAGTGCTGGGATTACAAATGTGAGCCACTGCGCTGGACCTATTTTTGTTGTCATTTGAGACAAGGTCTGGCTGTACAGCCCAGCCTGGAGTACACTAACCTCTGCCTCCTGGGCTCAAGCGGTCTTCCTACCTCAGCTGTGTTTTGCTTGCTTGCTTGTTTATTGATTGATTGATTGGTTGATTGATTGTAGGGATGGGATTCACTGTTCCCCTGGCTGGTCTTGAACTCAGGAGCTCAGGCAATCTCCCTGCCTCAGCCTCCCAAAATGCTAGGATTACAGGCAACAGCCACCATGCCCAGTCAAATATTTTATTTTTAAGGTAACCAAAATAAGTTGCTTATGTGTTAAATATTTGTTAATATCACATTAACAAATCGTGGCTCTATTTTGTTGACATGATCTACCTTACAGTAATGCCTAGTACCTAGTCGTAAAGCCCAGTGTGGGACTCAGCCTGAAAAAGCTAGGTCTGAATCCTGGCTCTGCCGCATTCAACCTGAATGATCTGCAGCAAATTCATTCATCAATCTGTATTTTAGTGACTTCCTTTGCATAATAGAGTCTAATACTAACACTGGTTTTGTAGGACTATTGAAAAGATTAAAGAAGATACATATGAAGGACCAGACAAATGTAGCCTGGTACTTGGCAGCCCCTCAGTGAAGGTTATCATTAAATAGATCCAGTGCTAGCCCACAAAGACCTATTTTACTGACAAAATTACTCAAGGTGGTTACAAGTAGCATTCCTGAGCTCTGGACCAAGCAGAAGTGTTAATGCTTATGATGTAGTGAGGAAAAGGCCTAAGAATTGCCCTCCATCTCTGTGCTCTATGGAGAGACCCTATTGTAAGTTGTCACCATCAGCACCTCAGGGAGAACAAGACCAGGGATGAGCTGCAGCTGACCCCAGGGAGGTACAGGAGAACGGACAGAATGGCTGCAGAAGGGCACAGGAAGATCAGGGGTGAGGCAACCTGCAGAGATCAGGCAAGCATTCAGAAAGATGGCCAGCAGCTTCCACACCTTAATTCCATGCTAGCCCTGAAGAACATACAGGACACTTGGCAAGAGGGAGGAAGGGCGCAGTCCCAAACTGCCTGGGATGCCAGGCACATTTCAAGGCAAAAACTTAAACCTGGGGTATGTGGCTTTTCAAAGGGTTCCTTTTACCCCTGCTAAGGACAAAAAGTACAGCCAGATGATGCTGAAAGCAAATTTATCCAAGAGCCCAGGAGTCATGAAGCTATTTAGACATCCCAAGAACTGAAAGGATGACCTTCACCTCCCTCAGTAACCAAAATATAAAAGTAACATAGTATAAGTAAGTCCAACCCAGTCCTGAGTTTTCCCACAATGACTAGTACTATGATGCTGTCTTTGAAATAGCAAACTCTTCCCACTCAGACTCCTCAATCTTTTTCTCCTAACCATGAGTTCAGGCTTCCTATGGGCCAATAGCTTTAACTTCATCCCTTGAGCTTTGAATGATAAATCCTTGTAAGTCTGTGGAAAGGTCTAAGAGTTCCAGTCACGGGAAAGAGAGAAATTAAGCTAGGGTCATCAAGGTGGTGCTGACAGAAGCCAGTGGGATTTTATGTTGACCTTGATGGAGGCTCAAGGAACTCTACAGTCCCAACACCAGCATCAGAGAAGGGCCCAAGAGGTAGGATTCATCTTAAGCTGAACTTACAAATTAGCTAATGCACGCTTTTACTTATTTTGTGATGGTGGCATTTACCTTTGCCAGGCATCAGCTTGGTCTTCTCATTGACAAGAAGCTCCTTGAGGTCATGTTCTTTATCTGTTTCCATTCAGCACCTACAGTGATCGGTATTAGCAGAATCCCAGGGCTTCCCAGAACAAAAACTGTTGAGTACAGGGCAGGTCACAAGTACAAGGGCAGTTCCAGTGACTTATAGAGAAGAGGCTCTGACTCAGAGAAGCAATGAGAGAGGATAAACAGGAAAACCCAGTTAATGTGTCACTGATTAGGCTGGAGCTAGAGTTTGAAAAAGACTGAAGGCACTAAAGAAGAAAGGGGGGGAAGCGGGAGGGGGAGGGGGAGGGGGAGGGGGAGGAGGAGGGGAGGGGGAGGGGAGGGGGAGGGAGACAGAGAAGGGGAGGGAGACAGAGAAGGGGAGGGAGAAGGGGAGGGAGAAGGGGAGGGAGGGGGAGGGAGAAGGGGAGGGGGAGGGGGAGGGAGAAGGGGAGGGGGAGGGGGAGGGAGAAGGGGAAGGGGAGGGGGAGGGAGAAGGGGAGGGGGAGGGGGAGGGGGAGGGGGAGGGAGAGGGGGAGGGAGAGGGGGAGGGAGAGGGGGAGGGAGAGGGGGAGGGAGAGGGGGAGGGAGAGGGGGAGGGAGAGGGGGAGGGAGAGGGGGAGGGGGAGGGAGAAGGGGAGGGAGGGGAGGGAGAAGGGGATGGAGGGGAGGGAGAAGGGGATGGAGGGGAGGGAGAAGGGGAGGGAGGGGGAGGGAGAGGGGGAGGGAGAAGGGGAGGGAGAGGGGGAGGGAGAAGGGGAGGGAGAGGGGAGGGAGAGGGGAGGGAAAGGGGAGGGAGAGGGGAGGGAGAGGGAAGGGAGAAGGGGAGGGGGGAGAGAAAAAAGATAGAAAGAAAACAAAAGAAAGGAGAGAAGGAAGGAAGAAGGGAGGGAAGGAGGGAAGGAGGAGGGAGGGAAGGAGGAGGGAGAGAGGGAAGGAGAAGGGAGAGAGGGAAGGAGGGAGACAGGGAAGGAAGGAGACAGGGAAGGAAGGAGAGAGGGAAGGAAGGAGAGAGGGAAGGAGGGAGGGAGAGAGGGAAGGAGGGAAGGAGGGAGAGAGGGAAGGAAGGAGAGAGGGAAGGAGGCAGGGAGAGAGGGAAGGAGGGAAGAGGGAGGGAGGAGGGAGGGAGGAGGGAGGGAAGGGGGAGGGAGGAGGGAGGGAAGGGGGAGGGAGGAGGGAGGGAGGGAAGGGGGAGGGAGGGAGGAGGGAGGGAAGGAGGAGGGAGGAGGGAGGGAGGGAGGAGGGAGGGAGGGAAGGAGGAGGGAGGGAGGGAAGGAGGGGGGAGAGAGAGAAGGGGGGGAGAGAGAAGGGGGGAGAGAGAGAAGGAGGGAGAGAGGGGAGAGAGGGAGAGAGGGGAGAGAGGGAGAGAGGGAGAGAGGGGAGAGAGGGAGAGAGGGAGAGAGGAAAAGAGGGAAGGAGGGAGGGAGGGAAAGAGGAGGGAAGAAAGCTACCTCACTGTCCTTGGGAAGGTCATCTAAGTCAGAAGTTCCCCTTATCCACGGGGGATACACTGCAAGACACCCAGTTGGATACCTGAAACAGCAGATAGTACCACACCCTATGTATACTGTTTTTTTCCTATACATACTGACATAGTTTGAACATATGTTTCTGCCAAATTATTGTTGAATTGCAATCCCCAACGTTGGAGTTGGGGTCTGGTGGGAGATGTTTGGGTCAGGAGGGTTACTCCGTGATGGCTTGGCACTATCCTCTCAATAGTGAGTGAGTTCTCATTGGATCTGGTTGTTAAAAAGTACATGGCACCTACCCCACCTCTCTACCTCTCTCTCGCTCATTCCTGCTTTTTCCACGTAATACATAAGCTCCTGTTCTTGCTATGTTAGAAGCCTGCTCCCTCTTTGCCTTCTGCCATAAGTAAAACCTCCCTAAGACCTCCTCAGAAGCTAAGCAGATGCCAGCTCCACACTTGCACAACCTGCAGAACCATGAGCCAATTAAACCTCTTTTCTTTATAAATTACCCAGTCTCTGGTATTTCTTTATAGCAATGCAAGAACAGCCTGACACATACATACCTGTCATAAAGCTTTATAAATTATGCACAGCAAGAGATTAACAATAACTAATAAAACAATTGTAACAGTATATTGTAGTAAAAGTTATGTGTGTGTTTTTGGACCATTGTTGACTGCGGATAACTGAAACCATGGTAAGTGAAATAGAATAAGGGGGGACTACTGTGCTGGAATCGTGGAAATATGACTTGTTGGTAATGTTGGGGGTCAGAAGCTGATGTTCCAAAAATGACACACTGACCTACTGAAGGAGCCTCAATTTCCAACCCTCCCACCATCTCTGAAGCTGAATTTCTATTATCTGCCAAAAATCCAGGCCCACCAAGAACAATTGTTTTTCTCTTCCCCTCCCTGAAGACCAAGGGTGTAACCACACCTGAACAGACATGTTCACACGATAACGCTCAAGTTAATCTCTGTTCCCTGATCCATTCATTCTCTCTAGTAAACCCCTCAACAGAATTCTTCTTCTCCTCTCCCCTCCCATAACCTATGTTGGCAGGGTGGCATATAATCTTCAGAATCTCCTTGCAGGGTGCTAACCACTCTGTGATTCTCCCCAGGTGTGAGTTAATACCATTTGCAGGCCCCAATGAACCTGCCTTTTGTGAGCTGTGAGATGATTTTGCAGTGAACCCTCAAAGGATAGGGAGCTTTCCCTTGGCCTTCACAGAAGCTACTAGAATAAATGGATAGAAGTTCCCTAAAGTAAACTATATGCAAAAATGTGATGCTACAGAGCTGAAGCTAATAGAAACCCAAACAACTTTTTTTTTTTTCTTTTGGAGACAGAGGTTTTGCTCTTGTTGCCAAGGCTGGAATGCAATGGCGTGATCTCGGCTCACGGCAACCTCTGCCTCCCGGGTTCAAGCAATTCTCCTGCCTCAGCCTCCCCAGTAGCTGGGATTACAGGCTTGTGCCACCACGCCCGGCTAATTTTGTATTTTTAGTAGAGAACAGGTTTCTGCGTGTGGGTCAGGCTGCTTTCGAACTCCCGACCTCAGGTGATCCACCCACCTCAGCCTCCCAAGGTGCTGGGATTATAGGCATGAACCACCGTGCCTGGCCCCCAAACAACATTTTTAAAGGGATTAATTTTGTTTAGGAACCATTCTCAGTTTGAGATGGGATTTACAGACATGCTAATGAAATTAAGATGCCTCATGATGACTGGGTGTGGTGGCTCACCCCTGTAATCCCAGCACTTTGGGAGGCTGAGGTGAGAGGATTACTTGAGGCCAGGAGTTTGAGACCAGCCTGGGCAACATACCAAGACTCCTATCTTTTAAAATAGAACAAATTTTGTTTAAAAAGATGCCTCCTATTGTGTCATTAGGAATCAACTTCTAAATGCAACCAATAACAAATGGTACGTAAGATGGCGCCATGTTTTATTAATTTATAAATTCCATTTAACAATTATTTATTAGCCAGGTGCGGTAGCTCGCACCTGTAATCCCAGCACTTTGGGAGGCTGAGGCTGGTAGATCACCTGAGGTCAGGAGTTTGAGACCAGTCTGGCCAACATGGTGAAACCTCATCTCTACTAAAAATATAAAAATTAGCTGGGCATAGTGGTGGGAGCCTGTAGTCCCAGCTACTTGAACCTGGGAGGCAGAGGTTGCAGTGAGCTGAGATTACACCACTGCACACCAGCCTGGGCAACAGAGTAACAAACAAACAAAAACAAACAAACAAAACACACAATTGTTTATTGAGGAAACTACTAAATAGTAAATACCAGAGATACAAAGTTAATAGAGGCAGTTCCTACTCTCAAGCAGTTGACAGCCTTGTGTGGAAAAAGATATTTGCAAAAAGGTCATTATGATGCCACCTATATTTTATTTATTTATTTTTATTTTTTGAGACAGAGTGTCGCGCTCTGTCACCGAAGCTGGAGTGCAATGGCATGATCTCAGCTCACTGCAACTTCTGCCTCCCAGATTCAAGCAATTCTCCTGCCTCAGCCACCCCAGTAGCTAGGATTATAGGCACCCCCCACCATGCCCAGCTAGTTTTTAAATTTTTAGTAGAGACAGGGTTTTGCTATATCACCCAGGCTGGTCTAGAACTTCTGACCTCAAGTGATCCACTCACCTCAGCCTCCCAAAGTGCTGGGATTACAGGTGTGAGCCACCACACCCAGCTGCCACCTGTGTTTATGATGCCACTTACAAATGCAAAGAGAGATGCATTGAATATACTGAAAGCCCAGAGGGAATCATTAAAAAATAGTGCAAACAAATGAACGTAGGTCTTTGTGAAGTCTAGAAAGAGTAAGACTTAAATGCAGGTGCCTCCTGCATTTTCTAGGGGAAAGTTCTGGCTAGTAGCTATAAGAGGTTAAGAAAATACCCGCTTGGGGCAGCCATTTGGAAAAAGAAGGTTGTATCCTTACCCCACACTATAAACATAAATAAGTTTCAGGTTTAAATCTAAAAACACAGTTCTGAAATTTCTAGAAAATGTATAGAATAGGCCGGGCATGGTGGCTCACACCTGTAATCCCAGCACTTTGGGACGCCAATTCAGGTGGATCACCTGAGGTAAGGAGTTCAAGACCCAGCCTGGTCAACATGGTGAAACCCTGGTCTCTACTAAAAATACAAAAATTAGCCGGGTGTGGTGACGCATGCCTGTAATCCCAGCTACTTGGGAGGTTGAGGCAGGAGAATCACTTGAACCTGGGAGGTGGAGCTTGCAATGAGTCAAAATCATGCCACTGCACTCCAGCCTAGGCAACAAGAGTGAAACTCCGTCTCCAAAAAAAAAAAAAAGAAAATGTAAAATGTATAGAATAGTTTTATGATACCCAAGTTGGGAAGGTCCTTTTAGTATTATACCAAGATCAGAAAGTTATAAACAAAAGAGAAGGCCAGGCATGGTGGCCTATGCCTGTAATACCAGCACTTTGGGAGGCCAAGGTGGGAAGATTGCTTGAGCCCAGGAGTTTGAGACCAGCCTGAGCAAGATAGTGAGACCTTGTCTCTACTAAAAATTTAAATTTTAGCCACAGGTGGTAGTATGCGCCTGTGGTCCCAGCTACTCAGGAAGCTGAGGCAGGAGGATTATTAGAGCCCAGGAGGTCGAGGCTGCAGTGAGCCATGTTCTTGCCACTACACTCCAGCCTGGGCAACCAACCGAGACCTTGTTTCAAAAAAAAAAAAAAAAAAAGAGAGAGAGAGAGAGACATTTAACTGTTTAGAAATCATGAAACAAAATATAGTTGAAAGTAAAAGTATACAGTGGGACTTCTGGGACAGCTCCTTAAAAGCGAGAGGCTAAGTTCTTTTTCCCTCCTTCTTTCATTACCATGAATGCAGACGTTATGGTTGAACTCCAGCAGCTATCTAGGACCATGAGGCAACATTAAGAATAGAAGCCATGGCCGGGCACAGTGGCTCATGCCTGTAATCCCAGCACTTTGGGAGGCCAAGGTGGATGGATCACCTGAGGTCAAGAGTTCGAGACCAGCCTCGCCAACATGGTGAAACTCTATGTCTACTAGAAATACAAAAAAAATTAGCCAGGCATGGTGGCAGGTGCCTGTAATCCCAGCTACTCAGGAGGCTGAGGCAGGAGAACTGCTTGAACCTGGAAGGCAGAGGTTGCAGTGAGCCAAGATTGCGCCACTGCACTCTAGCCTGGGCAACAGAGTAAGACTCCACCTCAAAAAAAAAGAAGCCATGAGCTAAAAGATAGTAATGCCATAGAGCCACTTCACCAGTTCTGAACTGCCTCCTCCTAGGCTTTATTTGGGTAAGATAGAAACAATTCTTACTGTTAAAATAAAGACCTTAGACAAATTTAACAGTTTAACTGAGCAAAGAACAATTCACGAATCAGGCAGCTTCCTGAACCAGAGTAGACTTCGAGAGACGCCAGCGCTGTTGTATCATTGATGACTTACGGACAGTGAAAACAAAGTGACTTACAGAAAACGGAAGTGAGCTACAGAAAGAGTCAGATTGGTTACTGCTTGGCATTTGCCTTATTTGAATACGGTTTGAACAGTTGGCCACAACTCAGTGATGGGTACAACAGTAGGTTATAGTCTGTTTACACATTCAGTTAGGTTACAGTTCACTATGTACAGAGAAACCTTTAGGGTAAACTTAACCAAGTAAGAAGGCAGTTTTAGGCTAAACCTAATACTCCCTGATGGAACCATTACATCTTCAGGTCTCTGACATGAGCAGTCATTCATAAGTGCCTAAATCATAGAGATGCCATGTCCTAATGCAGGGACATTTAGAATCACAAGTATGAAAAAAAAGAAAAGCACATGTTTCTGAAACGGCTTTTGCAAATAAATGAAATATGACTGACTCCATCTTGCACCTAGCCTCACAAGCTGTCTTCGCTCATTCCTGGGTGTAGCCCAAGCTAATCATGGGAGTAATTTGGTTTATAGTTTAACCTTAAAGTAAGGACAACAGCTCTTACAAAAACTAAACCACCTTTGTAAAACTAATGAAAGCCCACAAGGTTAGGATTATGAAAGGGGCCCGAATTCTGCTAAAAAGTAGGTGTACTTAACAAGCCATTGTTTGGAGGTCACAAGATCTGTAACTTCTCCAATTATGCCTGTAGATAACATAACTATCATAGAACCCACGATTGGCCTTTTGAAATGTCTTTTTAGACTTTTGCATTTCTGATGACTGGCTGACTCCCCACCTGGACCCACAACTCATGACTCAGTGCATGAGGACCATTTTCCACACCCTATGATGGCATCCTCAACCTATCAACATTCCCCATTCTCTAGCCCCCTGCCTACCAAACTATCCTTGAAAAACCCTAACCTCTAAGCCTTCAGGGAGGTTGATTTGAGTAATAACTGTGTCTCCTGCATGGCATGGCCAGCCTTGTGTCAATTAAATGCTTCCCTTACTGCAATGCCATGGTCTCAGTGAATTGGTCTTGTCTGTACAGTAGGCAGGAAGAAGCCATTGGGTGATTACGTTTCAGAGGAGTAAAGAGTACCTAGAGTGAGGCCTATGGAGTATAGAACATAGACTCTAGTTCTTATTCTCTCTACCACTACTTCCTCCACTCTACACCACTATTACAGCCCAATGGGTTGCTTTTGCCTACTACTCTGAAAAAGTCAACACACCAAAAACAGCAAGTATTGAGATAGAGAAAGAGTTTAACAATTGCAGGGCAGCCACACGAGGACAGGAGATATTTCTCAAATCCATCTCCCCAAAAATTCAGAGGTAGGTTGTATTAGTCTGTTTTCATGCTGTTGATAAAGACTTACCCAAGACCAGGCAATTTATAAAACAAAGAGGTTTACTGGACTTACAGTTCTGTGTGGCTGGGGAGGCCTCGCAATCATGGCAGAAGATGAAGGGCAACTCTCACATGGTGGCAGACGAGAATAGAGCTTGTGCAGGAAAACTTCCCTTTTTAACCCATCAGATCTCATGAGACTTATTCAGTATCATGAAAACAGTGCAGGAAAAATCCATCCTCATAATTCAATCTTCTCCCACCGGGTCCCTCCAAAACACATGAGAATTCAAGATGAGATTTGGGTGGGGACAAAGCCAAACCCTATCACAGGGTTTTTGAAGGTATTTTGGTGGGTAGGGGGATGGGGAACTGAAACAATTGATGGGTTAAGGATGAAATTATAGGGGTATCAAAGCTACAGCTGAGTCAATTCCCAGCTGTAGGTCACAAAACCAGTTGAGTTAATTTCTTGAGGTGATATCTCTTGGTCTGCCAAAATACTAAATCTGAAAAATATCTCAAAGACCAGCCCTTTAGGTCTCAAAATAGTGATGTTATCTATAGGAGCAGTTTGGGAAGTCACAATCTTGTGACCTCTGGTTTATGACTCTGGGACAGCAGGCAGCTATAGAAAAGAAAGCTAAGCAACAATTAATGGGCATTGTTTAACCATTCCTATTTTTTAGCAAAGTTCAGGCCCTACCATTGTCAGAGGCATATGAACCAGAGCAACTCCAGCTTGAATAGGAGCTGAGTAAAATGAGTCTGAAACCTACTGGGCTGTATTCCCAGACGGTTAAGGCATTCTAAGTCACAAGATGAGATAGGAGGTAAGCACAAGATACAGGTCATCAAGACCTTGCTAATAAAACAGGTTGCAGTAAAGAAGGCAGCCAAAACCCACCAAAACCAAGATGGCAATGAGTGTGACCTCTGGTCGGGTCATCCTCACTGCTACAATCCCACCAGTGCTGACAGTTTACAAATGCCATGGCAACATCAGGAAGTTACCCTATATGGTCTAAAACGGGGAGGCATGAATAATCCACCCCTTGTTTAGCATATCATCACAAAACGACCATCAAAATGGGGAACTAGCAGCCCTCGGGGTTGCTCTGTCTATGGAGTAGCCATTCTTTCATTCCTTTACTTTCTTAATAAATTTGCTTTCGCTCTGCACTGTGGACTCGGCCTGAATTCTTTCTTCCATGACATCCAAGAACCCTCTCTTGGGGTCTGAATTGGGACCCCTTTCCTATAACACCATAATTCTAATCTTGTGGCCTTTTATTAGTCTTTACTAATACGATTTCAATCTTTCAACCAAGAGGGGATAAGTTTAAGGAAAGGACTATTATGGCTCCACAAAAAATGAGCAAAAGCAATTTAGCCTGGTAGAAGCAAGATGGAGTAAATTATGTTTGCTTTCCCTTACTACTTGTAATTTTTGCAAAGGCAGTTTCACTACAACCATCTTTTGTTTCTTATTTTTAAGAACACATTTCAGGAAAAAGTCCAGAAAGTAATGCGTCAAAACATTAATCACTGACTTCTGTGATTACTGCCTGTTTCATCAGTTTTGCAACTTATCTAGAATGCACATACTTTTTGTTCTCTAGCCCTACATCATCATTTAGCATTATGTTTAAGTTATTTTAAAATCATTTTAGAAAATGCAAAATAGTGCTTTGATTACAGGAGTCAACTTTTTTTCTTAAATCTCTTCACAGGCCTATGCAAACACATCTAGTCTTTATTAAAGAAAGAATTGTGTGTAAGTGGATGTGTGTGTTGGAGCTCAGAAACCAGTACCCCCAAAATATTTTTGAAACCACCTTTGCAAAAATTATAACAATGAGAAAATGATGACAGTGAAATAGCTCTGATCTAACCAACCCCCAGCTTGCCTTTACTCTCCAAACTGCCCTTGGTCATTCCTAGGCTTGGGCCAAGCTAACTTTCAGAGAAATTTGGATTATAGTTTAAATTATAACAGCCCTTTCCCAAAACTAAACCAACTTTGTAAAACTAATGAAAGATACCAGGTTAGCAGGATGAAAGGAGACTGGATTCTGCTAAGATGTAGGTGTAAATGATTACCAGCCATTATTCAAGAGGTCACAAGATTTGCAACTGCCCCAATTACTCCTGCAGTATAACATCAGTATTATAAAACCAAAGATTGTCTTTTGGTTTCACACAAGACCCAAGAATCTTGATTTAACTGCTCCTCTGGCTGATACCCAGCAGTGGACTCAGCAACAAGGGCCATTCTCCACATCCCTATGATTGCATCCTCAATCTATCAGCAGCACCCATTCCCCTAACCTCCCTGCCCTGCAAACCATCCTTGAAAAACCCTAGCCTCTGCTTCAGGGAGGCTGATTTGAGTAATAAAACACCAGTCTCCTGTTTAACTGGCTCTATGTGCATCACACACTTTACTCTTTCTCTATTGCAATTCCCCTGTCTTGATAAATTGGCTGTATCTGGGCAGCAGGTAAAAATAAATCCACTGGACAACTTATCTAGAATGTACATACATTTTTTTCTCTACATGTGACCACAAATGAGCATACCCTTTTAAAAGTATAATGACTGTATCCAAGGATCATTTAAATTCCAAGGAAAACTATATACATATATTTTTTCAGACAGAGTTTTGCTCTTGTTACCCAGGCTGGAGTACAATGGTGCAATCTTAGCTCACCGCAATCTCCATCTCCTAGGTGCAAGAAATTCTCCCGCCTCAGCCTTCCAAGTAGCAGGGATTACAGGTGCCTGTTACCATGCCCAGCTAATTTTTTTGTATTTTTAGTAGATACGGGGTTTCACTATGTTGGCCAGGCTGGTCTTGAACTCCTGACCTCAGGAGACCCACCTGCCTTGGCATCCCAAAGTGCTGGGATTACAGGTGTGAGCCACCACACCCAGCCTCCAAGGAAAACTACAAGTTAAACTCTGTTCCAGATCCATTCATTCTTGACCCTCCCTAGAATTCCTCTTCTCCCCTGTCCCATAATCTTTTTTACCAGGATTCAAGCCCCTATTCCTTCTGTAACCTCAAGATGGCATATAAGCTTCTGTGGTTTATTAAAAGGTTGGATCTTCAGTCTGAAGGTTCCCATGTATACATCTTAAGTAAATTTGTATGCCTTTTTCTCCTTCTAACCAATCTGCCTCATCAGTAATTTTTCAGTGAACCTTTAGGGGACCAAGGGCCTATGGCCCCCACAGTGTGTATGAGTGTATTTATATCTAACTGGACACTAGTGAAACTGCTGTTGCAAAATTGTAACTCAGAAAATTATTACAGTGAAAGAGATCTGACCTAACTCACTCCATCTTGCTTCTAATCTCTAAGCTGTCCTTGTTCATTCCTGGGTGGAGGCCAAACTGTGGGACGAACTTATAGTTTAACTTTGAAACAAAGATAGTAACAGCCCTTTCGCAAAACAAACCCCCTTCCTGCCTGAGGACTAGATTGCCTTTGTAGACCTACCAAATTAGTCACAAGATTAGGAACTATAGTTTAGGAGTCATGCAGCTGGGAGGCTATAAGATTCTGACTCTTCTCAAATTTCTCCTGGGAATACTGTCACTATTGTAAAATCTAAGATAATTACTTGAGATATTTTGTAACCCCCGCCCTTGATAGATCAGCTGGCACCACACAGACTGATAAACTGGTTCATCTGGTCTCCTGGTGTGCTCCCCTGCTCCCCCTCCCCCACACTCAGAAACTGACAACACAAAATGACAGCTTCAACTGCCTATGATTTCATCTCCAACCCAACCAATCAGCACTCCTGACTCACTGGCCCCTACCCACCAAATTATCCTTAAAAACCCAGATCATCAAGTTTTCAGGGAGACTAACTTTGAACTGAAGTCCCCTGTATAGCCGTCTTTACATGAATTATTCTTTCTCTGTTGCAATTTCCCTGTCTTGATAAATCAGCTGTTTCTAGGCAAGAAGAACCCATTGGGCAGTTACTCTAGCAGTTGCAAAGGTGATTTTCATGAATGTAAAAAATCAAGTGTTTTTATAATGATAGCAACTTAATGCAATTCAAACATTTGCATCACCTAGCACTCACAAATTGCCACTTCATTCACTCATCTTATCAAAAGGATATTGAGCCAGGTGCAGTGGGTCGCGCCTGTAATCCCAGCACTTTGGGAGGCCAAGGTGAGTGGATCACTTCAGGTCAGGAGTTTGAGACTAGCCTGACCAACATGGCAAAAGCCTGTCTCTACTAAAAACAAAAAAATACAGCTGTGTGTGGTGGCGCACCCCTGTAATTCCAGCTACTCCACAGCCTGAGGCAGGATTACTTGAACCCGGGAGGCAGAGGTTGCAGTGAGCCAAGATGGTGCCACTGCACCTCCAGCTTGGGTGACAGAGTGAGACTCCATCTCAAAAAAAAAAGGATATTGTCTTTTTTTAAGGGAAAATGATCACCAAGCCAATCATTATATAAAAATATAAAAATGCATTGAATGAAATAACATGTGACACCATATTAGTTTTATTGATATTAAAACAAGTAACAGATACTGGCTCTTCATGCCATCCGTTTTGGTAGTGTTGGGGCACAGAAAATGATTCCCCAAACTATTGCCCCTTGACATACTGAGTGCTTTGAAAATTGATATATAAGTCCCAGAACAAAGGTCTCCCTCTGACCTTCCCTGCCTCCCTGTCTTTCTGATTCTCCTTCCTGAAGCACTGAGAGGAACGCGCTCTCTCTCTGCAATTTCCTTATCTAAAATCATCTTTCCGGCCGGGCACCGTGGCTCACGCCTGTAATCCCAGCACTTTGGGAGGCCGAGGCAGGCGGATCACAAGGTCAGGAGATCGAGACCACGGTGAAACCCCGTCTCTACTAAAAATACAAAAAATTAGCCGGGCGTGGGGGCGGGCGCCTGTAGTCCCAGCTACTTGGGAGGCTGAGGCAGGAGAATGGCGTGACCCCGGGAGGCGGAGCTTGCAGTGAGTCGAGATCGCGCCACTGCACTCCAGCCTGGGTGACAGAGCGAGACTCTGTCTCAAAAATAAAAAAAAAAATAAAAAAAAAATAAAAGGAAAGAAAAATGTTCTGCCCAAAAGAAATCCAGTTGTCTTAAGATCCCCATCCCAGGAATCTCATCAAATAACCAAGGAAAAAAAAAAAAAATCAACCAGGGGAGAAGACACTGGGAGTTGTTGCCACACCCACATAGACTTTCCATCTAACTAAACAAAAAAAAGCTTCTGCACAGCAAAAGAAATAATCAGCATAGTTAACAGACAACCCACAGAGTGGGAGAAAATCTTTGCAATCTATACATCCAACTAAGGACTCATATCCAGAATACACAAGGAACTCAAATAAATCAGCAAGAAAAAAACATCCCATCAGAAAGTGGGCTAAGGGCATGACTAGACAATTCCAAAAGAACATACACAAATGGCCAATAAATATATGGAAAAAATGCTCAATATTACTAATTATCAGGAAAATGCAAATCAAAACCACAATGCGATACTCCTGCAAGAATGGCCATAATAAAAAAAAATCAAAAAATAGATGTTGGCATGGATGTGGTAAAAAGGGAATATTTTTACCTTGGTTGATGGGAATGTAAAATATTAC
The DNA here is from genome assembly GCF_049350105.2 of Macaca mulatta. Taxonomy (NCBI): domain Eukaryota; kingdom Metazoa; phylum Chordata; class Mammalia; order Primates; family Cercopithecidae; genus Macaca; species Macaca mulatta. The sequence continues at coordinate 36,923,671 of NC_133412.1, read as the reverse complement.
AACCACTATGGAAAACAGTATGGAGATTCCTTAAAGAACCGAAAGTAGATCTACCATTTGATCCAGCAATCTCACTCCTATGTATCTACCCAGAGGGAAAAAAGTCATTATATGAAAAAGATACTTGCACATGCATGTTTATAGCAGCACAGTTCACAACTGCAAAAACATGTAACCACCCAAATGCCCATCAATCAATAAGTGAATAAAGAAAATGTGTGTGTATATATGTATATGTATGTGTGTGTATGTATATATGTATGTGTATATATGTATCTATATATGTATATATAGATATGTATATGTGTATGTGTGTGTATATATGTTACTCAGCCATTAAAAAGGAATGAAATGGGCTGGGTGCAGCAACTCTTGCCTGTAATCCCAGCACTTTGGGAGGCCAAGGCAGGTGGATCACCCGAGGTCAGGAGTTTGAGACCAGCCTGACCAATATGGTGAAACCCCGTGTCTACTAAAAATGCAAACATTAGCCAGGTGTGGTGGCATGTGCCTGTAGTTCCAGCTACTGGAGAGGCTGAACAGGAGAACTGCTTGAACCCAGGAGGCAGGGGTTGCAGCGAGCTGAGATTGTGCCACTGCACTCCAGCATGGGTGACAGAGGGAGACTCTAACACAAAAAAAAAAAAAAGAAAAGAAAAAAAGAAATAATAGCATTTGCAGCAACCTGGATGTACTTGGAGACCATTATTCTAAGTGAAGTAACTCAAAAATGGAAAACAAAACATCGTATGCTCTCACTTATAAGTAGGAGATAACCTACGAGGACACAAAGGCAGAAGAATGATACAATGGACTTTGGGCACTCGGAAAAGGGTAGAAGGTGGGGGAGAGACAAAAGACAACACATTGGGTACAGTGCACACTGCCCAGATGATGGGTGCACTGAAATATCAGAAATCACTACTAAAGAAGTTATTCATGTAACCAAACACGATCTGTTCCCCAAAAACCTATTGAAATTTTAAAATATGATACAATAAAATAGAATAAAATAAAAGTCCTCCAGTGGAAGACTTCTTTTCTCTACCTGTCAGGGAGGCACAGGGTAAGACTGCACAGGTGGGAGGTCGAACAGGCTGATTTGGTTCTCAGTACCTTCCAGCTGTCAACTGGGGGACTTCATCTGCATAGTAAGACAACCTTTGTTCCTCTGCAGTTCCACCCCTCACCTTCCCCTAACTTGTCTCATTCAGCTCCCAAAGAGAATCATTCATAAAATATCTCCTCTTGGGTCCATACGTCTTTCCTCTACAAAGACACTACTTAAGCCTCAACTATCTGGCCCCTTTTTGAGTCTCATACATTGTGTATGGCTTCTATGTCCATATACACATTAAATGTTGTATGTGCTTTTTTCTCCTATTAATCTACCTTTTGTCAGCTCACTGTCCACAAACCTTTAGTGGGTGGAAGGAAACCTTTCCGAAGGGCCCTACAGTATCAAACAAGAATAGTGCTCCCCAACCTGTAATGTCGTATCAACTGCACACTCTGGGTCGTATCAACTGCACACTCTGGATCCCTGGAAAGGTGCGTATGTGTGGTTGTGGTCATTGCCATCCTTCAGGCATGGATCAAGACCTTCTGCTGGGCATGGGCAGACAGTCTACCTTTCCAGGTGGGGAACAGAAGAGAAGAAGGTGAGGAGGAAGAGTAGGAGCCAATCGTGGGCCTCTTCTCTCCCTGCCGGGGAGGCACAGGGTAAGACTGCACAGGTGGGAGGTCAAACAGACTGATTTAGTTCTCAGTACCTTCCAGCCATCAAATAATATAGTTTCAGCTCATCAGAGATGAGCTTTGTCTTTGAGCAGTGTTTCCTACCATGGCCCTGCCCAGGGGGCTCTAGAACAGCAGCTGGAGTCTGGCCTGGTTGTGGACTAGAGTCCATGTTAGAACGGTTATGGAAAATCCTGTCCCTGGGAAACTCCTAGATTCTCCCTCTGCCTCTATTATCTCACTTATGACTTGAGAATACTAATGGGTATGTGTCAGTAAACAAGTGCTATGAAATACACTTGTGTAGGCATTCGTAGAGGGGAAGAGCAACAATCAAGCAATAAACAGTAAAGTGCAAAAAGCACCAAAAGTACCAATGATTCCTGCAGCAGAAAGACATAAAGCCCTGTGGGAAGGTTGGATTCCTGGAACACATCCTGGAGGAAGTAGCATTTAGGCTAATACCTGATGGGTGAGCAGAGATCAGCCAGACAAATAGCAGGAGAAGCAGGAACCACTGAGCTGAAGGTCCAACACAATGGCCTCAGCCTCGAGTCACAATGCCTGGCCTTGTCTCAATGTGTGCTCAGGTATTTATCTTGCCTTCCTTTCAGCTTCTGAAAATAACCAGGCTCTTCATCATCTCCTGACTTTGATTCAGGCTTTTCCCTCTGCCTCTTCAGCTTGCCTGCAACTTCTTCTGGGCAGCCTCCCATGACCCTCTCCTGGGTTGGAGGTTGGAGGCATCTTTTTTTTTTTTTTTTTTCTTTTTTTTTTTTTTTTGAGACAGGGTCTCACTGTCACTCAGCTGGAGTGCAATGAAACGGCATGATCTCAGCTCACAGCGATCTCCACACCTCCTGGGCTCAAGCATCCTCCTGCCTCAGCCCCTCAAGTAGCTGGGAGTACAGGCATGTGCCACTATGCCCAAATAATTGTTTTATTTGTAGAGATGGGCTTTCACCATGTTGCCCAGGCTGGTCTCAAACTCCTGAGCTCAAGCGATCCACCCACCTCAGCCTCCCAAAGTGCTAGGACTGCAGACCTGAGCCACCATGCCCGACCCCTCTTCCTGGCTCTCATAACATCCTGAAATGCTTCCTCATCATAGTATTACCCACACTCTATTCTTGGCTATGTTGTCAGTTCCTCCAGTACAAGGATTATGCTTCCTTTTTCACTTTTTAATCCCTAGTATCTTACAAATAACAACTAAGATATGCTGAGGCTGAGTATGCACCAAATGGTGTTCCAAGCACCTAACATTTAGTTCTCATAACAAATCCTATAAGGCACAGAGACACTGAGTAACTTATTCAAGGTTATAACAACCGGTAGGTGGCAGGGCCAGAATTTATACCCTGGCAGATAAGCGCTAGGCCTACCCATTTCTCCACTCCACTCCAGCTGCCCACACTACAAGTAAAATAATTCCTCGTCAGGCTGGCCAACTCCTAGTACAATTCTAGATCAGGCTCTGGCTGGGGAACTTCCCTTGGATATAATCTTTCTTCTTCTCTGGGCCTGTTTCTTCAACCATAAAGATAGATAAAGTGGATCCTGTCTAAGGGACAAAGTAACTTGCCCAAAGTAACAATGATGAATTCATGCTCAGGAACTCCGGATTCAAGGTCAGTTTGCTTAGCCTCACACTCATTGCCTGGGGAACATGTAACTGTTTGTGGAATGTGTGAGGAAGTGGTTGGATGGATGAGCCTGCCCAGCTTCTGAAGGAGGAAGGATCACTGAATTCTAAGACACATTTCATTCAGTATCCTAGTGACTCACGCTCTCCTTGTGAAGAAACTTACAGAAAAAAGCACGTCAACAACAGCCAACATACCATTTTACAAAAACTCAGTATTTTACCTGCTTTTTTGAAACTTTTTCTCTTTACAATATACTGAAAGTCATTCCACGGTAGTACATTGAAAGCTACATTTTTCTTTTTTTCTTTTGTCATTTTTTCAAGATGCTGGACAACACACTAAAACTACCTTGCTTTTAATGGCCACAGATTATCCCTTTGGTTATGCTTGAGTTACAGTGTATTTAAATAATCCTGTTTTTAATAAAAAGTAGTTATTTACAGTGCATTTCTAATTACAAAAATAGCTGTATTAAAATATACACATATATTGAAAGCTGTGTCAACATTTAAATTTTATAAAATACATGTGTATATATATTTGTGCAGCTTTTATAGAATTATTAGAAGTATAATTTCTGGGTCACAGCTTTAAAAATGTTTGATATTTCTCAGAAGGTTTTATCCACTTAATACAAAAGTACCTGTTAGTCGGGCATGGTGGCTCACACCTGTAATCCTAGCACTGTGGGAGGCAGAGGTAGGCGTGGTGGCATGCAACTGTAATCCCAGCTACTTCGGGGAGCTGAGGCGGGAAGATCACTTGAGCCCAGGAGGTCAAGGCTGCAGTGAGCTGAGATTGTATCACTGCACTCCAGCCTGGGTGACAGAATGAGACCCTCTCTCTCAAAAAAAAAAAAAAAAAAAAAAAAGATTATGTTTAATAAATAAATAAAAATAAACTACCTATTTACCCCTTGTCATCCTCTGGTATCATCTTGTACTTTTGTCTTTCCACAATCAATAAATTAAAAAATGATATCTCGTTGTAGTTTTAATCTATGTTTCTTTGATTAGTAGTAAGCTTGAGCATTTTTTCATAATTTGGGGGACCGTTTGCATTTCTTATTTTTTTCTTTTCGGAGACAGGGTCTCACTGTGTCTCTCAGGCTGGAGTGCAGTGGCAAGATCACAGCTCACTGCAGCCTCAACCTCCTGGGCGCAAGCCATCCTTCCACCTCAGCCTCCTGAGTACCTGGGACTACAGGTGGATACCACCACACCCAGTTAATTTAAAAAAAAAAATATGTAAAGGCGAGGTCTTGCTATGTTGCCCAGGATGGTCTAGAACTCTTGGCTTCAAGCAATCCTTCCACCTTGGCCTCTTAAATTTCTTTACTATTGACTTTTTACTACATATTTTTCTATTGGATTGTTAGCTGTTTTTTATTAATTTGTGAGAGTTCTTTCAGTTTCATGGCTATTCCCTCTTTGTTCTGGTTTTGTAGACATTGTATCCTAGTGTACTGTTCAACTTTAACTATGTTTTATGGGGTTCTTTCCTAGGGGCAACAATTAATATATAGAAGATTGCACTGATTTTATGTAGTCAAATTTATCCATACTTTCCTTTTGGCTTCTGAGCTTCAATATAATGCTTAGAAAACCCGTTTCCATTCCAGAGTCCTACACGTATTCATTCACATTTTCTTTTAACAATTTTTATGATGTTCTAATACTGAAATTTTGGATCCACCCAGAGTATATTTTGATGTATGAAATGAAGTAGGAAAGGCAATGATTATGCTAGAACAAAACAGCTATGCTTTGAAATAAAGCTTTGGGGCAGGGTGCAGTGGCTCATGCTAGTAATCTCAGCACTTTGGGAGGCTGAGGTGGGTGGACCCTTTGAGGCCAGGAGTTTGAGACCAGCCCGAGCAACATGGTAAAAACCTGTCTCTACAAAAAAAAAAAAAACTAAAAAATTAGCCAGGTAGGGTGGCATATGTCTATAGTCCTGACTATTTGGGAGGCTGAGGTAGGAGGATCACTTGAGCCTGAGAGGTCAAGGTTGCAGTGAGCTGTGATTATGCCACTGCACTCCAGTCTGGGTGACAGACTGAGACCTTGTCTCATTTGAAAAAAAAAAAAAAAGAAAGAAAAAAGAAAGAGGCCGGGCATGGTGGCTCACGCCTGTAATCCCAGCACTTTGGGAGGCAAGGCGGGAGGATCATGAGGTCAGGCATTCGAGACCAGCCTGGCCAACACAGTGAAACCCTGTCTCTACTAAAAATACAAAAAATTAGCCGGGCATGGTGGCATGCGCTTGTAATCCCAGCTACTCCAGAGGCTGGGACAGGAGAATCGCTTGAATCCAGGAGGCAGAGGTTGCAGTGAGCGGAGTTGTGCCAGTGCATTCCTGCCTAGGCAACAGTGCGAGACTCTATCTCAAAAAAAAAGGAAGGAAGGAAGGAAGGAAGGAAGGAAGGAAGGAAGGAAGGAAGGAAGGAAGGAAAGTGGGGGGAGGGGGGAAGGAGGGAGGGAGAGAGAGAGAGAAAGTAAGAAAGAGATCTAACATTTAAGTCTCTAATCCATCTTGAATTAATTTTCGTATAAGGAGTAAGGACCTAAAATCATAAAAACCCTAGAAGAAAACCTAGGTAATACCATTTAGGACATAGGCATGGGCAAGGATTTCATGTCTAAAACACCAAAAGCAATGACAACAAAAGCCAGAATTGACAAATGGGATCTAATTAAACTAAAAAGCTTCTGCACAGCAAAACAAACTACCATCAGAGTGAACAGGCAACCTACAGAACAGGAGAAAATTTTTGCAATCTACTTATCTGACAAAGGGCTAGTATCTAGAACCTACAAATAACTCAAACAAATTTACAAGAAAAAAAAAAACAACCCCATCAAAAAGTGGGCAAAGGACATGAACAGACACTTCTCAAAAGAAGACATTCATACAGCCAACAGACACATGAAAAAATGCTCATCATCGCTCGCCATCACAGAAATGCAAATCAAAACCACAATGAGATACCATCTCACACCAGTTAAAATGGCGATCATTAAAAAATCAGGAAACAACAGGTGCTGGAGAGGATGTGGAGAAATAGGAACACTTTTACACTACTGGTGGGACTGTAAACTAGTTCAACCATTGTGGAAAACAGTGTGGTGATTCCTCAAGGATCTAGAACTAGAAATACCATTTGACCCAGTCATCCCACTACTGGGGATACACCCAAAGGATTATAAGTCATGCTGCTATAAAGACACATGCACACATATGTTTATTGAGGCACTATTCACAATAGCAAAGACTTGGAATCAACCCAAATGTCCATCAGTGACAGACTGGATTAAGAAAATGTGGCACATATACATCATGGAATACTATGCAGCCATAAAAAAGGATGAGTTCATGTCCTTTGTAGGGACATGGATGCAGCTGGAAACCATCATTCTCAGCAAAATATCGCAAGAACAGAGAACCAAATACCGCATGTTCTCACTCATAGGTGGGAATTGAACAATGAGATCACTTGGACACAGGAAGGGGAGCATCACACACCTGGTCCTATTGTGGGGAATGGGTAGTGGGGAGGGATAGCATTAGGAGATATACCTAATATAAATGATGAGTTAATGGGTACAGCACACCAACATGGCACATGTATACATATGTAACAAACCTGCACGTTGTACACATGTACCCTAGAACTTAAAGTATAATCATAAAAAAAAAACAGAATATCAATCTCAGAAGCAATTCAGTATATGTTAATATATGCCATGTGCCTTGTTTTCATATTTAAATCCATTTGGGATATTTAGTCTACTTTTAATAAATTTCACTTAATGTTGACCTTGTAAAAAAAAAAAAAAAAAAAAAAGAAAGAGAGAGAAAGTGTACCCTAGAACTTAAAGTATAATAATAATAAATAAATAAAAATAAATAAATAAAAATAAAAAATAATAATAAAAAAAAAGAGAGAGAAAGAAGCAAAGAAAAAAGAAAAAGAAATAAAGCTTTTGGCCTTTTAGCTTGGCACTTCCAGAAAATGCCAAATACCAGTAGTGGAGAGAGGGATGCAGACCTAAGGAAACAGAGCTGCCCTGACATGCCACTAGGTTCCAAAAACACATTTGTTTTTGCATAATGTAAAACACCAGTCATTGATTTTGAATAACCACACGCTGCCAGTGATTTTGTAGGGGAAAAAAATCATCTAATTCATTTATAAACCACCCAATCTTAATTGATGTATACATAGAATTTTATGACCTCGAATGGGAAACATCTAATCTTGGCCACATTCTGAGTGGCAGAGTCCACATACTTTGGGTGCTATTTACATAAGATACGCTTGTGGGCTCCAGTCAGCTTCCTGTTCCCCAGCAATCCAATGGGATACTTATTACAGTCTGTGCAACTGTGCAAAAATAAAGTGCATCTAATACCAAGCTGAGTCAATTATATATGTAGATTTTTTAAATGTTAATTAAGTGATTAAGGGACTTAACTTGTTAGTTCTTTGTGGGAAAACCCAAAAAAGCAGAGGTTAGCAGGCATTGTTAGTACAGAAAGACGGAAGTAGACTGGGAGGCCAGAGAGCCGGAAGAAAGAAGGAACATACAATGAAAAGCAAACAGAATTAATTATGGGAATATCAGGAAAAACCAACTGCACAATCAAATGAGTAGCAGAATAAGGAACTCAGAGCTTGTTGAGGTTAAAGCAGGCAGGATCCTAAGGCCAAAGGAAGACAGATTAAGCAGTGTGTGGTTTTTCATAATAAAACTTATCTAGGAGGTGTTGATTGAAACCAGAAAAGCCTTAATTGGTTGGCACCCCTTTCTCCACACTCCTTTAGTGGAAACATTTTCTGCCTTGTACTTTCCAACCAAAATGAATGGGGAGCAGAATAACATCTGGGATTTATGCACAATGTCAATTTCTAGGACTGTCTAGGGCACTTTCAACCTGACTATACAATATTCTTCCCTGTGTGACTTTAATCAGCTACTTGTCTTCTCTGGGTCTCAGTTTCCTCAGGGCGTAGAAACTGGAACTCCTAACCCTAAATCTAAAAGATTAGCTCTTTCAGATCAGAAATTCTGTGATGCTGCTGCCTGGCATCTTTGTCTGGGAGCAACATGTCAGAACCATGGTTTGAGAATCCTTAGTTGGTAGCAGAGCTCAGCTGGGATGAAAGAATGGCACAAAAGGCAGGAAGTGGCTGGGTGTGGTGGCTCACACCTGTAATCCCAGCACTTAGGGAGGCCCAGGCAGGTAGACCACACCTGAGGTCAGGAGTTCAAGACCAGCCTGACCAAAATGGTGAAACCCCATCTTTTTTTTTTTTTTTTTTTTTTTGAGACAGAGTCTCGCTCTGTCGCCCAGGCTGGAGTGCAGTGGCGCGATCTTGGCTCACTGCAACCTCCGCCTTCCAAGTTCCAGTGATTCTCCTGCCTCAGCCTCCCCAGTAGCTGGGATTATAGGCACATGCCACCACGCCTGGCTAATTTTTTGTATCCTTAGTAGAGATAGGCTTTCACATGCCTGGCTAATTTTTCGTATCTTTAGTAGAGACAGGGTATCACCCATATTGGCCAGGCTGGTCTCAAATTCTTGACCTCGTGATCCACCTGCTTTGGCCTCCCAAAGTGCTAGGATTACAGGCATGAGCCACCACGCTGAGACCCCATCTCTACTAAAAATATAAAAATTAGCCGGGCATGGTAGCACACGCCTGTAGTCTCAGCTACTTGGGAGGCTAAGACAGGAGAATTGCTTGAACCCAGGAGGCGGAGGATGCAGTGAGCCGAGATAGCCCCACTGCACTCCAATCTGGGTGACAGGGCGAGACTCCATCTCAAAAAATAAATAAATAAATAAAGGCAGGAAGTGAACAGGCCAGTTGGGGAGATACTGCAATAGTCCAGGTAGAAATGATAAGGACCCTACCAGACCAGTGATGCTAGGGATGAGCTGAGAGGGCTGTGACAGACAAGAAGAATGTAAAAGCACCACACAGATTTGAGAAAAATTGAAAGCCAAATCTGAAAGGTACGAGCCTTGTGATCCAAGTTTCACAATGACTTTTTTTTTCTTTTTTGGCTCTGTCACCCAGGCTGGAGGGCAATAGCGTGATCTCGGCTCACTGCAACCTCTGTCTCCAGGCTTCAAGTCATTCTCTTGCCTTAGCCTCCTGAGTAGCTAAGATTACAGGCACACGCCACCACGCCCAGCTAATTTTTGTGGAATTTCACCATGTTGGCCAGGCTGGTCTCGAACTCCTGATCTCAAGTGATCTGCCAGCCTTGGCCTCCCAAAGTTCTGGGAGCCACTGTGCCTGGCCAACAATGACATTTTGAGCTGGATAATTCTTAGTTGTAAAGAGCTATTCTGTTCATTGTAGGATGTGCAGCGGCTTCTATGGCCTCCACCCACAATATGCCAGCAGATATCACCTCCTACCCCGAGCTGTGACCACAAATGTCTCCAGACAATGTCAAATGTACCCTAGTGAGGCAAAACCACCCCTGGTTGAGAAACATTAATCAAGGAGAATGTGCCTTTGGTTTTGCTGTTTGCTGTTAGTAAACATGCTAAACGGCCAGAAAGCACTGTGTCCAGCTTTAGTCAGCTCAAACTCAGCAACATTACATGTTAGCTTGAAGATCTTGTTTGGGAGAGATACAAATAATGTATGCCCAGAAGAGAAATGCGCAAATATTATGACTGGGAGCCCCAGCTCATGTCAGCCCAGAGAGAAGAAGTCAATCATGCTAAATTATAATTTTCACAAAAGTTTAAAACTTGACTCTTTACAAATATACATTGAAGATGTCAAAAACTTACTCAACTTACTAATTAATGAGGGAAGCAGTAAGATAGTAAAGCTGATTCAAAGGGCACCTTGAGAAACGAAGTATTTGTAGTCAATTATTAAAGAACATTGGAATATAGTTCCTAGCTTAGACATAGAACGGGCTAATGCCTTATAGGGCAAGACAAAATCGTAACATTTGAGCACTTCTCTTCTACTGGGTATACAAGATTTGTATCTCTACCAAACAAGATCTGCAAGTTCACATGTATTTTACTGAGTTTGAGCTAGCTTTTTAAGCTAGACACAGTGCTTTCTGGCCATTTAACATGTTTCTTATTAACAAATAGCAAAGTCAAAGGTGCGTTCTCCCTGATCAATGGTTCTCAACCAGCAGTGATTTTGCCTCCCTAGGGTACATTTGACATTGTCTGGAGACATTTGTGGTCACAGCTCAGGGTAGGAGGTGGTATCTGCTGGCATATTGTGGATGAAGGCCATAGATGCTGCTGCACATCCTACAATGAAGAGGATAGCTCTTTACAACAAAGAATTATCCAGCTCAAAAGGTTACTGGTGTGAAGACTGAGAAGCTTCGCTCTAGATAATTAAAACATCCTTAGGGCCAGGCACAGTGGCTCACGCCTGTAAACCCAGTACTTTGGGAGGCCGAGGTGGGTGGATCACTTGAGGTCAGGAGTTCAAGATCAGCCTGCCAACATGGCAAAACCCCATCTTTACTAAAAATACAAAAATTAGCCCAACATCATGCCAAGTGTCTGTAATCTCAGCTACTCGGGAGGTTGAGGCAGTAGAATCGCTTGAACCTGGGAGGCAAAGGTTGCAGGGAGCCAAGAGTGCACTACTGCACTCCAGCCTAGGTGACAGAGCAAGACTCCATCTTAAAAAATAATAATAATAATGGTCGTGCGCCTGTAATCCCAGCACTTTGGGAGATCCAGGCGGGTGGATCACAAGGTCAGGAGTTGGAGACAAGCCTGATCAACATGGTGAAACCCCATCTCTACTAAAAATAAGAAGATTAGCCAGGTGTGGTGGCGCATGCCTGTAAACCCAGCTATTCAGGAGGCTGAAGCAGGAAAATCACTTGAACCGGTAGGTGAAGCTTGCAGTGAGCTGAGATCACACCACTGCACTCTAGCCTGGGCAACAGAGGGAGACTCTGTCCCAAAAAAAAAAAAAAAAATCCTTAGATGCCCTTACATGATGTTGCAAGACTAGGCTATGCTGCCCAGCTTTCTTATTTCCGGCTTTTAAATAATTTTTCTTAATGGTAACGTTCAACCATCTGTTTTCCAAGGAAAGTAGATTTCACAAATATTTCACCTGAGTTTTTATTTGTTTTTTGTTTGTTTGGGGTTTTTTTTTGTTTTGTTTTGTTAGTTTGTTTTTTGAGACAGGATCTCACTCTGTTGCCCAGGCTGGATGGAGTGCAGGGGCAGGATCTCAGCTCACTGCAATCTCCACCTCCTCCCAGGCTCAAGAGATTCTGCCACCTCAGCCTCCTGAGTAGCTGAGACTACAGGCATGTGCCACCATGCCCAGCTAATTTTTTCACCTGGCTAATTTTTGTATTTTTTGGAAGAAATGGGGTTTCACCATGTTGGCCAGGCTGGTCTCAAATTCCTGACTTCAAGTGATCCGCCTACCTCAGCCACTCAAACTGCAAAGATTACAGGAGTGAGCCACCATCCCCTCAGCCCTCACCTGATTATTTTTTAAAAGGTTTTCTACCTAATCCGAAGGACATCAGAAAAAAATCGATTCAGCAAGACAACCACCCCCATTTCCTGGGAAGTCTATCTTACTGAGCTCTTACGGCAGTAGTTACTCAAAGGCTGCAATGTTTCCAGGAAGCGTGGTAGTGCCCATAGATTTCTTCAAAACAAGGATAGTCAAAGAAAACAAACAAAAAAAATTTTTTTTAAGTAGTTCATATATAATTGGGGAAAGCTGGCAGGAGGGGCAGAGGTACAGGTTACAGGGAGGACAGCAGGGAGAAGACAGGTGCCAATGACAGGCCCAGCTGATGCAATCTGAACCCATCATCTTCCCTCAAGTGCTGTGCATCAATCTCAGAAATGAACCAGGAAGCAATAAGCATTTATTGATATATGAGAGTAAAACTCTCTTGCGTGGTAGAAATTATCAAGGGCTAGGTATTTAACCTTGTTAATCACATTGCAGGAAAAGCCCATAAAAATGTTCCAGAGCGAGTTTGGATATTGATTTGTACCTGTGCAAAACAAAGAAGTCTCAACCACAAGTGTCCTGATCATTCTGGTGAGTCATCATTTCCTCCTACCTGTACCAGGCAGGATGATGACAAAGTTGTGGAGATGGATGATGGGAATGGTAGCTGCTGGGGCTCAGAAATTTGACATTTTGACATGTTGAACTAAAGCAGCAGCCTCAAGGTCTCTCTGAACCCATCTCTCAATCCTCTCTCTCTCTATATATATAAATACACACATATATACACTATATACTATATATATACTATGTATACTTATAATTTATATAACTATACTATATATTGATATATTTAGTATACTATATATATTTCGTGTATGTATACTAAATAGTATATAAATATATACTATATACTACATATATTAAAAAACCAATAGGTATATTTGAAAGAAAGAAAGAAAGAGAGAGAAAGAAAGAAAGAGAGAGAGAGAGAGAAAGAAAGAAACCCTGTGCTTTTTCAAAAAGACCTCTGTATTTCTCTCTTGGATGTGCTTCTCCCACAGGGAACGTCCCAGTACACTGAATCCCTTTTCTTGAGTCCCTGCTAATTGTATATTCTACTTCCCCTGTCTACTACCTAAAAATAAAGTTTTAAAATAAAAAAATAAGATGTTTGTGCAGTATGGGTAAGTAAAAGAATTTTGTTCACCTTCTGAGTAAACTACACAGAGAAAGAGTATATTTATCAAGATTGCTTCCTGTGCTTCCTATTTTTTCTTTCTGAGATGGGGTCTTCCTCTGTCTCCCAAGCTGGAGGGCAGTGGCAGGATCACAGCTTACTGCAGCCTTCAATTCCTGGGTTCAAGCAGTCCTCCCACCTTGGCCTCCCAAGTATCTAGAATTAAGGTTGTGTACCACCACACCTGGCTTTTTTTTCTTTCTTCTTATTTTTTGTAGAGACAGAGTCTCGCTACATTGTCCAGTCTGTTCTCAAACTCCTGGACTCAAGTGATCCTCCTACCTTGGCCTCCCAAAGTGCTGGGGTTACAGGCATGAGTTACTGCACCCAGCCTATGTTTTCTTTATTGGGTCTTTGATTACTTAGGGCAGCTAAATATTAGAAGAATAAAGGTGTTTCTACAACTGTGTAGCTTCCCAGATTTGCTATTAAATTCTTTTAATTATCACTTTAGTTAAATGATTATTTCATAATGATCTGTGATCCTATTTTTGATACAGTGTTTTAAACCTTTATTTCTGACAAACTTCCCAGAATCAAAATCGTCTTTTTGACTTCAAGCTAACTTTTTAAACATTCCAGAAGGACCCCTAAAAGTGCAAAAGGAGGACATTAAACCAATAGGCATATTTGATATGTTAAAATTATGTAGGAAACACTGTCAAATAAAAGATGAGGTTTAACTTTTTTTGAGTTATATTTGTATGGAAATGTTAACATATGTGTTCCAAAACTGAGATGCCTAAAAATCTTTTATGTCTTGGTATACATTATAGATCATACTTCTGGTTATGTTAAATTGTTACAGGCCACAAAAATAACCAAATATCCTTGTCAATTATGTTATTATGATGAGCTCTCATCAGATCTTTAAACATGGTCATTTTAAATCAGCATGTCCACAATTACTGCATTCTGATGCTTTCGTTCCTGAAAGCCCTTTACAAATCCTAAAGTGTTATGTCTTCAGAAGATATGTAAAAAGAACAAAAAGAACTCTGACAAATAACAGGTTTCTAGTAATTTTGAGTTCATACCATTGGCCTGAACTTCCAGAACTCTAATAAAATCTGGACTCAAAAATGCTAACATGACATTAAGCAAGATAAGAATTCATTACATGGGACTAAACTAAGGAAAGATGATGATCTTTTGACTTTTTATTTGAAATACTGCTGATTGTTATGTGTTTTTTTTCTTTTAAGCTATCTATAGCTTACAGCAATTTGAAGTATATTTTTGATATTTGCTTTTCTCCCTACCTGATTCCTACACAATTTGGAAACTATTCATGATTATTCTCTTTTTATGGCATTATAGTTATCTCCATACATTCCATGAGAATCTGTTCCTGTAGAAGAAATTGAGAACACTAGTTATATTATCAAGACTTTCCCTGAAATGTCATATCTTTGAATATAACCAGACAATTTTTTGAGACAGAGTCTCACTCTGTCTTCCAGGCTGCAGGGCAATAGTACAATCATAGCTCCCTGAAACCTCAACCATCAGGGCCCAAGCCATCCTCCCACCTCAGCCTCCCAAGAGACTGGGACTACAGGCATTTGTCACCACGCCCAGCTAATTTTTTAAAATTCGGGTATAGATGGAGCCTCACTATGTTACCCAGGTTGGTCTCAAACTCCTGGCCTCAAGTGACTCTACCACCTTGGCCTCCCAAAGTGCTGAGATTACTGGCATGAACCATCATGCCCAGACCACGACCAGAAAATTATAAGGAACAGAGGTTGATTTTATAAAGCCTCTAGAAGGCCTTGGAGAAACTGGCCTTATATCTTGTCCACATGTCTACCTTACAGTGTTCCTGGCCTTGTGGTAAGTAAATAATATCACTTTCTCAAATACCCATGAAACTCAAGATATTTGGGGGACCTTGGAAAGAGAGAAAATCACTCAATCCATACAGGCATTACAGGCACAATCTGATTGCACGTTCTTGACTTGGTTCCTTGGTTCCTAAGCCTCAAGAGGTTTTGTTTTGTTTTGTTTTGAAGATGTTGTCTCACTCTGTCACCCAGCTGGAGTGTAGTGGCTCTATCTCAGCTCACCGCAACCTCCGTGCCTCCTGGATTCATGCGATTTTCCCTCCTCAGCCTCCTGAGTAGCTGGGATTACAGGTGAGGGCCACTATGCCTGGCTAATTTTTGTATTTTTAGTAGAGACGGGGTTTCACCATGTTAGCTAGGCTGGTCTCGAACTCCAACTGACCTCAACTGATCCACCCGCCTCAGCCTCCCAAAGTGCTGGGATTATAGGCATGAACCACCGTGCCTGGCCTTCAAGAGGCTTCTTCAAAGTCTAATCTGAGGTTCTTAAAAAGTTCCAAGACATACATTGGACCAACAGGCATATGAAAAAAAGCTCAATACCACTGATCATTAGAGAAATGCAAATCAAAACCATGATTAGATATAATCTCACACTAGTCAGAATGGCTATTAAAAAGCCAAAAAACAACAGATGCTGGCGAGGTTGTAGAGTAAAAGAAACACTTACACACTGTTGGTGGGAGTGTAAATTAGTTCAACCATTATGGAAAGCAGTATAGCCATTCCTCAAAGAACTAAAAACAGAACTACCACTCAACCCAGAAATCCCATTACTGGGTATATACCCAGAGGACTATAAAATCATTCTACCATAAAGACACATGCAGGCAAATGTTCCCTGTAGCACTATTCACTATAGCAAAGACATGGAACCAACTCAAATGCCCATCAGTGATAGACCAGATAAAGAAAATGTGGTACATACACACCATGAATACTAATGCAGTCATAAAAAGGAACAAGAGCATGTCCTCTGCAAGGACATGGATGGTATATTCAGGAATATTATCAATAACTAAATAGCCATTTTGATAGTCAATTAAGTAACTTATAGCCAAACTTTACACTGTTTAGTAGCCATAAATTATACTCTAAAATACATGGCAATATAATAAATGCAGACATTATTCTGCAAAGCAATCACATTTTTAATTTTTTATTGAATATGGCTACTTGATTGAAGATGAGGATAGCAGTGAGATGGGCAGGGAGTAAGACTGGGCCCTGACTCTGGCCCCTTCTCTTACCCGGGAAATGTCTCTAAGACCTGTCTGCAGTGCTTGCAGGTGCCAGCCAGAACCTCAGTGGGTACTGGCCAACCCTCAGGTAGAAAAGACCAGGCCAGGAGATGTACTTCATGCTCCTGGGTGTCAGCAGTTCTGTGCTCTGGTGCTATTTTCTGCAATGACTATGATAAAAGTGCCCAGTGGGACCTGGGAGTGCTTCCCTCAGGACAAGCAGAGACTCAGGGACATTGCGTCCATGCTGCTTCCAGCGCTCAACCTTGGCCCTTCCCAGTGCCTAAGTCAGGGACTGAACACCAACTTCAAGCCATGGTTCTGGGTTATCTAGACAGAGGGTGGCATGGGCCCCATTATAGCTCGTGGGTTTGATATGCACAGTCGGTGCCCTTAGTTTTCCCCTGCCTGGCTTCTATCAATGGATCTACATACACAATCTCTAACTCAGGAATGAAGAAGGGAATGTACATGTGAGCAGATCTGCCCCTATATTTGGGAAGAGCTGGACTAGGTCAACCCCTAGACCAAGCCGAATTTGGGCTCAAGAAACTGGCAGAAGGAAGAGACAACCCCAAATTATCTGAACTCCTGCCCCAGATTGGATCACCAGGCTAGTTACAGAATGGGTCTCCTGCAGCAGTACAAGACCAAGATTTGTGCTGCACTGCTGTGTATCTGGCTGGAAGGGAACCCCAAAATGCCTCACATAACAGAGTGGGTGTCCAAGGAATGTCCAGTTAGTCACAGAGAAATAGCAAGGCCCCACTGAGGAGTTCTATAAGAAAAAAAAACAAAGAGTATGGAGGTCAAAATCCCTAAAGTAGCTCTCCCCACAAGGTATACCTGTCCTATTATCACCCCTTCAGGTGCAGCATGGGCTGGGGGTTAGAGGGTGGCACTTTCCTGGACACACAAGGATTCTGTGTTCCTCACAGAAACCTTGTAAGCGTGCTAAGTTTTATTTGGAAGAAAGGAGGTAGGAGGGAGTAAGGAGGTGGGAACCTGGAAAGTCTTCCCAGGAAAATGACATAAACTGAGAACTGAAGCATTCTAGGGAAAGGGGGCATTGACTGAGTAGAGGAGGAAAGAATCCTGGGTGCAGTGGTTCACTCCTGTAATCCCAGCACTTCGGGGGGCCAAGATGGGAGGACTGCTTGAAGCCAGATGTTCAAGACCAGCCTGAGTAATATGGTGAGACCTCATCTCTACTAAAAATAAAAATGAATTAACTAGGTGTGGTGGCCTATGCCTGTAGTCCCAGCTACTCAGGAGGCTGAGGCAGGAGGATCACTTGAGCCCAGGAGGTCAAAGCTGCAGTGTGCCAAGATTGCACTGCTGCACTCCAGCTTAAGTGACAGAGCAAGACCTTGTCTCAAATGGGGGAAAAAAAAGAATTTTCTAGATAAAGGGAGAGCATATAGAAAGCTTTGAAGGTGAAAGGAGAGATGGAAGCTTCAAATAGGACAGATTGTAGGTTACAGTAGAGTACAGTGGCGCAATCGGGCACCTATAATCCCAGCTACTCGGGAGGCTGAGGCAGGAGACTTGCTTGAACCTACGGGGCAGAGGTTGCAATGAGCCAAGATCGCGCCACTGCACTCCAGTAGATTATAGAGTACAGACTTCAAGTTGGGACAACAGCAAGGGATAAGGGTGAAAAGGTGAATAGGTGGTCAGTGTACAAAAAACCTTTATAAGCTAGGGAGTTTGGACATTTTTTCCCAGACTGCAGTTAGCAGGAGAGGACAGAATACAAGCTTTAGAATGATCCACCCATTTGCTGGGTTGGGTATAGACTGGGGTAAGACTAGAAGCAAGGAGACCAAGTAGTCGTGTAGTGAGCTAGCTCACACTGAAATAAAACCACCTGCGAGAGTAACACGATCAGCATTTGCCTAACACTTACACTTGCATAGGCAGGCACAGTTCTAAGCACTCTACATGTATTGATCATTCACCCTCACAGAAGCTTGTGAGGAGCCGGGCATGGTAGTTCATGCCTGTAATCCTAGCACTTTGGGAGGCCAGAGCCGGTGGATCACCTGAGGTCAGGAGTTTGAGAGAAGCCTGGCCAACATGATGAAACTGCATCTCTACTAAAACTACAAAAATTAGCCACGCGTGGTGGCAGTCGCCTATAACCCCAGCTACCCGGGACGCTGAGGCAGGAGACCTGCTTGAACCTAGTGGGCAGAGGTTGCAGTGGGTGGCGATCACACCTCTGCACTCCAGCCCGGGCGACAGAGCAAACCTCTGTCTCAAAAAAAAGACACCCATGAGAAAGGCATTATGACATTCTACGTGTGAGGCAGAGGGAAGTTAAACAATTTGCCTGAGGTCACACAGCAGTGAGGACAGAGTCACATTCACTCACTGCACTCTTAACCATTATATGTCCTTTCCTGAAGGTAGAAAAATGGACAACAGATTCTGAAGATAGTTATGAGGCAGAACCCACAGCACTTTGTGCTTGATTGGGTATGACGGCGAGAAGAACAAAGAATGACTCCTAAATATCCAGCTTGGGAAACTGGATGGATGACAATGCCTTTCACTGAGCAAAGGTACACAGAAGATGGTTAGTGTCTGTGTGGACAAAACGACGAGCAGAGTTTTGAACTTGCTGAGTTTGAGAGGACAGTAGAAAATCCAAGTAGAGGCCGGGCGCGGTGGCTCACGCCTGTAATCCCAGCACTTTGGGAAGCGGAGGCCGAGGCCGAGGCCGAGGCGGGCGGATCATGAGGTCAGGAGATCGAGACCATCCTGGCGAACATGGTGAAACTCCGTCTCTACTAAAAATACAAAAAAATTAGCCACGCATGGTGGTGGGCGCCTGTAGTCCCAGCTTCTAGTGAGGCTGAGGCAGGAGAATGGCGTGAATCCGGGAGGCAGCGGAGCTTGCAGTGAGCGGAGATCGCGCCACTGCACTCCAGCCTGGGTGACAGAGCGAGACTCCATCTCTAAAAAAAAAAAAAAAGAAAAGAAAATCCAGGTAGAGATGCTCAGTAAGGGGTTGAATGTACATTTTTGGAGCCCAGGAGACAGGCCTTGACAGGAGTTATAGAAATAAGAGCGACTGGGTAAGAATGCTCATGGAGGGCATGGGAAAGAGACGGAGAATAGCATTAGCTATTTTGAAGAAGGGCAGACAAAGAGGACTCTAGGGAGAACTTTAAAAGACGCTTTTGAGAAGATTTTCTTATAAGTCAAGAAAATGTAAGCCAGGCATGGTGGCTCATGCCTGTCATTCTAGCACTTTGGGAGGCCAAGGCGGGTGGCTCACTTTGAGCTCACGAGTTCAAGACCAGCCTAGGTAATGTGGCAAAACCCCATCTCTACAACAAAAAAATAAATACAAAAAATTAGCCAGGCATGGTGGCTCATGTCTGTAGTCCCAACTGCTCTGGAGGCTGAGGTTGGAGGATCACTTGAGCCTAGGAAGTAGAGATTGCCGTGAACTGAGATTGTGCCACTGCACTCCAGCCTAGGCGATAGAGCAAGACCCTGTCTCAAAAAAACTAAATAAAAATAAAAAGTCAAGGGAATGTGATGTCATGGAAGCCTAGAGAAGGCATTTCAAGAAAAAGGAGTGGCCAATGCTGCTAGAAGTTCACAAAAGAAAGAGCTTGAAAGGTTCATGGATGATCTTATTGTAAAAACTTGGAATTCAGGACAAAGGAATAGAAAATTTTCACCCATTTTTTCATAACTCAAAATCATACTTGGTCTCCTTCCAGTCTTGTTTTTAAAATCATAGAGATGGGGGTCTATGTTGCCCATGCTGGTTTCAAACTCCTAAGCTCAAGCAATTCTCCACTGGGTCCTGCTTGTAGTCCCACTGCTGGCCTCCCAAAGTGCTGGGACTACAGGCAGGCTTCAATCTTTAATGCATAAGAAGTCATACCCAGCCGGGCACGGTGGCTCACACCTGTAATCCCAGCACTTTGGGAGGCTGAGACGGGCGGATCACGAGGTCAGGAGATCAAGACCATTCTGGCTAACACGGTGAAACCCCGTCTCTACTAAAAATACACAAAAAAATTAGTTGGGCGTGGTGGTGGGCACCTGTAGTCCCAGCTACTCGGGAGGCTGAGGCAGGAGAATGGCGTGAACTTGGGAGGCGGAGCTCGCAGTGAGCCGAGATCGCGCCACTGTACTCCAGCCGGGGTGACAGAGCAAGACTCCATCTCAAAAAAAATAAAATAAAAAGAAGTCATACCCAAAGGATTACAAATTATTCTATTATAAAGACATATGCACACTATGTTTACTGCAGCACTATTCACAATAGCAAAGACTTCGAACCAACCCAAATGTCCATCGATGATAGACTGGATAAAGGAAATGTGGTACATATACACCATGGAATACTATGCAGCCATAAAAAAGGATGAGTTCATGTCCTTTGCAGGGACATGGATGAAGCTAGAAATCATCATTCCCAGCAAACTATCTCAAGAACAGAAAACCAAACACCACATGTTCTCACTCATAAGTGGGAGTCAAACAATGAGAACACATGGACACAGGGAGGGGAACATCACACACCGGGGCCTGTTGGGGGGCTAGGAGAGGGATAACATTAAGAGAAATACCTAATGTAGGTGATAGGTTGATGGGTGCAGCAAACCACCATGGCATGTGTATACCTATGTAACAAAACTGCATATTCTGTACGTGTACCCTAGAACTTAAAGTATAATAATAAAAAAAAGAAGTCATGCTATGTATATTACTATGTGGCCTGTTCTTTTCACTTTGTAATACATGCTAGGCAATTACTCGTGCCATGAAGAGTCCCTTGTAAACATCATTTGAATGGAAACATGAGGATTCCAGTCCAAAGATATCCTATGGCCCACAGGACTCATCCACAGATCCACTCTTGGACAGTATTTCCTTACTACATGCTTGTTTGCATAGTCAGGCAGGGGCCAGGAGTTGGAGTTAAGAGGAATGAGGACCTCATCCTCTGAACAGTACAATTCCTTTATTCCTTTTGATAGCTGGTCTTGAATTTTACTGCACTAATACAGAAAAAACAACCAGCAGAAAAAGATAAGTTTGACTACTCAAGGATTATAATTTCTCTATTCTATTTCCAGGTTTCTCAGAAGAGTCAATAATTGTTTTTATTTCCTTTTAGACCATGGGTTTGGCCTGGGTGAGAATTTTGCACAAACTAAGGTGTTGCACTTCCCAGCCTTGAGCAAATACGTTGACAGGCTTAACGTTCCGTGGTTGATGGCTAATCAGGGCATCTCCCAGTCAGATAAGAAATTATAAATACAACCACTCAGATCTCACCCTCCCATAATGCTGTAGGAATTCTTCCTCATCGCCTTGCTCCTCACCTCCCCCACCCAAAACAAAATGTTGCTTATTCCATTCTCAGTCAGTCCAACAGATGATCCCAGCACCAGGCTGGGGGCGAACTCAGCTGTCCCTCCTTCCCTCACTGACTCCCCACACTGTGTACTTCCTTCAAGTCCAGTTTAAGCCTTTCCAATGGAGTTTCCCCAGTCCAAAATGACATCTCAATTTTTTTTTTTTTAAAGATGGAGTCTCTCTCTGTTGCCCAGGCTGGAGTGCAGTGGTGCGATCTCTGCCTCCCAGGTTCAAGTGATTCTCCTGCCTCAGCCTCCCGAGTAGCCAGGATTACAGGCACATGCCACCATGCCCAGCTAATTTTTATATTTGTAGCAGAGACTGGGTTTCACCATGTTGGTCAGGCTGGTCTCGAACTCCTGACCTCATGATCCACCCACCTCAGCCTCCCAAAGTGTTGGGATTACAGGTGTGAGCCACTGCACCCAGCCAAATCATCATTTCTGATGCAGCACCTTCTGGAGATTCAGAGCCCTGGCCACAGTGGGGACACTGCAGCCTTATTCAATGCAATGTGGTGTCGCAGGCACAGGGGACCATAAGCCCTGGGCTCAAATCCCAACTCTGCTACTTCTTAGCAGTATAACTTAATTCGATGAGCGACTTAACTTCTCTGTGCCTCAATTTCCTTACCAAGAATGAATTCTGCCAGGTACAGTAGCTCATGCCTATAATCCCAGCATCTTGGAGGCCAAGGCAGGAGGACTGCTTGAGCTCAGGAGTTTGAGAACAACCTGGACAACATCGTGAGGTCTCATCTCTACTAAAGATAATTAGCTGGGTGTGGTGGTACTTGCCAGTGGTCCCAGCTACTTGGGAGGCTGAGGCAGAAGGATCACTTGAGTCTAGGAGGTTGAGGCTGCAGTGAGCTGTAACGCTGCCACGGCATTTCAGCCTGCATGACAGAGCAAGGCCGGGCCAGTGGCTCACGCCTGTAATCCCAGGACTTTGGGAGGCTGAGGCAGGCAAATCACAAGGTCAGGAGTTTGAGACCAGCCTTGGCCAACATGGTGAAACTCCATCTCTACTAAAAATACAAAATTTAGCTGGACATGGTGGTACACACCTGTAATCCCAGCTACTCAGGAGGCTGAGGCAAGAGAATCACTTGAACCCTGGAGGCGACGTTTGTGGTGAGCCGAGATGGTGCCACTACACTCCAGCCTGGGCAGCAGAGCAAGACTCCATCTTAAAACAAAACAAACAAACAAAAAATAGTTCCCTGCTGGGCCTGGTGTCTCATGCCTGTAATCTTAACACTTCCAGAGGTAGAGGCAGGAGGATAGTTTGAAGTCAGGAGTTCAAGACAAGCCTGGGCAACATAGTGAGATCCCATCTCTACAAAACATTTTAACAATTTGAAAACAAAGTCTAAAAATAAAAAAGAATGAGTTCTTACTTCCGAGTTATAATAAAAAAATAAAGATACTACCAGGCACAGTGGCTTATGCCTGTAACCCCAGTAGTTTGAGAGGCCAAGGTAGGTGGATCAGTTGAAGTCAGGAGTTCAAGACTAGCCTGGCCAATGTGGCGAAACTCTGTCTCTACTAAAAATACAAAAATTAGGCAGGTGCAGTAGCATGCACCTGTAATCCCTACTGCTCAGGAGGCTGAGGCAGGAGAATCACTTGAATCCAGGAGGCAGAGGTTGCAGTGAGCTGAGATCATGCCACTGCACTCCAGCCAATGCAATGGAGCAAGGCTCTGTCTCAAAAATAAAATTAATATGTGTATGTAATATAATCAGCCCCTGGACAAAAGTAACAGCTCTATAAATGTTGGTCCTTATTAATCAGATACTGTTTTGAAGTCTAACTCAACTCTTCATTTTTTTTTTCTTTTTTTAATTTGTAGAGATGAGGTCTTGCAGTGTTGCCCAGGCTGGTCTCAAACTCCTGGGCTCAAGTGATCCTCCTGCCTCAGCCTCCCAAAGTGCTGGGATTACAGGCATGAGCCACTGTACCTGGCCAACTCTTCTCTTCAAAGAAACTTCTGATGCTGGGGAAGAATTAGTGATCCCAGAGAAACCACCATTCATTTGATCATTCACAAATCATTTCTGATTGCTGACCAAGTGTTTTCAGAATCTGAGGGGCTATTAGCAGGCTATAGACTCCTATCCTGCTAATAAATAAAAAAAAAAATCTGTGTGTTAACTAAATCTTCCTGCATGCTTATTATGGACTGAACATTGCTGCTAAATGCTTTTCTCATTTAGCTCCATAGCAATCTTACAAAGTTATTATTTTTATTCCCATTTTACAGACGAGAAAATGGAGGTTTAGAAGTATTAAATGGTACAGACCTGGCATTTGAATTCTGGTTTTCTAACTTCAGTGTTCAGATGTCTAAGTACTGTGTGTTAAGCACTTGCTTGAGAGACTGACACATGGGGCCCATGCGAATAGGTAAGAAAAAAATGCAAGAAATTTTTACCTCCCCCTTTTTATTTCAATGTGGGACTATCTATAACTCACAGTTCTGGTAGGGATTGAATTTAATCACGTTGGATAGACCAAGTCCAGTATTAACTACTCGGATGTTTGGTAGAGAAATAAGGCACATATAATCTATATAAATCCAAATTTGGTTCACATGTTGGAACCCCAACCTCAAGGAGATAGTATTAGGAGGTTGGGCCTTTGGAGGGTGATTAGGTCATGAGGTGCAACCATCATGATTAGGGTCAATAACCTTATCAAAGGTCTCAGCGAGTTAGCTCATCCACTCCCCCACGTGAGGACACAATAAGAAGGTGCCATCTAGGAGCCAGAGACTGGGCTCTCACCAGATACTGAGTCTGCTGGCACCTTGATCTTGGACTTCCCAGCCTCCTGAGCTATGAGAAACACATTTCTTGCCTGGTCCACAGGTAATGGGTTATCAGAACATATTAATATTAGTGTCACTGAAATTGCTATACAACCCCCCACTGCTAAATTTGACTGGCTCTTTAGAATAAAAAAGAAAAAAGAAATTTCTTGTATAAGCTACTCAGTCTATGGTATTTTGACAGTCCAAATGGGCTAAGACATAAGGAAATACAAGAGGAGTAACAGGCAGGAGGGAGGCAGTGAGGAGAGGAGGGTAGGTGATGTGCTCCCTGGAGTCGGAAGTGGAACATGCAGGTGGGCCTGGGGAAGGAATGGTTTGGGGTTTTATCTGCAGAGATGGGGAATAGAGGCCATGATTAACGGTCCACAGAGTTTCTAAAGTACAAAAGCCGAGAAAGGAATCCCTGGACCCAATAGTTGAGGGTCCAGCAAAAGAGGCAAGGATGAGCCATTTAAATGCATGCCCCATTTCCAATGACAGGCTAAGTTCCTTAGCACAGGGAGGCACAGCTCATCCATGGTCTCACTACGATTTCAGTTACACTTGGTCAATTGAGGTCCGAAAATAGGTGAATCAGTACAATAAGATGTTGTAAGAGAGAGCGCATGAGAGCGAGCCCACACTCACACAGCTTCTATTATAGCACATCGTTATAGTCCTTCTATTATTAGTTATTGTTGTTGATATCTTGCTGTACCTAATTTGTAAATTAAACTTGACCACAGGTCAAGGAAAAACATAGCATATATTTTTAAATATACGGCTCAGAACTAACTGCAGTTTCAGGCATCCACTGGGCAGTGGGCGGCGGATGGGGGGATCTGAAACGTAGCCCCTGGTGGATAAAGGAAGACAACTGTATCATTCACAGAGGCTTACATCTAGAAGGCTCTCAGCCGGGTGCAGTGGCTCACACCTGTAATCCCAACACTCTGGGAGGCTGAGGAGGGGTGCAGTCGGATCACTTGAGGTCAGGAGTTCATGACCAGCCTGGCCAACACAGTGAAACCCCGTCTCTACTACAGATACAAAAAATTAGCTGGGTGCAGTGGCGCATGCCTGTAGTCCCAAGTACTCAGGAGGCTGAGACAGGAGAATCGCTTGAACCCAGGAGGCAGAAGCTGCAGTTGAGCCAAGCACTCCAGCCTGAGCAACAGAGTGAGACTCTGTCTCAAAATAAATAAAACTTAAAAATAAGAGAAGGTTCTCAAAAGTATTTTTGGAGTGATTATTAGCGTGTGGTTAGCCTGGCCTTTAAGTAAACCGAAACGTTATCATTTTTTTCTTTTTAAATAATACATATTGATATATCCAGCAAGAGACTTGTCTAATAAATAGCTATTTATTTACCAAATAAATAGTTTTTCTTGAAGAAATTAAAGTTAGGTCCCCACCTCATGCCATGGTCAAAATAAATTTAGAATCTACTATAGTTTTGTTATGAAAATGTTAGGGAAAATGGAGAATGTTTACATTGCTTAAGGGTTTAGGTGATCTTTCAAAGCAAGACAAGATCCTACAGCCATACCACCCTGAACGCACTCAATCTCTGTCTCATCTCAGAAACTAGGCAGAATCGAGCCTGGTTAGTACTTCGGTGGGATACTGCCTGGGAATACTGGGTGCTATAAGCTTAAAGAAAATAAGAATAAAAATAAAGCAAGACAAGACACACAGATGCTGTAAACACAAAATAAACCCTGAGATTTGACAGTATAAAAATTAGACGTTTCAATATGGCAAAAGACAACCCAAGTAGATTCAAATGATAAACAGTAACCCAGGGAGAAAATGTTCACTTACTGTTCATAATAAACAGAACTTCTGTATGACAATTAGAGCTTGTCATGCCCTGCTGAAACTTACAGGGATACGTCTCAAGACCTGCTTATACTGTTGTCTTCAGATGGGTACAGGGGTTATATGGGTACCAGGGTTGTGAGAAAGTCATTGAGTGGATGTATAAGATAAACAGAATAAATCAGTTTGATTTTAATTAATGACTGAACAACTTAATTCTATTTGAATCCCTTTAGCAGCAACTGGGACTTACAAAGTGCTTTCACACATATGACATGCTCAGGCTGGCCTGCAGGCCTGGCTGCTCCCGCACATCTCCAACTACGTCTCCAGTGACCCTCTTCCTCTTCCTCGCTCATTAGTCTCCTTGCTACTCAAAAACTAACATCTTCTGCCTCAGGACCTTTGCACATGCAGTTTCCTTCCTTTGGATGCTCTTGCCCCACATACCCTTTTGCTTGATTCCCCATTTCACTGAGGTCTGTCAACAAACGCCCCCTCTGCACCCAGGCCTTATGGTCAGGGACTCTGTTTTGATTCTGCTGTGTCCCTAATGCCTAGAGCAGAGCCCTGTCTATAATAGGAACTCAAAATCTTGTTGAATCATAGGATTCATTTATTAATCAATTGCTTCATGTGATCTGTTTTGCTTCTGAGTCAAGGTCTTCCCCTGTTACCCAGGCTGGAGGACAATGGCACAATCATAGCTCACTGCAGCCTTGATCGCTGGGGCTCAAGTGATCCCACTGCCTCCTCAGCTTTCTGAGTGGCTAGGAATGCAGACATGTGCCACTGCACCTAATTTTTATATTTTTTGTAGAGACAGAGTCTCGCTGTGTTGCCCAGAATGGTCTTGAACTCCTTGCCTCAATGAATCCTCCCTGCTTCAGTCTCCCAAAGTGCTGAAATTACAGGTGTCAGCCACCATGCTCAGCCTACTTCATGTAATTTGATCCTCACAATAAAAAGACCTGTTTATGCAGGATATTTACTTTATTATTTTTTTTTTTTTATTTTTTTTGGAGATGAAGTCTCACTCTTGTCCCCCAGGCTGGAGTGTGATGGCACGATCTCGGCTCACTGCAACTTCTGCCTCCGGGTTCAACTGATTCTCCTGCCTCAGCCTCCTGAGTAGCCGGGATTACAGGTGTCTGCCACCATGCCCGGTTTTTTTTTTTTTTTTTCCTTCAGTAGAGATGGGGTTTCACCATTTTGGCCAGGCTGGTCTCGAACTCCTGACCTCAGATGATCCGCCTGCCTTGGCCTCCCAAAGTGCTGGGATTACAGGCGTGAGCCATCATGCCCGGCCAGATATTTACATTTCTTCATTGAAAAGAATACATAACCTATTGCATTTTCTTACATCCCTCCAGCTCAACACAGCTGCCTCCGTGAAGCATTTAAAAGCCCATCCTTTCCAAATGTGCTAATGTGAATTATTCTCACTACTGAGATTCCTCTGTCTAAATAAAATCCTTGCTGTCTGGCCCCAGAACTTTGAGAGGTCAACATGGGAGGACCACTTGAGCCCAGGAGTTTGGGGCTGCAGTGAGCTATGATAGCACCACTACACTCCAGTGTGGGCAACAGAGCAAGACTCTGTCAAACCAACAAACACACATACATACACACATACATACACACATACATACATACATACATACATCGCCCCTTGTGAAGCATATGTCTGCAGTGAATCCCACTGCGATATGACCCATTCTTTCCTCTGCTTGAGGATAAAAAGTAGGCCGGGCAAAGTAGCTCATGTCCGTAATTCCAACACTCTGGGAGGCTGAGGTGGGCAGATCACCTGAGGTCAAGAGTTCGAGACCAGCCTGACCAACATGGAGAAACCCCATCTCTACTAAAAATACAAAATTAGGCCAGGCACGGTTGCTCGCGCCTGTAATCATAGCACTTTGGGAGGCCAAGGTGGGCAGATCACAAGGTCAGGAGATCGAGACCATCCTGGCTAACACGGTGAAACCCGTCTCTACTAAAAATACAAAAACTTAGCCGGGCATGGTGGCGGGTGCCTGTAGTCCTAGCTACTCGGGAGTCTGAAGCAGGAGAATCACTTGAACCCTGGAGGTAGAGGTTGCATTGAGCCGAGATTACACCATTGCACTCCAGCCTACGTAATAAGGGCAAAACTTCATCTCAAAAAAAAAAAAAAAGTAGGGGCCGGGCGCAGTGGCTCACGCCTGTAATCCCAGCACTTTGGGAGGCCGAGGCGGGCGGATCACAAGGTCAGGAGATCGAGACCACGGTGAAACCCCGTCTCTACTAAAAATACAAAAAATTAGCCGGGCGCGGTTGTGGGCGCCTGTAGTCCCAGCTACTCGGGAGGCTGAGGCAGGAGAATGGCGTGAACCCGGGAGGCGGAGCTTGCAGTGAACCGAGATCGCGCCACTGCACTCCAGCCTGGGCCACAGAGCGAGACTCCGTCTCAAAAAAAAAAAGTAGCCAGTATAGAAACTCAGTAATTTTAAATATTTGAAAACTGTTATCAAGTCCCTTGTTAGCATTCCTGTTCCATGATGATTCCAGGATAAAAATGGTACTTCACTGCTGTTTCTTGCAATAATGTCCTCCGAACAATAAGCTTTACTGCCTCTCTCCCCGTAAGACTTGCTGTCACACAACAGTTAGGTCTCAAGACAAACCTCAGTAGCTTCCAGTGCAGCATGGTGACCTTGGATTGTTTTATATCAAGGCCACACTCAGAGCACCAGCACTTCATGGAAAATATAAATGATATTCCCATGATCTAGTCTGAGGTAGGGAGATGGCAAATATACAAAATTGATAAAATCTTTGTACTCAAGAAGTTAAAACATGACCAGGCATGGTGGTTCATGCCTATAATCCCAGCACTTTGGAAGGCCGAGGCGGGTGGATCACCTGAGGTCAGAAGTTCGAGACCAGCCTAGACAACATGGTGAAACCCCCATATCTATTAAAAATAGAAAAATTAGCTGGGCATGGTGGCATGGGCCTGTAATCTCAGCTACTCAGGAGGCTGAGGCAGGAGAATTGCTAGAACCCAAGAGGTAGAGGCTGCAGTGAGCCAACATCACACCACTGCACTCCAGCCTGGGCAACAGAGCAAGACTCTCCCTGGGGAAAAAAAAAAAAAATTTAAAAAAGAAGCTAAAATATAATAGGGGATCCAGATAACAAAATCAGCTTATTATAATAAAGTCAGAGTGAAAATAGATGCTAAATAAAAGTCCAAGCAATGTGCTCTGGAAAAGCAAATTGAACAGAGAAAGAGAGTCTTATTTGTGTTTAAGAACGAAGATGGGCCAGGCACAGTGGCTCACACCTATAATCCCAGCACACTGGGAGGCTGAGGCAGGCAGATTGCTTGAGAGCTCAGGAGTTCGACACCAGCCTGGTCAATATGGCAAAACCTGCCTCTACAAAAAATACAAAAATTAGCCAGGTATAGTGGTGGGCGCCTGTAATCCCAGCTACTCGGGAGGCTGAGGCAAGAGAATCGCTTGAATTCAGGAGGCAGAGGTTGCAGTGAGCTAAGATGGCACCACTGCACTCCAGCCCGGGAGACAGAGTGAGACTGTCTCAAAAGGAAAAAAAACAAAAGAAAAAAGAAAAGAAAGATGAGGGTGATTGGGTTCAATTATGGTAGAGTTGGAGGAATGGGGGTGAATGTAAGATACGATAAAGAAGGGGTGATTACTGAGGACAGGTAGGATAAACGAGGGCTTGGGTAAGCAGGACAGTCTTGGGCAAGAGGGTTATTTCCTCATTTGAGATACAGAGGTGCTCGTAAAGAATACATGAAGGCGTGGTGACATTTCAATGAGCCATGGGAAAGTTTATGCCACGATCTTCTCACAGAGGTGGAAGGCTAGATCACCGAGTGAGAGTAACGGCACAAAGAAGAATGAGATCGAAAGAATCATGTTACAAGCATCAGGATGCAAATCAATATAATTCCAAACAGCAAGAGAGAATGAGAGAGAGACCAGGGATGAATAAATAATCAAGCAGTCTTTAGGATCCAGCTAAAGGCTGATCGCACAATTTTGTAATGAAGTCAAGCAACATGGTTCTGTTTTTTGGTTACTGTGTTGCTAGCACGATTTAGACAGCTTGGGTACACATGTACAGGAAATTTGCAGCTAGGTTTACATGAGGTTGAAGATTGGCTCTGGAAAAGAAAATCAAGGGTGAGAAGAAAGGAGGAAGTTTATGAGACAGAGAAATGGTTGACCCGGACAGGGAAACAAATGAAGCCAGAGGTCACTAAGGCGCTGAGAGAATAAGGAAAGGTTGGAACCTAGAGGTTGAGATGTTATCACAAGGCAGGTTTAGTAGAAATAAGGATACAGAAACTATAAAAGGTCAACATCAGAGAAAGGAGCTTCAGGGTTTGTAATTTCAGGTCAATGTTGGAGAAAGGAAGACTCCAGGGTTTATAATTCTAGGTTCTACAAAAGGACCTGTCCAGGAGTTACTAATGTGAAGCGGGGAGGAGGGTCAAGACACCGTAAGGCCAGATGCTGGATAAGTCACTCATCTGGACACTGGAGATGCTCCGGATGACTGCCAGGGACTGAGTGCTGGGCAAGCCTGAGATCCAGGGACCAATATGCTCAGGGCATCTGGAAGAGACCTGGAGGCGGTGGCAGTAAGTATACACAGCAGGCAACAGGGCTGGCTGGCGGTGGCTTAAGAGGAAGCGATCAAACCACTGTCTGAAAGCAGATGTGGAGAGCAAAGAGACGATGCCATCCTTCTGACTCCAGCGCGCAGGGACTATGAGGCTGTAGGGCGAGGGAGTCGCTGGGATTACAAGCGTGAGCCACCGCGCCTGGCCAGAACTTGAAGTTCTTTGGGTGAGTCAGTGTGCCAGTGCGTGGTGAGTGAATGTGAAGGTCTAGGACATTGCTGCACACTACTGTAGGTTTTATAAACACTGTACACTTAGGTCACACTAAATTTACACAATTTCTTTCATTAATTAACCTTAGCATACTCTAACTTTTTCCTTATAAACTTTTAAATAAACTTTTTAGGCTGAGTGTGGTGGCTCACGCCTGTAATCCCAGCACTTTGGGAGGCCGAGGCGGGCAGATCACCTGTGGTCAGGAGTTCAAGACCAGCCTGGCCAACGTGGTGAAACCCTGTCTCTACTAAACACACACACACACACAAAGCTGGGAGTGGTTGTGTGTGCCCGTAGTCTCAGCTACTCTGGAGGCTGAGGCAGGAGAATTGCTCAAACCCAGGAGGTAGGGGTTACAGTGAGCCGAGTTTGCACCATTGCACTTCAGCCTGGGTAACAGAGCAAGACTCCGTCTAAAAAAAAAAAAAAAAAAAAACTTTTTGATTCTTTTGTAATAATACTTAGCTTAAAACATAAACACATTGTAAAAGTATTTTTAAAAAAACTTTTTTCTTTATATCCTTATTCTATAAGCTTTTTTTCTATTTAATTTTTTTTCTTTTTAACCTGTTGTGTTAAAAACTAAGACACAAACACACATATTAACCTAGGCCTACACAGGGTCAGGATAATCAGTATCACTGTCTTCCACCTCCATATCTTGTCCCACTGGAGGGTCTTCAGGGACAATAACACGCATGGAGCTGTCCTCTCCTATGATAACAATGCCGCCTTCTGGAACACCTCCTGAAGGACCTGCCTGAGGCTGTTTTTCAGTTTTGTTTTTTTTTTTAATAGAAGTACATGCTAAACTAACAATACAAAGTATAGTAAATATATAAACTGATGATATCATTTATTATCAAGTTTTATGTACTGTCCATAATTATGTGTGCTATACTTTTATGTAACTGGCAGTGCAGTAGGTTTGTTTACACCAGCGTCACCATAGACACCTGTGTAATGCATTGTGCTATGATGTTACCACAGCTATCACCTCACTAGGTGATACAAACTTCTCAGCTCCATTATCATCTTAGGGGACCACCATTGTAGATGCAGTCCCTTGTTGACTCAGGCATTGTTGTGTGGCACAGGATTATAGTTGACTTTCCAGTATTGTTCTTTTTTTCTTTCCCTTACAGTTGTCTTTGGGTGATCTATTCTTTTTTTTTTTTTTGGAGACGGAGTCTTGCTCTGTCACCCAGGCTGGAGTGCAGTGGCACAATCTTGGCTCACTACAATCTCCGCCTCCCAGGTTCAAGCGATTCTCCTGCCTCAGCCTCCCAACTAGCTGGGATTACAGGCACGTGGCTGCAACGCCCAGCTAATTTTTGAATTTTTAGTAGAGACAGGTTTTCACCGTGTTGCCCTGGCTGGTCTCAAACTCATAAACTCAGGCAATCCACCTGCCTCGGCCTCCCAAAGTGCTAGGATTACAAGCGTGAACCACCACACCGGACCAATCTATTAATTTCTACTTGGTGCATTAACACTGTTAATACACTAATCTGTTTAAAATTTTTTAGAAATTTGAGAAAACCACATGTGCCCTGGTTTTCTACAAATTCTATTTAATGGAGATTTCCTATGTTCACTACACATTGGTAATTTATTTTTCAACAATGAATCTATCAAAATAGAATGACATTATATTATAATTAAATGGCACATACTTCTTTCTTTGATCTTATGTGTTAAAATCCTGATGATTAACATCAACTATCATTGTACAAACTGTAGCTAAACACACTGTAGATTGGACTGAATGAGTTCTGACCTAGTGGCATTCCTGCTTTAAAAGAAAAAACTTAGTATTGTTAGTTTAGCATGTACTTCTATTAAAAAAAAAAAAAAAAAAACTATAAAACAGCCTCAGGCAGGTCCTTCAGGAGGTGTTCCAGAAGGCGGCATTGTTATCGTAGGAGAGGACAGCTCCATGCGTGTTATTGTCCCTGAAGACCCTCCAGTGGGACAAGATATGGAGGTGGAAGACAGTGATACTGATGATCCTGACCCTGTGTAGGCCTAGGTTAATATGTGTGTTTGTGTCTTAGTTTTTAACACAACAGTTTAAAAAGAAAAAAAATTAAATAGAAAAAAGCTTATAAAGGATATTTTAAAAACCTCTTTTTTTTTACACTTTTACAATGTGTTTGTGTTTTAAGCTAAGTATTATTACAAAAGAATCAAAAAGTTTTTTTTTTTTGAGACGGAGTCTTGCTCTGTTACCCAGGCTGAAGTGCAATGGTGCAGTCTCAGCTCACTGTAATCCCTGCCTCCCCGGTTTGAGCAATTCTCCTGCCTCAGCCTCCAGATTAGCTGAGACTACGGGCACACACTACCACTCCCAGCTTTGTGTGTGTGTGTGTGCTTTTAGTAGAGACAGGGTTTCACCACGTTGGCCAGGCTGGTCTTGAACTCCTGACCACAGGTGATCTGCCCACCTCGGTCTCCCAAAGTGCTGGGATTACAGGCGTGAGCCACTGCACTCAGCCTAAAAAGATTTTTCCTTTGAAAGTTTATAAGGAAAAAGTTATAGTATGCTAAGGTTAATTAATGAAGAAATTGTGCAAATTTAGTGTGACCTAAGTGTACAGTGTTTATAAAACCTACAGTAGTGTGCAGCAATGTCCTAGACCTTCACATTCACTCACCACGCACTGGCACACTGACTCACCCAAAGAACTTCCAGTTCTGGCCAGGCGCGGTGGCTCACGCTTATAATCCCTGCACTTTGGGAGGCCGAGGCGGGTGGATCATGAGGTCAGGAGTTCAACACGAGCCTGGCCAAGATGGTGAAACCCTATCTCTACTAAATATACAAAAATTAGCCGGGCGTGGCGGCGAGCACCTGTAATCCCAGCTACTCGGGAAGTTTAGGCGTGAGAATTGCTTGAACCCGGGTGGGCTGAGATCGCGCCACTGCACTCTAGCCTAGGTGACAGAGCAAGACTCCATCTCTAAAAAAAAAAGAACTTCCAGTCCTACAAGCTCTATTTATGGTAAGTACCCTGTAATACAGGTGTACCATTTTCAAATTTTTTTTCAATTGAGACAGGGTCTCATTGTCTCCTACGCTGGAGTACAGTGGCTCAACCCTAGTTCACTGTAGCCTTGAACTCCTAGGCTCAAGCAATCCTCCTGCCTCAGCCTCCAAGTAGCTGGAACCACAGGTATGTACCACTAGAATCAATAGGCCTGTGAGCAATAGGCCATATCATAAAGCCTAGGTGTGTAGTAGGCTATGCCATCTAAGTTTGTGTAAGTACATGCTGTGATGTTTCCACAATGATTACACCACCTAAAAATACATTTCTCAGAATTTATCTCCATCATAAAGCAGTACATGACTAATTCCCTTTAGAATTTCTGGACTTGAAACAGCCATTTAATGCAATCAAGAGCTTTTGCTGAAGGCTGATAAATCAGAGAAATACACCTGAATTCATTGAGAAAATTAGTTTTCTTTTTTAAAGAATTTTAAAATTTAATTAAAAAAAATAATACACACAGTTTAAAATTTTAACAGTACAAAAAGCCTACAAAGACTTCCATATGTGGTAATGGCAAATTCGACCATTTGAACTAACCCTTCTATTCAGAACAACTAGAAAAGATGAACAAAATTTTTTTTTCAATCTGCTTAAAACATCTAATAGCTAAAGACATAGTGAAGAATTACTGGACTAGGAATCAGGAATGGATGAATAGCCTACAAGGTGAGCCTATCATTTGGGACAGCTTCCACCCAGGTGGCATGTGCAGAATCTGAGACACAGAAATAAACTTTCAGGACTAGGGGAACAGAATATGACAAAAGTAGAGACTGATCAAAATTTCTTATGTGATTTTGGTTGTGGCCCTTCAGAGCTACATCTTAACTGTAAGAGTTAACACATACATTGCAGGCTATCTTTGAGTCATTTAAATGATCCAGATAATGAAATCCTCTGGAACTGGATAAAGGTAAAGCCCCAGGCAGATGACTGAGGCAAATTAAAATTCTGCCTGGGAAAAATAACATTTTCCTGGGCTTCAAGTTGTTTTAACAAATGAAGTCCAGTGGCACAATCAAAGATGACCAGGCATACAAGGAGCCAAGAACACGTACACAAAAAGTAGCAGAAGATGAAGCCAGGCATGGTTGCATGCACCTGTATTCCCAATTACTCAAGAGGCTGAGGTGGGAGAATCATTTGAGGTCAAGAGTTCAAGACTGTAGTGCACTATAATTGCTCCTATGAAGAGCCACAGCACTCCAGCCTGGGCAAGATAGCTAGGTCCCATCTCAAAAATAAAAATTTTTTTAAAAATTATCAGAAGTTACAAATAATTAAAAATGATGTACAAAGGACTCCAAATATTGGAACTATCAAATACTGACTATAAAGTTGCTTTGCTTATCTTGACCATGGAGATAAAAGACAAATTAAACATGTTGGCAGAGACCTGGAAACTGAAACAAAAAAACCTGTTATTGAAAAAATTAGAATTAGAAATTCTAATTTCTAAATGTAACAGTTAAAATTAACAACTTATGGGGCCAGGCACAGTAGCTCATGCCTGTAATCCCAACACTTTCGGAGGCCAAGGCAGGCAGATTATGAGGTCAGGAAATTAAGACCATCCTGGCTAACACAGTGAAACCCTGTCTCTACTAAAAATACAAAAAATTAGCCAGGCTAATTTTCAGTTGCACATGCCTGTAATCCCAGCTACCTGGAAGGCTGAGGCAGGAGAATCACTTGAACCTGGGAGGCAGAGGTTGCAGTGAGGCAAGATCGCACCACTGCACTCCAGCCTGGGCAACAAAGTGAGACTCCATCTCAAAAAAAAAAAAAAAAAAAAAAAAAGAACTTATGAATAGATCCACCATTAGATCAGGCATAGCTGAAGAGATAATTTGTAAATCAGAAGTTAGTCTGAAGTAATGGTATGCTGCTGGTAAAGCAGCTCTAAGGGGTAGAACCCCTAATTTATACTATTTGCCAGTTTCCATAGTATAAATACTCCTATCATGCCCCCATTTCAAGTTACCAAAGGTTTAACAATGATCTCATAAATTTTCTTTATAAAAAATTTAGTAATAGGCTCTCACAAACTTGTGTAATCAAGCTATACAACACCACTGGTTCTGAAGAAAATATCTATATTGAAGCACAGAGAGTCAAAGGATAGAAAGTGCAGATGAGAGGTAAGAGAAATAAAGGATGCAGTGAAAAGGTCTCACATGTTTAATTGCAGTCCCAGAAGGAGAGGAGAGAGAGAATGGAAGAGAAACAATCTTCAGAACGGTATTACCTAAAATCCTCCAATACTGATGAAAGATATTAATCTACAGATTTGAGAAGTCTTATAAACTCCAAGCAGAATAGAGACCTTTATCAAAATACATAAGAAAACTGCAGAAATGCAGTTGGGGCACAATGGCTAATGCCTGTAATCCCAGCACTATTGGAGGCCAAGGCAGGCGGATCACCTAAGGTCAGGAGTTTGAGAACAGCCTGGACAGCATGGTAAAACCCCCCTCTCTACTAAAAATACAAATATTAGCCAGAAGTGGTGGCAGACACCTGTAATCCCAACTACTTGGGAGGCTGAAGCAATAGAATCACTTGAACCCAGGCGGCAGAGGGTGCAGTGAGCCAACACCATGACACTGCACTCCAACCTGGACAACAAAGTGTTGTCTCAAAAAATAAAATGAATAAAAAATAAAGGGAAAAAAGAAAACTACAGAAAACCAAAGGCAAAGAGAAAAATCTTAAGATCTAGAAGCAACCAGAGGAAAAAAAGAAGTATTGCTTTCAAAACAATTAGACCAAGAGCTAACATTTCAACCTAAATGATAGAAACTAGAAGATGATGGAGAAATATCACACTTCTGAAAGAAAATAGCTGCCAAACTAGAATTCTATAACTTATAAAATTTTCCTTCAAGAATGGAAGTAAAATAATTTCTAGGCAAAAATTAAAGGAATGGTATTGGCAAACTGTACTAAAGGACACTCTAAAGAGTAATCTTCAGATAGGCAAAATTGATCCCAGGTAGATCCCAGGTAGAAGTACAGAAATAAAGGAAAGAACAAAGAGAAACAAAGGCAGAAATCTAAATGAATATCAAACAATAGCAATGTCTTGTGGTGTTTAAAATGCACAAGAAATAAAATACTTGGTCGGGTGCGGTGGCTCACACCTGTAATCCCAGCACTTGGGAGGCCGAGGTGGGAGGATCACGAGGTCAGGAGATCGAGACCATCCTGGCTAACACGGTGAAACCCCGTCTCTACCAAAAAAATACAAAAAAATTAGCCGGGCACAGTGGTGGGCGCCTGTAGCCCCAGCTACTTGGGAGGCTGAGGCAGGAGAATGGCATAAACCCAGGAGGCAAAGCTTGCAGTGAGCCGAAATCGTGCCACCGCACTCCAGCCTGGGCGTCTGAGCAAGACTCCGTCTCAAAAAAATAAAAATTAAAAAAATAAATAAATAAAATAAAATGCTTGACAACAATAGCATATAAGTTGAGTGGGATATAAAATGAACTCGAAGTGTTTTAAGATCCTAATATTATCAGAAGAATAAAAGCATCAATTAAAATTTGCTTTCCAAATTAATACATAGATTCAATGCAATCAATCTGAATCCAAATCTCAGCTGCCTTTTCTGTAGAAATTTTCAAGCTGATTCTGAAATTTACTCTAAAATTGATAAAATATATTTAAAGGACCCATATTAGCCAAAACAACTTTGAAAAAGAAAGTTGAAGGGCTAACAGTACCTGATTACAAGGTTATGAAGTTACAGTAATCCAGACAACATAGTATCAGTATAAATATAGGCAAATAGATCAATGAAATAGAATGGCATCCAGAAATAAATCCATATACATATGAGAAGCTGATGTTTTTTATACACGTCAGTTAACACAAGTCAGTGCATTGGAAAAAGGCAAGTCTTTTCAACAATCATGGAACAACTGGAATTCCATACGCAAAAAAAAGAAAAATAAAACTTGGACACATACCTCAAATTAATTCAAAATGAATTATAGAACTAAACTGAAAATATAAACTATCATATCTAGAAGAAATCACAGAAGAATGTGACCTTGGGTTGGGCAAAAATTTAAGTATGGCATCAAAAACACAATACATTAAAAAATAGATAAATTGGACTTGATCAAAATTAAGTCTCCTAGGCCGGATGTGGTGGCTCACACCTGTAATCCCAGCACTTTGGGAGGCCGAGGAAAGTGGATCACTTGAGGACAGTGGATCACTTGAGGTCAGGAGTTTGAGATCAGCCTGGCCAACATGGTGAAACCCTGCCTCCGCTAAAAATACAAAAATTAGCTGAGCATGATGGCAGGTGCCTGTAAGCCCAGCTACTCAAAAGGCTGAGGCACCAGAATCGCTTGAACCTGGGAAGCAGAGGTTGCAGTGAGCCAAGATCATACCACTGCACTCCACCCTGGGCAACAGAGCAAGATTCTGTCTCCAAAAAAGGAGGAAAAAAACAAAAGAAAGAAAAAAGAAAAGTCTGACAGAGCCACACAGATGTGACTATGCAGAAACAGGTACTCAGGCAAGGAGCGAGCATCCATGGAGAGTAATATGACCCTTGCTGTCAAAATAACAAACGTACCTACTCTCTGACCTACAATACCATTTCTAGGAATTTTCCCTATAGAAGTACTTGAATGTATTTAAAACTATGTTAGTATAAGGATTATTTATTGAAGCATGGTTTGCAATAGCAAAGTAGTAGACACTTCAACATACATCAATAGGGAAAGTTAATTAAAATTATAGGAAATTCATGCAATGCAACTATTTTTTAAAAGGCAGGAGGAGCTCTTTATGTATAGATACTGAAAAGATTTTCAGGATATATTTTAAAAGAACAGTATGTATATGTCACTAGATAAAGAAAGTGAGAGTAAAATAATGAAAATGAAAAGACTAGTCAGAGGCAGACATGATATTTGCAACACATATCACAAAACACTTTATCAAGCAGAGTTCCATGGGAGGAAAAGAAACACTCTTTTGCAATGCAAAAAGGGAAACTAAAAAAATATGGAAAGAGACAGGCATTTACAAGAGAAAATTCAAATGCCCAATAAACATAAAAATGTGCTCAATCTCATTAGTAATCGGGAAAATGTAAATTAAAACCTCCCACCATGATATACCATTACAGGTCAGCCGGGGTAAAAGTACAAAAGACCAACAAAACCAAGTGTTAGAGAGGATGTGTAGTAGTAGAAACTCTAGCACACTGCTGCTGTGATTATAAACTAGTACAGCCACTTTGAAAACAGGTGGCAGCACCTACTGAAATCAAAGAGATTCACATTCTGAGACCCAGCAATTCTACTCCTAGGTATATAACCACCAGAAACATGTATGCTTATTCTCCAAGATACATGTAAAAAATAAGTGTTTCAAGCACCCTTATAACAGCCCAAAACTAGAAACAAACAAAACGTTCATCAACAGAAGAACAAGAGCCAGGCGCGGTGGCTCATGCCTGTAATCCCAGCACTTTGGGAGGGCAAGGTGGGCGGATCACCTGAGGTGGGGAGTTCGAGATCAGCCTGACCAACATGGAGAAACCCCATCTCTACTAAAAACACAAAAACAGCCAGGCATGGTGGTGCATGCCTGTAATCCCATCTACTTGGGAGGCTGAGGCAGGAGAATTGCTTGAACCCAACGTGGAGGTTGCAGTGAGCCAAGATTGCACCATTGCACTCCAGCCTGGGCAACAAGAGCAAAACTCTGTCTCAAAAACAAAAACAAAACAGAACAAAAAGAAAAGCAAAAACAGAACAGATATATAAATTACAGAATATTCACACAAGAGTATACCCAGTAACACAAACGAGAGAACTACTATTTTTGTGTTTTTAGTAGAGATGGGGTTTCTCCATGTTGGCCAGGCTGATATCGAACTCCCGACCTCAGGTGATCCGCACACCTCGGCCTCCCAAAGTGCTGGGGTTACAGGCATGAGCCACCGCACCTGGCCCTTGTTCTACTATTGATGAACGTTTCAGTTGTTTCTAGTTTGGGGCTATTAATGATAAGGGCGCTTGAAACTTTTTTTTTTTTAACATGTATCTTGGAGAATAAGCACACACATTTCATCCACGACATGGATGAATCTAACCCAAAAAATATTAAACAAAAAGAAACCATTACAAAAGGACATGGAATATGAATCTAGTAACGTGACATGCAAAAAATGGTCTTTGGATTTGCATATCTAGGTGACCGAACTATAAAGCAAGGAGGCGATGACCATAAATCAGGATAGAATTTACCTTTGGGGAGAGGTTGTGATAGAGAGGACATGATTTATGGGGTGATACGGTGTTCTTTTTTATTTTTTGAGACAGGGTCTCACTCTGTAGTACAGCGTAGACTTCAGTGGTGTGATCATAGCTCACTGCAACCTCCAACTCCAGGTTGAAGCAATCCTCCCACTTTAGCCTCCCAAGTAACTGAGACTACAGGCACAGTTGGGCACCACCACACCAAGTTAATATGTAGAAATGTGGTCTCACTGTGTTGCCCAGGCTATTATCAAATCCTGGCCTCAAGTGATCCTCCTGCCTCGGCCTTCCAAAAGTGCTGGGATTACAGGCGTGAGCCACCATGCCCAGCCATGCAGCATTCTATTTCTTGATCTGGATAATGGCTTTATAGTGTTGACTTAATAATTTATTTAGCAAAGCACTATATGTTCTATTCTTTCCCACGTCTATTTCACCAAAAGGTGTTGTATTAAGGTATACAGTGAAAAATCCTGCTGCCCCTTACCCTTTTCTCCTACCATCCATTTCCTACATCCTCCCTGACATAAAACCACTTTTATTGGTTTGCTATCTATCCTTCCAAAATGTTTTAAATGCACATAAGGATTGATTGATTGATTGATTGAGACAGAGTCTCCCTCTATCTCCCAGGTTGGAGTGCAATGGCCTGATCTCGACTCATTGCAACCTCCACCTCCCGGGTTCAAGCAATTCTCCTGCCTCAGCCTCCCAAGTAGCTAGGATCACAGGCATACACCACCACACCCAGCTAATGTTTGTATTTTTAGTAGAGGGAGGGTTTTACCATGTTGGCCAGGCTGGTCTTGAACTCCTGATCTCAAGGGAACAGCCCACCTTGGCCTCCCAAAGTGCTGGGATTACAGGCTTGAGTCACTGCTCTAGGCCAATGTTTTTTAAATTTTATATTTATAGGTACTTATCTATATTTATATTTTTTAAATTATTTATTATTAATTGCAGGTCTTGCTCTGTCATTCAGGCTGGAGTACAGTGGCACAATCATAGCTTACTATATAACCTCAAACTCCTGGGCTCAAGCAAATATATTCTTACCACTGCCACCCTGCATCTTTTCTTATACCTAAGATATAAGGATATTGTTTTTCTCTACCTTTTTGAGGGTTGGTTGGGTTTTTTTGGTTTGTCTTTTAGTCAACAATAGATCTTGGAGATCTTTACACATCTACAGTTGCATAGTTTTCCATTTTATCTACCATAGCTAGACCTCTTCTATTAATGGACATTTGGGTTGTATCTGTTCTTTCACTATTGCAAAGATACAATCAGTAAGTTTTCATATACATAATTTTATATGAAAGCACATATATCAGTAGAATAAGCCCCCAGAAATGAGACTGCTGTGACAAAGCATGGGTACATTTGTAAGATATTGTCAGACTGAGCGCAGTGGCTCATGCCTGTAATCCCAGCACTCTGGGAGACTGAGGCAGGCGGATTGCTTGAGTCCAGGAGTTCAAGACCAGCCTGGACAACATAGTGAAGCCCCATCTCTACTAAAAATACAAAAAATTTACCAGGCTTGGTGGCACGTACCGTAGTCCCAGCTACCTAGGAGGCCGAGGTGGGAGGATCACTTGAGTCTGGGAATTAGTGACCAGTTTGGGCAACATGGTGAGACCTCACCTCTACAAATAATACAAAAGTTAGCCAGTTGTGCTGGCACATGCCTGTAGTCTCAGCTACTCAGGAGGCTGAGGTGGAGGTTGCAGTGAGCTGTGATCATGCCACTGCACTCCAGCCTGGGAGATAGAGCAAGATCTTGTTTCAAAATAATAATAAAATGTTTAGCTTAAAGCTGCCTCCTTCATAGTGAACTGTAACCTAACTGGGTGTGTAAACAGACTATAACCTGCTCTTGTGCCGATCACCAAGTTTCAGCTAATCAAAAATGGCCAATTGTTCAAATCATGATCAAATAAGGCAACACCAAGCTAGCTACAGTGTCTCATGCCTATAATCCTAGCACCTCGGGCAGATCACGGAAAGAGGATCGCTCGAGGCCAGGGTCTCGCTCTGCCAGCCAGGCTGGAGTATAGTGTTCTGATAATAGCTCACTGCAGCCTTGACCTCCTGGGCTCAAGCTATCCTCCCTCCTCAGCCTTTTGAGTAGCTGGGATTATTTTTTCAGTCCCGCACCTAATTTTTTTTTTTTTTTTTTTTTTTTTTTTGTAGAGACAAGGTCTCATAATGCTACCCAGGCTGCTCTTAAATGCCTGGTCTCAAGCGATCTTCCCATCTCAGCCTCCCAAAGTGCTGGGACTACAGGCATGAGTCACCATTCCTA
This sequence comes from Macaca mulatta, assembly GCF_049350105.2. NCBI lineage: Eukaryota > Metazoa > Chordata > Mammalia > Primates > Cercopithecidae > Macaca > Macaca mulatta. The sequence continues at coordinate 36,880,865 of NC_133412.1, read as the reverse complement.
GCCTTGTTCACATTACTTGCACATCTTTCTTTGGAGTTTTGGTTCTTTTCTTGTTTCTAGTTCTTTTCTGTATTTGGAAGATTAGCTCTTCTTCCATACTCTATGATGAGTTACAGCTATTTTTCCCCAGGATGCCATTTGCTTTTGTTTTGTTTTGGTGGAAATGGGGTCTCACCATGTTGCTCAGGCTGGTCTCAAACTCCTGGTCTCAAGCAATCCACAGCCTCCCAAAGTGCTGGGATCACAGGTGTGAGCCACTGTACCCAGCTATGCCATTTGCTTTTTACCTTATGGTATATATTTTGTTTTGCCAAGCGGAGGGATTTTGGTTTTTTTTGCAATGTGGTCAAATTTACAAACTTTCACTTTCAGATTCTAGCTTTTGAGTCATAGCTAGAAAGGTCTTCCCCGTTCTAAGCATATACAGGAATTCTCCCTTGGCAGGTAACTCTGTAGGAAAGAAGGGGGAGTGGGAGGAAGATAGTCTCCCATGTCTTCTAGTACTTTTACAACTTCAGTTTTTACACTGAAATCATCAATCCATTTGGAATTTATCTTGGTCAATAACGTAAGATGTGGATCCAACTTAATACTCTCCCTGAGCATAACCCAGTTTACTGACCATTTATTTGATAGTCTCTTGTTGGTTACCTGCTAGTTTTGCTTTGCATTTCAATTCGAATTTTCCAACAGCAAGGTTAATAATTTATTGCCCAGAGGAGATTATTTCAAGCTAACCTCATTCTGTGTCCTGATAAACAGTATTTCTCTTTCTGCAATGCATTCTGCCCTCAGTGAAAGTAAGGAGAGCCTGATTCCTCTGCTGAAGAACAGGAAAAGTGTAACCCAAGTCACAGACCAGCCTCGAATCTCTAAGAGGCCCCAGGTCAGTACTGTGTTCTTTGGTTTTCAGGTTAGTCAACTAAAGATGCATGTTTCTTGTACCAAAAAGTGCTGGTTATGAAGTTCCACTAAATTCTAAAATTAGTTGAACCAAGAAGTTGGTTTGCAAGTAATACCTAATAACACTTTCAATTTATTTATTTATTTATTTTTTTGAAACTGAGTCTCACTCTGTTACCCAGGCTGGAGGGCAGTGGCATGATCTTGGCTCACTGCAACCTCTGCCTCCCAGGTTCAAGCGATTCTCCTGCCTCAGCCTCCCAAGTAGCTGGGACTACAGGCACGCACCACCACACCCAGGTAATTTCTGTATTTTCAGTAGAGGTTTCACAATGTTGGCCAGGCTGGTCTCAAACTCCTGACCTCAGGTGATCCACCTGCCTCGGCCTCCCAAAGTGCTGGGATTACAGGCGTGAGCCACCGCACCCAGCCTTCAGTTTATTCTTGCGTTGTATTTTTCCCCCACTGTATTACTTTGCCCCATCCAAAGGCAATGAAAGTGTATTTCAACGAGAGAGACATATTATTAAACAAGGTTGTGACGACACTACAAATATATTTTTCCATTGAATTTAATGGACACAAGCAGAGTAACAAACAATGGCACATAAACAGGGTCAGATGCACAGACTGGAAAGGAACGCAGGAAGAACATCAATCGTAAAGCCAGAGAGCCAAGTGGCTAATTTTCTCCAAAAGGTATTTTTCACTTCCTCTTTTATTTAACCCCATTGCTGAGTCCCTCCTATGGGTCAAGCCCATGCTAACACCTATTTAGGTGTAGGTGGATCTCATTTGGAAGAATTTTCAATTAATAAACAGACAGCTAAAGAGAAATCATTTTCTTTCAGTGGTATAGGATAGTGTAAAGGCACTGGAAGAATTTGAAAACTTGGGTTCTGCTTTTTACTCATTGAACACACCAGAAAAAGTCACTCAATTCTTTTTCAAATGAGTTCCCTTATCTAGAACATCAAGGAACATCTCATCCATCTACACTCACTGTTTAGGATTCAATGAGTTAATATGTACAAGAGGGCTTTTCAAAAATATACGAAAATACGATTCAGATTGTCAGATTGTCAAGGTAGGGGAGAAACACAAAGGTTCTAAGCGAATGTCTTCATTTCACTATATGAAAACTGCCAGTCTAAGAGCCTCAGGCAGGGGCAGGATGGAATTAGAACTCTGACCTCCTGATGCAGAATTCACTGCTCTTCCCCAGCTTTCCAATGTTAGAGGCCATTGGGAAGCTGACAGTGAGGCAAGAGCATTGCTCAGACAGTCACTGGTATGGCATGGCCCATGCCCCAGTTGGGCTCAGACGAGAGGTCCAGTCCACAGCTCTGTGTGCCACCGATGTAACCTAAGGCAAGAAGGTCCCTCTCCTCCCTCTGGGCCCTGGTTTCCATTTTTTTTTTTAGATGGCAGTCTTGCTCTGTCACCCAGGCTGGAGTACAGTGGTATAATCTTGGCTCACTACAACCTCCACCTCCCAGGTTCAAGCGATTCTTATGCCTTAGCTTCCCAAGTAGCTGGGATTACAGGTGTCTGCCATCACTCCTGGCTAATTTTTGTACTTTTAGTACAGACAGGGTTTCACCATTTTCGCCAGGCTGGTCTTGAACTCCTGACCTCAGGTGATCCACCCACCTCGGCCTCCCAAAGTGCTGGGATTATAGGCATGAGCCACTGCGCCCAGCTCTGGATTCCTTATCAAACTTAAAGGGTTGGACAACATGGGCTCTATGTGCCTTTCAGGCAATATCCTAAAATATTAAGGCAAATTTGCAAACACACACACACCCCCCATTACCACCTGAAACAGAACAGGTGTTTCTGATTATTTAAATTTCCAAACCAACCCTCATCTTCCATGACTTCTCATTCCTTTGGACCAAGTCAAATTCAAGTTTCTTCTCTTGACACTGAAGATATTACCACTACTATCAAACCTCACTGCCCTGAGGCCTTGCCACCATTTAACTGGGCTCCCTGCTTCTAGCCTTGTCTCTGGCTGTTCTCCACAAGGTAGCTACAGGGAACAAGCTAAAAGAGGTCAGATCACATTGCTCCTCTGCTCAGGACCTTCTAATGGCTCCCACCTCAGCCAAAGTCAGATTGTTTATAGGGCCTACATGACCTGCCCTACATGACCTGCCCTCCATCTCTTCCAATTCTCAGACATTTTCTTCTATTCCTCTCCCCATTGGGTCCAGTGATGGGTCTCTTGACTATTCTTGCCACACCAGCACCTTCTTCAGGCCTCTGCACACACACGTGCTCCCATTACCTGAACAGTCTTCCTCGGTTATCAAATGGCTCCTTCACATCATTACTCAAATGTCACCTTCACAGGAGAGCCTTCACTGATCACTCACATTTTTTTTTTTTTTTTTTTTTTTTTTTTTTTTTTTTTTTTGAGACAGAGTCTCGCTCTGTCGCCCAGGCTGGAGTGCAGTGGCCGGATCTCGGCTCGCTGCAAGCTCCGCCTCCCGGGTTCACGCCATTCTCCTGCCTCAGCCTCCCGAGTAGCTGGGACTACAGGTGCCCGCCACCTCGCCGGGCTAGTTTTTTGTATTTTTTAGTAGAGATGGGGTTTCACTGTGTTAGCCAGGATGGTCTTGATCTCCTGACCTCGTGATCCGCCCGTCTCGGCCTCCCAAAGTGCTGGAATCACAGGCTTGAGCCACTCACCATTTTTGTTGTTTTTAAGATAGGGTCTTGCTCTGTTCCCCAGGCTAGAGCGCAATGGCACGATCAGCTCCCTGCAGCCTTGAACTCTCGGGCTCCAGTAATCCTCCCACCTCAGCTTTCAGAGTAGCTGGGACCACTGGTGCATTGTACCACCACACCCAGCTCTGATTACTCACTGTAATTTTGTTTATTTATAAGACAGTCCAGCCCTGTCACCCAGGAGTGCAGTGGCACAATCTTGACTCATCGTGACCTCTGCCTCCTGACTTCAAGTTATTCTTGTGCCTCAGCCACTCAAATAGCTGGGATTGCAGGCGTGCACCACCACATCCAGGTAATTTTTTTGTGTTTTTAGTAGAGACGGGGTTTAGCTATATTGCCCAGGCTGGTCTTGAACTCTTGAGCTCAGAGTGATCAACCCACCTTGTCCTCCCAAAGTTCTGGGATTACAGGCGTGAACCACTGTGCCTCGCCTGATTACTCACTTTAAAATTACCTCCCTACACACACATACACACACACACAAACACCCCTTATCCCCTTTGCCCCATTTACCTCCATAACACTTATATTTTCCTTGTTTATTGCCTGTCTTGCTTCACTGCAAAATGTGCTCCATGAGGGCAGGGATGGTCGGTTTTGTTTGCTGCTGTATCCCCAGTGCCTAGAACAGTATGTAGCACATAGTAGGTACTTGACAATTATTTGTTACTGGGCTGGGTGCAGATTACTCCCCTGTAATCCTAGTACTTTGGGAGATGGAAGCAGGAGGATCACTTGAGGTCAGAAGTTCGAGACCAGCCTGGGCAACATAGCAAGACCCCATCTCTACTAAAAAAAAAAAAAAAAATGTTTAAAAATAGCCAGATGATGGGGTCCCACACCTCTAATCCCAGATATTTGGGAGACTGGGGTGGGATAATCACTTGAACCTGGAAGACTGAGGCTGCAGTGAGCCATGATCGTGCCACTGCACTCTAGCCTGGGTGATGGTGTGAGACTCTGTCTCAAAAAATGTATTTTTACTAAATTCTAGCCACAAGGAAATTGAATAACATAACTGAACTAGTTTACTTAACTACCTGCACAAAGGAAAGAGAGTAAGAACTTGAGTAGGTTGGTGTGACACCACACTTTGGGGGCTGCTGTTTGAAATCAGAGGGGTGCATTTGCCCGCACACACATGTTTAACGAAAACAGGAAGAGAAACTAGACAGAAAAGGTAATATAATCATTTACCTAAGCTGAGAAGAGTTGGTAGGCAGATGTGAGCCAGACAATTGCCACTAAGTGTGAAAAAGGGCTTCCAGGCCTGGCATCGTGGCTCAGGCCTATAATCGGCCTGGCGTGGTGGCTCATGCCTATAATCCCAGCACTTTGGGAAGCCAAGGCAGGTGGATCACTTGAGGCCAGGAATTTGTGACCAGCCTGGCCAACATGGTGAAACCCCGTTTCTACTAAAACTACAAAAATTAGTCAGGTGTGGTGGCGCCAGCTACTCAGGAGGCTGAGGCAGGAGAATTGCTCAAACCCGGGAGACAGAGGTTGCAGTGAGCCGAGATCGCGTCATTGCACTCCAGCCTGGGTGACAAAGCAAGACACTGTCTCAAAAAAAAAAAAAAAGAGGGGGGGCCTTCCAGCTGTCAGGAAAGTTCAGGAGCTATATCCGTGAATGGAGGAACATTTGTTGATTTCAGTGATCCCGGAATCAATATAGGTATTAGAATAAACACAGATATAGAGGAGGATAAAGAAGGCAAGATTAAATATTTACCTTGTGCTCACAATACATGCATTAGCAGAGCACAGAAGTTGGGGAGACACTAGGGATTTTGCTGTGTACACACAGATTACAGATTACGAGCAATTATTGCCTCTCCTCTGTTAACTCCACTGGACTCTATCCCTGGTGTCAGGGTTGCCTTCAGTTTCACAACTCTGTTTGCCTAGCTCATGGCAGGACACACAGTTGAATCTGCTCTGACCACAAATATAAAGTACCTGAGAAAGGAACAATGGGAGTCCAGTGAAGTCCCTGAGAAGTTCCTGAGAAATAAACAATGGGAGGGCCTATGGCAGTCATTAATGAGTGAGTGTCTTCCTGGGATGGTGTAGTTGGTCACCACTGTGCAGGCGCCCCACCCATGTGCATTATGAGGAAAGGCACATCAGACACTCCTAAACAACCCAATAGGAAGCTACCCTTCCTTCAACACATGCGCACACGGCACCTATGGTCACAGCCAGGTCACTGTGGGAATAGTTTTTGTATTGCTTGGGGTCTGCTTTGGAAAAAGCTGTGTCTGGCCAGGTGTGGTGGCTCACACCTATAATCCCAACACTTTTGGAGGCCGAGAAGGATGAATCACTTGAGGTCAGGAGTTCAAGACCAGCCTGGCTAACATTGCGAAACCCCGCCTCCACTAAAAATACAAAAATTAGCTGGGTGTGGTGGTGGGTGCCTGTAATCCCAGCTACTCGGGAGGCTGGGAAAGGAGAATCACTTGAACCTGGGAGGTGGAGGTTGCAGTGAGCCAAGATCACGCCATTGCACTCTGCACTCCAGCCTGAGCAACAGAGCAAGACTCCATCTCAAAAAAAAAAAAAAAAAAAAAGAAAGAAAAATCTGTCATGCATTCCCCCTTTCTCACCATTATGTCCACCTTCCTCTTTGGCCTCTTCCATCTCCTCTCCTCCCTCTCAGGTCCAGTCATATTCCTCTCTCACTTCTAATTCTCTCTCCATTTCCAGCGACGATCACAGCATGCGACACATTTGAGTTGGAAACATTAGTTAAAAGAGAGAGAAGAGAAGGAGGGGGAAGGGAGGGAGGGACGTAGGGCAAGAGAGGGAAAGCGGAAGAAGGAAGGAAACTATTTCCTCTGGGCGTCTTCCATTTCTGGAGTCTGAACAAATTAGTATTCATTTAGTTAATTAATTTACTTACATCCAAGCTTATCTAAAAAGAAGATTTAACTAAAATATACATAAAATACACTAAGGCAACAAAACCCAGAGGAAAGATGAAACAAAGGAACAAAAGTGTTAAAGCAAACTAAATATGGCCCAAGGACACCGTACTTCTATATTTGAGTCCTTGTGGATAAACTGTAACCTAGCTTAACAGACAGAATTGAAAACCTAACTTAGGAGTCTGAGCCTGTAACAATAGCTATGTCTTGGCCAATCCAAGTGTGACAAGAAGCGGCCATACTTCAACCATTCATACGCTGCTGAGGGTTCAAAATGTGTTCAAATAAGGCATACGCCGAACTGTAACCAATCCAGCCATTCTGTACCTCACTTCCAATTTCTGTACGCCATTTCTCTTTGTCTATGAATCTTCCACCACGTGGCGGCGCTGGGGTCTCTGTGAATCTGCTGTGATTCCGGGGACTGCTCAATTCACGAAGTGTTCATTGATCAGTTAAACTCCTTTAAATTCAGCTGAAGTTTTTATCAATAGGGACAGAATACAAAACGGAATAAAAAAATGTGGCTAATGCAAAAACACATACCAAGAAGTGGTGTTCCCTTAACCCATGTATGCCTGGTGTTCCATTATTGGAACACTAAGCATGTGGGAGTTGTTGATATCCTACTGCTCAAGGTCACCACCAAGCTCTGATTTTTCACATCTGCAATTCAAAAAATCGCAACCTCCAGCATAAATGGGTTAAGAAAGCAGGCCACAAATTGAACTATAAATTTGGTAGCTTAAAACTATGAAAACATACATCTCAGGGTCTGATTAAAAAAAACTGAGAAACACATACGTGACCTGATGCCAACCCAAGATAGATTTTTTTTTTAGATAAAATGAACAATATCTCAACAATTAACAATGTCTTTAGAATGGGTAAAGTGACAGGTGTCACAGAACTTCGAAGATTCCTCAAGGAAAACCATAGGCTTATCTCCATAGAGCCTTTTATTTTGAGACAGAGTCTTGCTCTGTTGCCCAGGCAGGAGTACAGTGGCATGATGATCATAACTCACTGCAGCTTCAACTTTCTGGCCTCAAACGATCCTCCTGCCTCAGCCTCTGGAGAGCTGGGTCTTCAGGCACATGCCACCAGGCCTGGCTAATTTTTTATTTTCTATAGAGATAGGGTCTCACTTTATTGCCCAGGCTGGGCTTGAACTCCTCGGCTCAAGTCATCTTCCCACCTCGGCCTCCCAAAGTGCTAAGATTACAGGCATGAGGCACCACATCTTGCCAGAGCCATTTATCATCAGCAATTCTATGTAAGTCCAGGCCCCAGACATCTGCTGCTCTGGCATATCCTATGCAAACTTGTAACTCATAGGCAAGGTTTGTTTAGCTGGGACTGTGTTTGCAATTTTGCCACTGCTGTTATTTTAAAGTCAATACACTTAGGAGGGGTCAGCATGCCTCCATTCCTCCTCCTCTATTGTTTTTAATACTGTGGCTTCCTACATTAATGTTACATAACTGGGTCCTAAAGGCATTGCCCTGGAGACCCGAGACACTCATCTATTTATTCAACGGATATTTTTGAGCACCTTTTATTGCACTCTTCTACATAAACGAACAACACATCCTACTTTAGGAGCTTAAATTCTAGGGGAATGAAACTGGCAATAGATAAATAAAATTATATGGTATATCAGATCGGTAAGTATTACAGAAAATAAAGCAAGAAAAGGCAAGAGAGTGCTAGAGGAAGGAAATTTTTATGGAGCCAGTGAAGTCCTCACTGAGGTCACATTTGAGTAATGACCTGAAAGGTCAGGGAACTGTAGCTATCTGAAGAAACAGCAAGAGCAGAGGCGCTGGCGTAAGGATTGGTTTGCCTTGCTGGAAGAACAGCACAGGAGTTAACTTGCCCAGAGCAAAACAGCAAGGAGGAGTGGAGAAGTGCTAAGAGAAAGAGGAAATGGTAGACGGGCAAGACAAATCACATGGACCCTATAGGGTCACTGTAGGTACTTCAGAGTGTGACCAAGCACCCCCACTTTGTTTGTTTTTTTTTGAGACAGAGTTTTGCTCCTGTTGCCCAGGCTACAGTGCAATGGCACGATCTTGGCTCACTGCAACCTCCGCCTCCTGGGTTCAAGCGATTCTCCTGCCTCAGCCTCCCAAGTCGTTGGGATTACAGGCGCACGCCACCATGCCCGGCTAATTTTTGTATTGTTAGTAGAGACAGGGTTTTACCATGTTGGCCAGGCTGGTTTTGAACTCCTGACCTCAGGTGATCCTCCCAGAGTGCTGGGATTATAGGCATTAGTCACTGTGCCCTGTCTCCAAGTACCCCCATTTTTTTAGAGTATAAACCAAAAACAAATTCTAAGGCTGCCCCCCTACAAACATTTGAATGGACCCTTCCTCTCAGCCAAAGGCATTCTAGAGTTAACCTGGAAATCTAGTTCAGGCCATGATGGAAGAGGGGGCAGGATATGCCTCATTATATCCCTCCAGCATTAACACCAACACGGACCTTAAGTCTGACAAGAAACATTTACAGTCTATTCTCACTAAGCCTGATACTCAGAGGCTCATCTGCATAAAACCTAGGTCTTCACAATCCCTCATAGGAACCCAGACATTCCTTTCTACTGATAACTCTTTCAACCAACTACCAATCTACCTATGACCCTTTCAGATCCAGCCAGCGTAGATCTTACACATATTGACTGATGTATTATGTCTCCCTAAAATGTGTAAAAGCTAACTGTACTCTGACCACCTTGGGCACCTGTCATCAGAATCTCCTGAGGCTGTCACAGTACATCTTTAACCTTGACAAAGTAAACTTGCTAAATTGAGATCTGTCTCATTGACTTCACAATGGTTCACAAAGCTTTCATTACTTCCCCTCCCCCACCCTTTCTCTGGCTCCCTGTTTCCTAATTAGTACTTCAGAAGTACAAATATAACCTTTCACCTCCTGTCCCACCAGACATTCCCTACAGGGCAAGTTCTTCCAACTTTATGTTCCAAGACAGATCTCTCCTGGAGAGCTGACAGATTTGCAAACCAAAGCATGCTCACCAGGGAACTTCCACCCTCCAAGCAGGCATTTGAAAGCGTATTTGCTGTGGCCACTTTTACAACTTACTTCTGCCTAGGAAAGCGCCAACTCAACTGCCCCATGGCTAAAACACCAAGCTAGCAGGGAAACCCCACCCTTGCCCATTTCTTTCCTTACCTTTTAAAAATGCCTGCTTTCTGCTCCACAAGTGAAGCCACAGAGCAGGACATCTGTACGTTTCCCCCAAGCTATAGTAGCTTCAGAATAAATTCATTTGTTTTGTATCAGGCCTCGTTCTTGTTAACTGGACTCTGCATGTCAACAACTAACCCACCTTTCAGTTATGATGTTGGTAGCCTGTACAGGGAAGCACTGTGCACTACAGGTCGGCCTGTTCCTGAGCTACTGGGCAAGGTATGAGGTTACCTGGGAGTACCAGCTGCTGGTGGCTAGTGAACCCCAAGATGGGAACATTAGGGAATTTCCCACCACCTACCAAAAATGCTTTTGTTTTGGGGGCACCTCCCTATTGCCTCCCTGCATGATATTTGCTGCCTTCAACACTTAGCTGATACAAAGCAAGTGAACTCCAAAAAAGAAAAACAAAAAGCTGGTAAACTTCAGAACTAAGTCGGTCAGGAGTGCCCCCGACCACCCTCTGCCTCTTTTTCGGTCAGGAGTGCCCCCGACCACCCTCTGCCTCTTTTGGGATGTCACTGAAACCCTGACATGCTTAGGACCTGGCTGCTAGTGATACCATTTGAACATTTTTGTTTGTATATACAGAGTAAGGGTTAAAGAAAGGAGACAAACAAAAAGTGGCTCAACAGTCAAAGACAGGTTTATCATGGAGAATAAACCTGAGAGGGGCTTCTGGCCAATGTAGGTCAGGGCATTCTCTTACAGACTAAGGGTATTTAAGGGTTTAGTGAGGGAGAGCTTGTCACAGGTTCAGAATGTTTCTGGGTGGAAGAAAGTTTTATTGCAGGGTTGGCATATTTCCAGTTTTAGGGGGGTTTATTTCGGGTTTAGAATGTTTCTGGTCAGAGGTATCATCTGCGGTTTATGATCTTGCCGGCATGAGCCATTAGGTTGATTTTTGGGGGCTGGATTTAGGTGGTTTTTAATCGAGGGGAACTTAAAATGGCAGTGTTTGTCCAAGATGGTGATGCTCCTGCTCTATCATGTAGCACCATAGAAGCTCTGCTCAGATGGAACTCAGATGTCCATGGAGCCATTTTGGAAATGGACTGGAGGATTCAGGCTCTCACCCAGCCAGGGATTTTGTTTTGAAGTGCACCATTTGTTTATGTGAATGTATGGCTTTGTGTATGGGCCCCGATTTCTTTTCTTTTCTATCTTCAACTTCACCCTTCTAATTACTGTCATTCAAAAAAAATAAGACAAGTCTCAATCATTTTAGGAGATTTATTTGCCAAACTTTAGGACACAGGCCCATGACACAGCCTCAGGAAGTCCTGACAACATGTCCCCAGGACGGTCGGGGCACAGCTTGGTTTTATACATTTTAGGGAGACGTGATGCATCAATCAATATATGTAAGAAGTACATTGGTTCCATCCAGAAAGGCAGGGAGGGGGCTTCCAGGTCTCGGGTCCCTGTGACAAATGGCTGCATTTTTTGAGTTTCTGATAAGCCTTTCCAAAGAAGGCAATCAGAATATGCATCTATCTCAGCGAGCAGAGGGATGACTTCGAATAGAATGGAGGACAGATTTGCCTGGAGCAGTTCCCAGCTTGAAGGGGCCCAAGATACTTTCCTTTCACATTATCAGCTTTACTTACACTATCAGTCACTTACAGTGTTACTCCTCTGGGCAGCAGGCACCCCTTGCTCCCTCTGGCTGGAAACAATTCAGTTTGACTGGCAACTTGCAGAGGTGACAGGAACCCATCCCACTAGACCTGGGGTGCTGAGGCTTATCACAGGCAAAAGTCTAGCCCATCTGCAATGCCACCTCCTGAATGAGACACAGCTATTACTGTTTAAGCTGATCCATTCTCAAAAACTGGACAGGGCTATGACCACCTTCATGAGTACTCATAGCTCTTTCTGTAGCCTGTTGAACATATATACTTAGCCAGCCTGTCGTATCTGGTTATGATTGGCAGTGGGGAACATACCTGACAACTAGGAATTTGGGAAATGCCTCCGACAGCCCTGAAAGACATGCACAAACAAAGTTATGTCTGACCCCACATTGGCGCTAGACCAAGGATTAGCATCCTGACTCAGGACAGGACCATTCTGGTGGTAAAGCTACTTGTAACAGTGGCCCCAATTGCAAGGATCGGCATAACCCTCCATTGTGGAGCTTACTGCTGTTGCATCCTCTATATGGGAAAACAAGGCAAGCTCTTTCAGAGACCTTCTAGACCAGCAGTCCCCAACCTTTTTGGAACCAGGGACCGGTTTCATGAAAGACAATTTTTCCATAGGATGGGGTGAAGGGGAGGGGAGGATGATTTTGAGTTGAAAATGTTCCACCTCAGATCAGGCATTAGATTATCACAAGGAACAGACAGCCTAGATCCCTCGGATGCGCAGTTCACAGTAGGTTTTGTGCTCCTGCGAGAATCTAATGTTGCAGCTGATCTGACAGAAGGCAGAGCTCAGACGGTGATGCTCGCTAGCCCACCACTCACCTCCTGCTGTGCAGCCTGGTTTCTAACAGCCCACAGACTGGTACTGGTCTGTGACCCAAGGGCTGAGGACCGCTGTTCTAGACCTCACACCATAATGCTCCTAACAGTATCATCTGTAAGTTCATGTACTTGTGAATATTCCCAACTCCAAGTAGATCAGTTCCATTCTGATGTCCAATGGCTACACCCTCCTTTCAGCAGAAAGCAGCCAGAATGAATATGGCATCCAGATCCCATAGAAATGGGAGGGAACTTGGGGTTGGGGAACTGTAACCGAGTACCCCAATTTATCTAAGAGGTGGTTTATTCTTCTCTCTCTTCTTTTGCTTCCCTGGCTCCCTGTCTCCCACCTAAGCCCTTCAGAAATGCAAATATAAACTTTCACCTCTAGCCTCACCAAAGATTCCCTATGCAGCAAGTTATTCTAACCTTGTGCTCCAAGACAGATCTCTCCTTGAGAGCTGATAGTCCATGGGCAGACCACCAAGGCAGACCTGCCACGGAACTTTCGACTCCAGGACCAGGCCTCAGAACTTTCACCTTGTGGGGATGGCCTCCGAACTTCCACCCTCTAGGAGTTGCCCTGGAACTTTCATCCACCAGGAGGGCATGTCGAAAGCATGCCTGTTTGGAATCTTTTACAACTTACTTCTGCTCAGGAAGGCGCCACGACCGGTGCCTGAGGACACAGTCACCCCTCCCCTAGCCCTCTCTAAAACAAACAAAGGCATGAAGAGTGTTGCAATGAACATAAGAAAAATACATAAAACCTCAACAGGGCATTCCCTGAGCAGGGCTACAGCAACTGTTGGCCGGAAGACATGCAAGCAGCAGGTATAGAACTGTCATCCCATTCCTTTTTAGCTGCGCACCGAACACACAGCTCTGAGCGCAACCACTTCCTCGTAAGCCCTCCAAGATAAATTAGCTGCAAGGCTAGTTCCAGAAGTCACCGGAAAGTAACTAAACCAATTTCTGTGATTATCATAATCCACTGAAAAAATGGTTAAGAGCCAGGGGACCCTGGAGAACAATAGCCCTTTTTTACTGGCCCGAAAGTGTTTCCACTCGTCCCAGCAATTAGGGCACCTGTACAGGCAGTGCCCTAAACAGGTGGCCCAAGTCTCTAAGAAGGACTGGTATAGAATGGAAGAGGGGCCCAGGCACCCCAGCGCTGCCACCCACTGGGCGGGTAACCCAGGGCAAGTCATTCCTCTAGGAGTCACAGTTACTCATCTCTCAATTGAGGGTTTTACTTTGCTTTGGAGACAGAGTCTCGCTTTGTTGCCCAGGCTGGAGCGCAATGGCACGAGAGACCACCTCACTGCAACCTCCACCTCCCAGGTTCAAGCAATTCTCTTGCTTCAGCCTCCCAAATAGCTGGGATTACAGGTGCGTGCCACCACACCCAGCTAATTTTTTGTATTTTTAGTAGAGACGGGGTTCCACCTCACTGCAACCTCCACCTCCCAGGTTCAAGCAGTTCTCTTGCTTCAGCCTCCCAAATAGCTGGGATTACAGGTGCGTGCCACCACACCCAGCTAATTTTTTGTATTTTTAGTAGAGACGGGGTTTCACCATGTTGGCCAGCGTGGTCTCAAACTCCTGACCTCAGGTGATCCACCCGCCTTGGCCACCCAAAGGCTGGGATTACAGGCGTGAGCCACCGTGCCTGGCCTTCAGTTGAGGATTTTATGAGGAGTCAATGAAATTATGAAGTGAGGAACACAGCCCAGTTTATAATGGGGACTCAATTCATGTTGTCCTTTGCCCTGCTCCATACGAGTTGACCAAGGGCAGCCTGCCATCTCTACAGCACACTTGGCTGCTGTGCTTTCTGACTTGCCTGTCAGTCCAAAGGTACTGCCTGAGGAAGTCCAAAACGTCTCTGTCCATGAACAAGGCCAGTGAAACCTACTCCACGGCTCCATTCACTTGTTTCTAAGGAAAGTCAGCTGCATCCGTGCCCCCGACGCCCCTCAGTGCCCGGCCCTTGCCCAAATACACCCCCGACCAAGGAGAAAGCCCGGAGAAGCCTCCATGGCAGGAGGGCAGAGAAAGCTCCAGAAAGAGGCCCAGGCCTGGCTGAGCTCTCATGAGGACACAGGTGCCTGGAAACTTAGTAAAAGTTCTCTCAATTTCTCTCTCCACCAAATAAAGTGCGTGGTTTCCCAAGAGTGCTTCATGTTTCAAGAAAAATAAAGAGGAAATTCCTCTGTGGAAGAGAACAATTGTCCTGGGTGTTTAACATGCAGGCAATTCCTCTGGGTTTAAAGAATGTGACTTGCCCAAGGTCTCCATCTAGTTTGGGAGAGCTGGGAATAGGTCACTTTCCCGGTACGAAGAGGATTTTGACACACTGCTGTGGGGGTCCTTTGCTGATTCCCCCACTCTCTCCCAGCCACCTCCCAGGGCTGTGGAAGTTGGAAAAAGGCTGGGGAACCAACTGACAGAGATCAGAGAGCCACAAAGAAAAACCGAGTCACACGAAAGACAAAGCCAAGAAGGATCTAGAAAGTCAGGCTGTTGTCCAGGCACAGTGGCTCATGCCTATCATCCCAGCACTTTGGGAGACCGAGGAGGGAGGATACTTGAGGCCAGGAATTTGAGATCAGCCTGGGCAACAGAGCAAGACCTTGTCTGTATTTAAAAAAAAAAGAAAAGAAAAAAAAAGAAAAATGTTTAAGTCAGGCCGCTGACATCAGTGGAGGCACCTGGGGCCCAGACCTCTCCTCAAGGTTCCCTCATAATGATCCTGCATTGCTTGAAATAACTTGACTCTAGTCCTTCCACCCAAGGAAGCCCTGGGTGAGTTCACCCTCTCATTTCCAGTTTCCGTCTGAAGGACCAACACCAGGCCACCTGACCTCCTCTGGCTGTGCAGGATGAATACCCCACCCCGTTCTTGGCCTCCTGGCTTCTCTTTTCACACTCATTATGCCCCAAAGGTGTTCTGCTCAGTCATTACCGTAGATATCAGATAACAGCACAATGGCTGAGGGGTCTTTTGGGTCACATATGCCGAACTTCAGCGTGTCCAGAGTCTCCTCCCATGCACGTTTGTGAAAAGTACTTGACTCTCCTCTATGGGCGTCTCCTCGACATTCAGTTTTTATCAGTTTCAACTCTACACACTGCACTTTTCCTGACCTCAAACCCAAGTTCAGCTGCATTTCATCTTACTCAGCTCCATAGCCGTTGATGGTGTCCCCAGTAGCCCCATCATCCTCCCCCTGCAGCCTTATACCCTCAGAATTTCAGAGTCATCAGGGAGCATACGTGTCATTGAATCCTCACAATGCTTGAATCCCCTTTGCCGCCATTAGTGGAGTCTGTCCTTTCTGACTAGAAAGGAGGTGAAGCTCCTGCAGCCCAGGGAGACCCCACCACAGCTCCTGGGCACGGAAATGAGTCCTCCTTACCTTCCTGTCCTGCCCTTGGAACCGCAGTCAGTCCCCTGCCTCTTCCTCGGCACAGCCCTTCCAGGGTTAAGGCACTTGGGCATAGCTACTGTGTTGTTTCCTGTCTCCTCCAGACTAACCATGTCCAGTTCCTCTCACCTCTGCTCAGACACATCCGCATTCAATCCCCTCACTATCTTACTCACTCCTCTCTAATCATGTGCTGGGCTCACACTGCTTCTCGGGCTTTAACATGCCTTCAAATCACCTGGGCTCTCATCAGTACTCACTTTTGGATTCCTCAGGTCTGGGGTGGGGCCTGGCAGTCTGAGTTTCTGACAGCTCCCAGGTGAGGCCGATGCTGCAGGTCTGCTGCCACTGAGTAGCAAAGCTTCCGCTTCGGATCGCCCTTTTACTTGGAATCTCCTGGAGCTTGTTAGAAGCCCTAGCCCAGACCACCTGCATGAGATTCTGCAGTTCAACAAGATCCACAGATGCACCGTATACTCTTTAATGTTTGAAAAATTAGAGCAGAGGTTGGCAACCACGGCCGCACATTAGAATCACCTGGAAAACTGGAAACCATCCCAAGGCCCACCAGCACCCCAGGCCAATTACATCAGCAAGTGTGGTCTAGGCATCGGCAGCCTTGTAAAGCTCTCCAGGTGATTCCAGTGTGCAACCAGGGCTGAGAGCGCTGCGGCAGAGCCTTCACATGCAGGCTCTACCTTTGAAACCATGGTCTTAGAAAGACAGGACATGGTCTATTCCTTCAAGCTTCTCTAGTCATAGGCTTAAGTCCTAACCACTCTGGGCAGCCATCCACATTATCAGCTTGAGGCATTACAGAATAGCAGTTAGGAGTTCTATTCTGGAGTCAGACCTCGATCTGAATCTTAATTCTAGCATTTATTAACCGTGTCACCTCAGAAAATTTACCGCATTTCTCTGTGCCTCAGTTCCGTCATGTGGAAAATGGAGGAAGGATGCAGTAGTATCTCTTAAAGTTACTGAAAGGGTTGAATTAAATTAGGAAAAGCATATACAGTGTGTAGAACAGTGCTGCAGCCCTGTCTGCACAGTGCTTAGTGATGGTTAGTGGCTGTTGTTTTTTTTAACTGTCATTACTTTGAGATAGAATCTGTCTCCCAGGCCAGAGTGTAGTGACACAATCTTGGCTCACTAAAACCTCCGCCACCTGGGTTCAAATGATTCTGAGGCTTCAGCCTTCCGAGTAACTGGGACTACAGGCATGCACCACCACGCCTGGCTAATTTTTGTATTTTTAATAGAGACGGGGTTTGCCATGCTAGCCAGGCTGGTCTCGAACCCCTGACATCAGGTGATCCAGGTATTTATGTGCCACATTTTATTTATCCATTCATCAGTTGATGAATATTTGTGTTGTTTCTACCTTTTATCTACTATGAAAATGTTACTGTGAAAACTGTGAATATTCTTTTTTTTTTTTAGATTTCCTCAAATTCCTTTTTGCCATGTTATGAATATTCTTGTCTTTATGTGGACCTAGGTTTTCAATTCTTTGGTGTATAAACTTAGCGGTAAAACTACTGGGTCATATGGTAACTCTATACGTAACATTTTCAGGAACTACCTGTTTACCACACTCTTTTTCAGGGTGTGGCACAGTGGGTCATGTCTATAATCCCATCACCTTGGGAAACCAAGGCAGGAGGATCACTTGAGGTCAGGAGTTCAAGATCAGCGTGAGCAACATAGTAAGACTCTGCCTCTACTAAGAAAAAAAAAAAAAAATATATATATATATATATATATACACACACACACACACACACACATATATAGCTGGGTGTGGTGGCATGCACTTGTACTCCTAGCTACTTGGGAGTCCGAGTGGGTAGGACCACTTGAGCCCGGGAGGTTGAGGCTACAGTGAGCTATATCATTGCACTCTAACCTGAGCAACAAAGTGAGACCTTATCTCAAAAATAAGTAAATGAAACTGAAGGGGCTGCACCAGTTTGCATTTTCACTGGCAATATATGAGGTTTCCAAATTTCTTCACATCTTCATCAAAACTTGTTATTGGCCAGGCACAGTGGCTCATGTCTGTAATTCCAGCATTTTGGGAGGCAGAGGTGGAAGGATTGCTGAAGGCCAAGAGTTTGAGGCCAGCCTGGGCAACACAGTGAGACCCTGTCTCTACAAAAAAAAATTTTTTTAATTAACTGGGTGTGGTGCCATGCACCTGTGGTCCCAGCTGGGGAGGCTGAGGCAGGAGGATCTCCTGAGCCCAGAAGTTAGAGACCAGCCTGGGCAACATAGAGAGACGCTGTGTCTACAAAAAAATTAAAAATTAGTTGGGCGAGGTGGCACACGCTTGTGAGTCCAGCTACTTGGGAGGCTGAGGTTGGAGGATCTCTTGAGCCCAGGAGGTCAAGGCAGCAGTGAGCCATGTTCGTGCCACTACACTCCTGCCTCGGTGACAGAGTGAGATTCTGTCTTAAACCCCCCCCACACACACACACACAGAATGGAGTCTTCTCTTCATAGCTCTAACCTAATCCCTCTTTCTTTTCTTTTTCTTTTTTTTTTTTTTTTGAGACAGAATCTTGCTCTGTCACCCAGGCTGGAGTACAGTGGCGTGATCTCAGTTCACTGCAACCTCCGCCTCCCGGATTCAAGCGATTTTCCTGCCTCAGTCTCCTGAATAGCTGGGATTATAGGCATGTACCACCACGCCAGGTCTAATTTTTGTATTTTCAGTAGGGATACAGTTTCAGCATCTTGGGCCAGGCTGGTCTTGAACTCCTGACTTTGTGACCCACCCGTCTCAGCCTCCCAAAGTGCTGAGATTACAGGCGTGAGTCACCCCGCCCAGCCCCTAATCCCACTTTCATTACAGGGCTTTCTCTAATCAGCATCTGCCCAGGGACTGGTTCAACCAGCCACTTTGCACTTTAAGCAGCTGCTCTTTCAGCCACCTGAATCTCTTTCTCACATTTGCCAGCTTAGTCCCCAAACTAGCCTCCAGAACACATCCATGTAGAAGAAACCATGTCTGCTTTCTCAAGAAATACCCAACACCGCTCCTGCTTTATTGACTTCCTCCTTCCTAGGTTCATGCTCTCACACCTAAGAACGAGCAGGTGAGAAGATACTGCCCAGTTCTTGCCTTAAAGGAGGATGATACTGCCATCTTGGAGAAGACCCACTCTGGCATTTGCTTCTTTAAGCGACTAGGGCTCCCAAATCTGCAGACCTTCTAGCATCCCGCAGCGTGGCCATGGTCCAGTTGAGCAGCCAGAAAGCAGCTCATTCATTGGGATGGAGTTTGTCTCCTGTTTCTAGTTTCTTCATCCAGAGCAGAATTTTTCAAGATGTGGTCCAAGGACCACCTGAGTCAGGCTCACCCCAGGACTAGCTGAATGTCCAGAACCACTGAAGCAGAATCTTCATGCGGTAGATTCTAAACAAAACCTACATTTGGAACAAGCTCCTTAAGAATTATTCTGTACAATAAAACATAAAAAACAGACGCCTAGAGGTATTATTAGGTTGGTACAAAGTAGTTGCAGTTTTTGCCATTACTTTTGTGCCAACCTAGTATTATCAATTTATTGCCAATTGACAAAGATATTTAGACAGCTCTTTGAAAACTTATATTTTTGGCCAGGTGCAGTGGCTTACACCTGTAATACCCATGCTTTGGGAGGCTGGAGCAGGAAGATCACTTGACTGAGGCCAGGAGTTTGAGACCAGCCTAGCCAACACAGTGAGACCCCATCTCCACAAATTAAAACACACACACACACACACACACACACATTTTTGTCCAATGGCAGACATCTCTTAATCGGCAGAGTGAAGACTCAAACTCTTTGCCTTGTGTTCCTTCCCCTTTGCGACAGCTGCCTTGCTTTTGTCTGTCGAACCCTCAGGGGCAAAGCCATGCAGAGCCTGTCACCTGCTTGACACCAGAAAGCCCCGTCACTTTTTCTGGAAGGTGAAGGGTCCTTGGATTTCTCTCCACCTCTTAAATTTCCTCTCCCTGTCCTTTCCAAAACGCATGCTTCACACTAAAGAATCCTGAAATGTATTTCAAGCAACTGTAGGATAAATATCCAGCTAAACCAGACATGAGGTAATTTATGTCAATCTTCCTCCACCAGTCCATCCCCCAGCAAATGGAAGTGACTGCACACGAATTTAAGTAACTGTTGACTCAGCTCAGCTTTTTGCACTAAACCAAAGCATATTGGAGATTACTGCTCACTTGTGATTGGCTGTCCTTGATAGCACATCTGCCTTGGTCGATTCGGTTGTGACCAGGGACATAGGCCACCTGAGCAACAGAGACTGTGGGGGGAACAGTTTCATTGAGAGTGGCGGGCAGAGCAGTCACCATCCCTAACATTTATAGTACACTCCCCAAGGTGGTCAAGTCCCAGAAGACTGCTGAAAGTACATTTTATTATAATAACTAGCGTTCCATATAGTTTCATATCATTTGCAGACTCACTGATGCTTCAAGTTGAAACAACACCCTCAGCCGGGCACCATAGCTTACGCCTGTAATCCCAGCCTTTTGGGAAGCCCAGGCAGGCAGATCACCTGAGGTCAGGAGTTCAAGACCAGCCTGACCAACATGATGAAACCCCTGTCTCTACTAAAAATACAAAATTAGCTGGGCGTGGTGGCACACGCCTGTAATCCAGCTACTCGGGAGGCTGAGGCAGAAGAATCACATGACCCCAGGAGGCGGAGGTTGCAGTGACCCAAGATCGAGCCATTCACTTCAGCCTGGGCAACAAGAGCAAAACTCTGTCTCAAAAAAAAAGAAAGAAAGACAGAGAGAGAAACAATAGAAACAATACCTCAAATAGAAACAATATCACCTACTCCTGTGTTTCAATACATTTTCAGTAATAATATTTTTTCAACAATATTTATTAATTTCCTATTAACTATTGGTTTCTTTCTAGATATTAGAATACAGTTTATATTCCAAGAAGGATTAAGGACCCAGAGTGGGGGAAATCATGTTGTAAAGAGGGAACTTCTTACCACCACCAAGCATTTTCAATGAGGAAAATCTGAAAATAATGAGGAGTCTTGATCCAAAGGGCCAAGCTACCTCCAACTAAAATGGGCAGTGGGCAGAGGGGATTTACTAGAAAAAAGCATCACAAAGACACCTTAGAAACAAGGCGGGAGGGGTGATAAAAGAGAGGAGGGATTTTCAGGCTGAAATGAATGACTTTTTTTTTGTTGTTTTTTTATTTTGTTGTTTTGAGACAGAGTCTTGCTCTGTTGCGCAGGTTGGAGTGCAGTAGCCCGATCTCAGCTCCCTGCAACCTCTGCCTCCTGGGTTCAAGTGATTCTCCTGCCTCAGCCTACTGAGTAGCTGGGATTACAGGTGCACACCACCATGTCCAGTTAATTTTTGTATTTTTAGTAGAGATGGGGCTTCACCATGTTGGCCAGGCCTATCTTGAATTTCTGACCTCAAGTGATCCACCTGCATCAGCCTCCTAAAGTGCTGGGATTACAGGTGTGAGCCACTGGGCCCGATCTGAAATGAATGACTTTACACACAAATGCAATAATATTAACTCCCATTCTCTTCTTACTGTCTTTCTTCTTTGCAGCTCTAAAGGTCTATGAAATGCAGACCTAAGAGAATTATGCAAAGAAAGCAAAGGTTTGACACAGGACTTCCTTCCCAGAAATGTTAGCACTAGAGTGAGGCTGTGCTAGGAAACTCACTAGACCCGGAGCCAAAGGAGCTGGGTGCTTAGCCTTGTTTCACTGGCTATGTGACCTTGACCAAACTTTCTTGATATTTCATTTTCCTATTTGTAAAATGGAAACCGTAATTTCTCTTTTCTTCTTTAATTTATTTTTGTTTCACTAAGGTCTAAGATGGCTGCTAAGAAACAGTAATTTCTTACTCAGTGGGTAGGAAAGTGTCTGACACATAAAAGATATTCAATTAAAATTCATAACTTCAGTTTCTTCATCTGAGAATGAGAATAATAATGATAACACAGGGTTAGTATAAGGGAGGTAAAGTGGTCTATCAATTACAAAGTCCTGTATATGTATCAAGTCATCATTATTTAAGACATGGGAGGTTGGCAGAGAGGGTGCTGGGGAGTAGGTTCTCAAAAATTTAGCTTAGTGCGCCATCTAGTGATAGACTATAGTTTTGGATTAGTTTTAGAAAAAGCTGAAATGAAGTGAAACAGAAATGATGTCTGCTTCCTGAGTTTTATGAAGTCAGGCATATCTAGACCTTCTAGCTTTTGAAACACCTGTTTAAAAAGAGGTCTGCAACAAAATTTATCTTTCACATTGCCCAGAAACGATATGTGGAAGAAAAATGTGCATGGAGACATTCTCAATAAATGATTAATTCAGTGGTCCCCATATTTTTACCTTTCTTTTGTTTCTTTGTTTTCCTTTTTCAGAGATTTTTTTCTTTCTTTCTTTTTTTAGAGACAGAGTCTCACTTTGCTGCCCAGCCTGGTCTCCTACCTCAAGCAATCCTCCCGCCTCAGCCTCCCAAAGTGCTGGGATTACCGGCATGAGCCACTACACCCTGCCCCTGCTTCCCCCCTTTTTTTTTTTTTTTTTTTTTGGTGTTTTACCCCCAAACGTAGACGTTTTACAAAGATTAGTTAATAACAATGCATTAATCGATTAATCAATTTATTCTATTTCTTTCTTTTTTCTTTTTTTTTTTTTTTTGAAACAGAGTCTCTCTCTGTCACACAGGCTAGAGTGCAGTGGCACGATCCCGGCTCACTGTACCCTCTACCTCTCAGGTTCAAACAATTTTCCTGCCTCAGCCTGCCAAGTAGCTAGGATTACCAGCGCCCTCCGCCACACCCAGCTAATTTTTGTATTTTTAGTAGAGATGGGGTTTCACCCTGTTGGCCAGGTTGGTTGTGAACTCCTGACCTCAAGTGATCCGCCCTCCCAAAGTGCTGGGATTACAGGCATAAGCCACCACACCCAGCCTCTATTTCTCATTAATCAAAGACTTTAGCCCATCTGGAACTATTGTTAAGTGCTCTGATGGGTGTGGATGCACTATCAAGAGCTGTCATAATGTGAGACAACGTAAGGACACCTGAGACCTTAGTCAACCTGCAAGTCCTTTCACAATTAGCACCTGACTTCTCATAGACATTTTTTAAATATTAGGGAAAATGTGATCCTGCCTTCAAGTAGGTCACAGTTTAGGGAGAAGACACCCGTGTGTAGTTAATGGAAACAATAGTTTTGAAATTTACTAATTTACTGGTGTCCCTTGCATTTCCTTGTCCTCCCCCCAACTCGCCCCGTTTTCTGCAGAGGCATCCACTTGCCCAAGAGGGAGCTAGGACTGTTACAACAGGAATTCAAAGAGGATGCAGTCCACATTCAGTTTTGAAACTCAGAATAGATACCTGGACAGCACAGAGAGATGATAGTCTTAAAAGCCAGGCTTTGTCATGAAAAAAAGAATTGTCTAACTTCCTTTGGCTCCTAGTACTGTGTCAGGAGCACTAACTCTAAGCCTAAGTCAGATCACAAACTCACTTCCATCGTGCAGAAGGAATACTCCTGCTACCATTAAGGGGCTTAAGTCTCCCTCATCCCCCTAGAAAGGAGGAAATGACAGTGTGGAAGGCCACCCTAGAGACGAAGCAAAAATAGAAAACCCGGTTCTCTTTTTTACACAAGTGGAGTGTGGGGAGGAGAAAGTAACGTTGACAAACATGTTCTCCCTTTTCTTCCTCTTAGGGTGAAACTCTGCTGGGGACAAACTGGTAAAAATGCCCAGCTAGGCTGGAGGTAGCTGAGAACCTTGTAGGAGGAATAGGGAAGGTGAAGACTTACTAAAGACACTTGGCATTTGGTCCTGCCCAACATGGTTTGGGCAGCAGAGCAGCAGTTGCTAGACAGGTAAACTCTAGGCCAGAGGGTTCCTGGGTGAGGCCAGAGGAAGTGAGGGACCAGCAGGTGCCTGCATCAAGGACAAGGGTCTGCTCTGGCCAGGCCTTGTTCACAGACACAGGAATGAGCACCTAGCACAATGTCGGGTACTCAAAAAGCCTTAGCTAGCCCTAGCGGGTATTAGTTTATTAGAACACAAGAGCCACACAGCGCCAAAGGAAAAGCAGATACATGGTATGCAGAAACAGTATGATAGCTACAGATGCAAATTACTCCCCTTAAGCATTGCATCAGTTAGGGTCCATTCAAGAAAGCAGAATCCTCCCTAGGTATTCCAAACACAGAGAATTTAATAAAGGGAATTAGTCACCCACATTACAGACACTGAGAAGCCAACCAGGAGATAATGAGTCATCCAGAGATTATAAGAGCAGGAAGCCCCTATTAGCCATGTGGTTGGAAGGACAACACATCGGCAACTAGATGGACATTGAATGCCTGAATCGTAAATAGGTTTATTTTTATAAAAATATTTAATAAGATGGCCGGGCGCGGTGGCTCATGCCTATAATCCCAGCACTTTGGGAGGCCGAGGCAGGGGCATCACGAGGTCAGGAGTTTGAGACCAGCCTGACCAACATGGTGAAACCCTGTCTCTCCTAAAAATACAAAAATTAGCCAGGTGTGGTGACAGGCGCCCGTAGTCCCAGCTACTCAGGAGGCTGAGGCAGGAGAATCGCTTGAACCCAGGAGGCGGAGGTTGCAGTGAGCTGAGATCACACCACTGCACTCCAGCCTGGGCGACAGAGAGAGACTCGGTCTCGAAATAATAATAATAAGATGGCCAGGCATGGTGGCTTATGCCTGTAATCCCAGCACTTTGAGAGGCCAAGGCGGGCGGATCACAAGGTCAGGAGATTAAGATCATCCTAGCCAACACGGTGAAACCCTGTCTCTACTAAAAATACAAAAATTAGCTGGGCATGGTAGCATGTGCCTGTAATCCCAGCTACTCAGGAGACTGAGACAGGAGAATCGCTTGAACCAGGGAGTCGGAGGTTGCAGTGAGCCAAGATCACACCACTGCACTCCAGCCTGGCAACAGAGCGAGACTCCGTCTCAAAAAAAAAAAAAAAAAAAAAAAAAAAAAAAAACATATTTAATAAGATGTAGGTAAACTTTTATTTTTATTTATTTATTTTTTGAAACTGGGTCTCACTTTGCCACCCAGACTGGAGTGCATTGGGGTAATCTCGGCTCACTGCAGCCTCGACCTCCTGAGCTCAGGGACCCTCCCACCTCAGCCCCCAAAGTAGCTAGTACTAAATTTCACCTTGTTGCCCAGGCTGGTCTTGAACTCCTGAGTTCAAGTGATCTGCCTGCCTCAGCCTCCCAAAGTGCTGGGATTACAGGTGTGAGCCACAGCACCAGGCCAAGATGTAGGTACATTTTAAAAATTAAAATCAGCATTAAATAATTTTTGCTTAAAAATGTATCTTTGGCCAGGCACAATGGCTTACACCTGCAATCCCAGCACTTTGAGAGGCTAAAGCAGGCAGATCACTTGAGGTCAGGAGTTCCAGACCAGCCTGGCCAACACGGCAAAATCCCCTCTCTGCTAAAAATACAAAAATTAGCCAGGCGTGGTGGCTCACACCTGTAGTCCCAGCATTGGGGAGGCTGAGATAGGAGAATAACTTGAACCTGAGAGGTGGAGGCTACAGTGAGCTCGGATTGTACTACTACACTCCAGCCTGGGTGACAGAGTGAGACTCTGTCTCAAAAAAAAAAAAAAAAAAAAAAAAATTCTTTAACTTGTATTTTATCATTAAATACAGGCAAGAAGGGGGTTTGTTTTTAACGTATTTAATGTATTTTTATCATTAAATACAGGCAAGAAGGGGAAAGGGCTGTTAATCACCTTCATTTTATAAAGTAAGTTTCTCCCAAACTTAGTTCAGCCTATGCCCAGGAAAGAATAAAAACAGCTTGGAGCTTAGAAGCAAAATGGAGTTGGCTAGCTCAGATCTCTTTTGCTGTCTCAGCTACAATTTTGCATTAGCGGTTTCATGATCTCAAGGGGCTCTTTTACTGAGGCATTTCTTGGTTCTGGGTTCTCCCTATTGAAACAGATTCCCTAGGAGTTTTCATTCTCTCCAGGTGGGGGCAACAAAGGACAGTGAATCCCATGGGCGGGCCTTGTAGTGCTGTGGAGAGCTCCTCGCACTTCTCTGGTGGCTGGCAGCAAGTGCTGGAAATCTGCAAACATCTTCGCTCCCCTCCCTCTCTTCCCCCATGTCTCAGAGGAATCACACCTGCTCAGAGTCAGATCTTTGCTTTACCTGTGGCCCAAGTCGGTTTCAAGAATAATTAAACTACAAATTTAAAAATTAAACAAAGTATGGTAATTAGAAATAAAAACACACCAGAGACCATCTAAAGCAATCAGATAAGCCCAAGATAAGCTAATTATAAAAACTAAGCACTGAATTTAGCTCCAAATTTCTAGATATCAGGGCAGGGTCAGGATTAGGGTAAAGCAGACTCAAATGCAAAAAGTAAAGAGACACCGAGTGTGGTTATTCACACCGGTAATCCCAGCATTTTGGGAGGCTGAGTTGGGAGGATTCCTGGAGGCCAGGAGTTAAGACCACCTTGGGCAACATAATACAACCCCATATCTACAATTTTTTTTTAATTTTAATTAGCCAGGCATGGTGGTGCACACCTGTAATCCTAGCTACTCAGGAGACTGAGGCTGTAATGAGCTATGAGCTATGATCACACCACAGCTTCCAGCCTGGGTGACAGAGGGAGACCCTGTCTTTAAAAAAAAAAAAGTGATAAGGAGAGGGGCAGACCAAAATCTCAATAACCAAGTAAATAATATTACCATGTAATATTTCCAAAAATCAAAAACCCTCACAAAAAACAGTATGTCCAATTTTTGCATAAAAACATGTATATAGAGGGAAATACTTTTTCTTTTGCCTCAATTCCAAAATGACACCACATAGCACAGTCAGATCTGGTTTTTAGTTAAGATTTGATATTTTGTTCATCTGGGATTTTTTTTTTTTTTTGAGACAGAGTCTCACTCTGTCGCCCAGGCTAGAGTGCAGTGACTCGATCTCGGCTCACCGCAAGCTCCGCCTCCCAGGTTCACGCCATTCTCCTGCCTCAGCCTCCTGAGTAGCTGGGACTATAGGTGCCCGCCAGCACCCCTGGCTAATTGTTTGTATTTCTTAGTAGAGACGGGGTTTCACCGTGTTAACCGGGATGGTCTCGATCTCCTGACCTCGTGATCTTCTCACCTCAGCCTCCCAAAGTGCTGGGATTATAGGCATGAGCCACCGCTCCCAGCCCTGTTCATCTGAAATTTTTTAGTATTAATGCTGATCTTTTAAAATATTGCATTAAAATATTATAATCTTAGAGTGTTTGGTGCCCCTCTAAATTTACCAAGGTGAATGCCTCACTGTCACTCACCTTCATTCCAGACCTGCAAGGGACCCCCTCACTAGGGAGCATCAGAATCACTGGACTCCCCTGGCCAACAAGCCTTTGCCAGGCATCCCACATGCCCAGGATGTCCTGGGGCAAGCCTGGCAGACACACAGTTCACAAGACACCACCCTGTCAGCCTTGGGCTGGCTCTTCCCCCTGCATCTGGTGCCAGCTACCAAATCCTTCCCAACACAGTGCTCCAGGCACCTCTATCTACTAATCAAAACTGACAGATGAGATAAAAATCTTTTTTAAAAAATTTATTGTGGTAAGGACATGCAACATGAGATCTACCCTCTTAATGAAGTTTTAAGTGTACAACACATAGCTGTTGACTATAGGTGCAATGTTATACAGCAGATCTCGAGTTGTTTTTGTTTGTTTGTTTTGTTTTGTTTTTTTGAGATAGAGTCTCTCTCGCTCGGGCTGGAGTGCAATGGCGCCATCTCAGCTCACTGCAACCTCTGCCTCCCAGGTTCAAGTGATTCTCCTGCCTCAGCCTCCCGAGTACCTGGGATTACAGGTGCATGTCATCACGCTTGGCTAATTTTTATATTTTTAGTAGAGTCAGGGTTTCACCATGGTGGCCAGGCTGGTCTCAAACTCCTGACCTCAGGTGATCTACCTGACTTGGCCTCCCAAAGCGCTGGGATTACAGGCATGAGCCACCATGCCCGGCCAGATCTCTAGAGTTTACTAATCTTGCTTAAAGATAAAATCTTGTAAAGAACTAGGAAATTATTTTAACGGGGACAACTGACATAATATTGTAGGAATGAGACTGGAGAGCATTTCCAGCTCCAAAGCTCATTTTAGCCTGACAGATGATGGTGCAGAGCTGTAGACAGGGCTGTGTATTTGTCTGCTCTCATGCTGCTAATAAATACATACCCAAGACTGGGTAATTTATAAAGGAAAGAGATTTAATGGACTCACAATTCCACATGGCTGGGGAGGCCTCACAATCATGGCATAAGGCGAATGAGGAGCAAAGTCACGTCTTACATGGCATCAGCCAAGAGAGCGTGTGCAGGGGAACTCCCCTTTATAAAACCATCAGATCTCATGAGCCTTATTCCCTATCACGAGAACAGCAGGGGGAAAATCTGGCCCCCACAATTCAATTGCCTCCCACCAGGTCCCTCCCAAGACACATAGGAATTAAGGGAGCTACAGTTTGAGATGAGATTCGGGTGGGGACACAGCCAAACCATATCAGGCTGTAAGATGGAAGAGGGAGGTAACTACTCCTCTAGATGCTGCTGCTCTGGGGACAATTTGAGGACTATCCAGTGGAAATTCCTGCAGTTAGAGAACTCGTCCGCATTCGCACAGGCAATACAGTAGGCACTGACCATGGGAGGCTACTGAGCACTTTAAATGTGGCTAGTGCAACTGAGAAACTAAATGTTAAGATATATCTAATTCTGATGAATTTATATTTACATTTCAATGACCACATATTTTCTTTTGGCTGGAACGACCATCTTCTAATCATTTGCCTAAATG
Source organism: Macaca mulatta (assembly GCF_049350105.2). Classification (NCBI taxonomy): domain Eukaryota; kingdom Metazoa; phylum Chordata; class Mammalia; order Primates; family Cercopithecidae; genus Macaca; species Macaca mulatta. The sequence goes on along the minus strand of NC_133412.1, from coordinate 36,852,257 downwards.
ATGAAAAAAAAGGGAAAGAGGAGAAGCACCTGCCCTCTGTCCCCTGGGTCTTTTAGAATTTATAGAGTTGTTCCTTTGGACACACACATACGAATCTATAAGAAGGGAGATGTTATAGACATCAAGGGAGTGGGTACTGTTCAAAAAGAAATACCCCACAAATGTTACCATGGCAAAGCTGGAAGTCTACAGTGCTACCCAGCATGCTGTTGGCATTTCTGTAAATAAACAAGATTTCTAGCCAAGAGAATTACTGTATATGTTGAGCATATGAGGTACTTAAAGAGCCAAGATAGTTTCCTAAACGCTGAAGGAAAATGATCAGAAAAAGAAGGAACCCAAAGAGAAACGTACCTAAGTTCCATTGAATCACCAGCGTGCTCTCCCCAGAGGAGCATACTTTGTGAACCAACAGAAGGGAGCCTGAGCTGCTGGAACCTCTTCCCTGTGAATTTATGGCATAATAGGTGCCAAAAACAATTAAGAACCTCTTGACTGTTAAAAAAAAATCCACGTAATTAGTGGCTACTTATTAGTGCAGCAGGCCTCAGATTTTATATTAGAATCACCTGCAGGACTTGAAGCAATTTGGTGAGCCCATCTCAGAGCCTCTGATTCAGCAGGTCTGGGTGGGGCCTGAGAGTTTTCACATTTTTTTTTTTTTTTTTTGAGACGGACTCTCACTCTGTTGCCCAGGCTGGAGTGTAATAGCACGAGCTCGGCTCACTGCAACCTCTGCCTCCCAGGTTCAGGCAACTCTGCTTCAGCCTACGGAGTAGCTGGGATTACAGGCGTGTGCCACCAGGCCCAGCTCGTTTTTGCATTTTTAGTAGAGACAGGGTTTCCAGTGGCCAGGCTGGTCTCAAACTTCTGACCTCAGGTGATCTGCCCACCTCGGCCTCCCAAGGTGCTGGGATTACAGACGTGAGCCACCGTGCCCAGGTGTACACATACTGAGTCCCCACTTTCAGTTCTTTTGGGTGGGGAGATCCAGTTCTAAGTTCCCTCACATGACTATTGGAAATTGTCAATTCATCTTGACCCATTTTTTGGTTCAGTTCATCTCAAAAAGTTATTTTGTCATCCTTACAAATCCAGAGCTAAAGGACCTCTGCAGGTATCCTTTTACAGTAGACACTGCACTGCAGGCCTACCTGGCTCTCAGAGTCCAGATTCTGGCTGGAGCAAGAAGTCGGTACAATGTCTCCCAGTGACCCCAACCCCAGCTGTTCAGCCCCTTGTGTGATCCCCTCCCGCTGTGTGTGCGCTGGACTTGCTTTTCATGAAGAGAATAGTGGAAGTGGTGGCTTGTCACTTCTGAGATTAGGTTACAAAAGACTAGCTTCCTTCCCGTTCACCCTCTCTCACTCGTGCTGGTGGAAGCACGCTGCTGTGTTGTAAACAACCTGTCAGGAGGGCTGTGTGGCAGGGCAAGGGACTGATGTCATGATGCTTTGTGATTCTTTTTCCCCCTGAAAGCCTAGTGAGATAATTACAACTTGAATGGAGCCATCTTCTCTGTTCTGCTCTATACTCCCCCAACACAATCCATCTCCCAATGTGTAAAGCCAGGGCCCACAACCTCAGACAGCCCAAGGGCAGGGGTGAAATGCCTGTGATCCTACAAGTCCTGTGGCACCAACTCCCCCCACCTCTGGTGCCTCCATCGATATAGCCAGGGGAAGACATTTGACAAGCTAATTAGAGTGCCTCATTAGGTATTCAGAATTGGGGCATTAAAAAGCAAGAGTTCTCAGATGGCAGGAGGCGAAGCATATATAGAGATATGACTGGTGTCGGTGGCCTAGCAAGTCACTTATGTGGGAAGCCAAAATGTGTCTTCGGAAGTAGTGCAGTGTGCTGGTAACGCTCCCAGAGTGTGGAAGTAGGCGGCCTGGTTTGAATCATGACTCCCACTTATTAGCTGTAGGCTTTGCGGCAAGTTGCTTAACCTTTAGGTGACTCTGTTTTCTCATCTATAAAATGGGGAAATGGTATTGAACTCAACTAGTTAAAATGAAAAGAGTTGACACACACAAGGGATACAGCACACACCCGAGAACTGCCAGAGACAAGAAGGCTGCAGAGAAGTCCCCACAGCCTCAAAGCCCACAGACCAGCAGCTCCCAACGACATTCCAGTCCTCAGAGGGGCTGCCAGGACTTGAGCACGTTATTTCAACCATCAAAGCGTTTCCACAGAGAGCAAACACAAATATTTCCTATGGCATTTTACCTAATTAAGTCTTCAGCTCAACACTAAAAGACTTTTCAATTTAAAAATCATATACCACATTTATTTGAAAGTTTTATTTTTCTTTTTATTGCAAATTTCTGGTAAAGGAAAGAACATGGAAGCTGATTCTCATTTGAGCTTTGGTGAGAAGAGTACTGCACTGTGGCTCGGCAGCTCACCACCTCGGTCGCACACCCAAACACGCGGAGGCCTCAGGCACGCACTGATGCTTGCGACCCACCTCCCAGAGGTTCTGACTTAATCGGTCTAGGAAGCACAGGGGGACATCAGTAGGTTTCCCAACTCCTCCAGATGATTCCAACGTGTAGCCGAGGTGGAGCACGCCTGCGGTGGCTCATCTCAAGGGGCTGGCAATGTCAGAAGCACCTGAGAAGCTCAGCTGACAGCCCAGTGTCACCTGCTTACGTCACCCCTTGGCCAGAGTCCAGCTGGTGCTCCCGCCTCCCTCTTCCCAGGTGTCGATGTTCTGATTCCTTCTCCTCAAAGACCCCAGAGCACAGAGATGCTGGAGGGGCTGTGGCTTCCTGTGCTGTGGTTTGTGCTTAAACGTGGAGAACCACATGAAACATGTGTACGCTACCACAGAAGAAATTCACTTTCTGATTGCAAAACAGCAATCGCCTCTTTTTTTCCTTTGTTAAGTGGAAATTTGTGGCAAAATAAGAAAATATGTGTTGGATAATAGAGTCCCTATATAACCTCTCACGTCCAAATTTGAAAAAAATTGTCAAGCCATTGAGAGCAAAATATGTACTTTAGCAGCATATTTTATATGGGTAAACAGTAATAGCCAGTTAGATACTGCATTTGTGATTTATCCTAAAAATAGAAAATGCTTTTTATTTTCCTGAGTCCTTGGCAAACAAAAAACATTTTTTTTTCTTTTTAATTGTTAAAGTATTCCTGTTTTTCTTTTTCCTGGGGCACCCTCACAGTTCAGATCAGTGTGTCTCACTGTCAGTTTTTACATACAGAGATGAACAAACAGCACTGGGGCCAATTTCCAATGACTGATCACATATGGCGATTGAAAATAAAACACCCATCATCTATAAAGTTGCTCAAGATGAAAGTTTCTTGACAGTGCTATAAATGCAATATCAATTTGAATTGTTGTCCATACAAAAGTATGAATTTCTATTCCATTAGTAATACTGAATGATTAATACCTTAACAGTGATAAAATTTTTAGAACATTTAAAAAATACAGAGGATTCCAGTTTTACATCATACTTCTGACGGATTATCATACTTTCTATTTTGTCTGCAAAACTTTTACAGAGTACAGTGCATTGACATGATAAAACCAAGGCACAAAAATACAGTTACAATAAGTGTATATAAACCCTAGCACTTTGTGCCAATTTTGGAAAGAGAGAGATCATAAAGTCTGAAAAATTATCACATTCTATTTGATTAGTGAACAATTAATTGTGCAGTAAATAGGCTGTTAACCACCATTCCATTATTAAATATATGGCTATCACTATACAGGCTGTGGATAATTCAAAAATAGTTTTAAATATTAAAACCTGTAATATCTAGGTGGTCGATGCCAATATTGAGCCTCACTTTATCTAAATAAGTCTCCATTTAATTTGCAATCCATATGGCAGTTAGCAATTTTTAAACTATTTCCATTACATAAATGGTGGGATTTATTCTAAATGTTAAATCCTTTCCCCTTACAAAAGACAGAAGATTTACAAGAAGATAACCAATATAAGAAATGCATAGACAACAATAAGAAAATCCAAATTGGACTCAAAGGTTGAAGTCTAATCTACTGGGACATTCTCTTAATTTAGGGTGAGGAACAACACATTCCTGTGATGATTCATTAGTTTCTTAATTAAAAAAAAATAGCCATGACATTTTTCAAAATAGTAAACAGTCTTCATTAGTGCATCAAGCATTGAAGAAAAATTGTCATTTTTCCATTCATAAAATGAAGAAGATAAAAGCCTTTCAAAATCCAGGGTGGGGGATTTCCATTGAATTTAGAGAAGTGAAATAAACTGGTAAAAACTGTATTTCATACTTTTAAAGAAAGAGTATTTTCAAGACTCAAGGTAAACATTTAGACCCATTAAACACATTTCTTGGCACATGCACGCCATGGATGGAACAATCCCGAATGCGGCGACGGCCTGGCTACAGAGGTATCCGGCTCCTAGCCCCACTGGCAAAACTGTCTTTTAGGACTTTGTCCCAGCTCCCTTCACATGGGGGTTTCTGGTTTCTGCATCAGCTGGATTTGCTTCTGTAGCTGGTCCCTGTCCAGCTTCATCTTGGCCTCGAGAACTTGCCTGAGGGATCCTATGCTTTCATAGACAGCTGTAAACCCTTGAAGGAGAGGTAAATTTCACAAGAGTTAATATTTTTTTAAAATTCTATATCAAATTCTGTATCATCTAGTAATGGTTGATTCAGGCAAAAATTATTAATAGATGCTAAAACCCTTGGGGTAAAAGTTTGATGGGGAACAGGTCAGTTTCTAGTTTCTCCCTAGAGACTTTTTAATTTACAAAAAGGAAAAAGTAACTATTACAATGGAGAAGACTGTCACATACCACTTTAACCAAGTGATCAAAGCTCATGTCACCAATACTGGGAAAAACCAACATCATGTAACTCCTGAAAAGATACCCTGAGCAGGGCATGACATCACTTCTTGACATTTTTAAAGAATACCAAATGCACAACCTAAATCATATCAAGATGAAGCAAACAGGCCTAGTACGGTGTCTCATACCAGTAATCCCAGCACTTTGGGAGGCCAATGCGGGTGGATCACCTGAGGTCAGGAGTTCGAGACCAGCCTGGCCAACATGGCGACACCTCGTCTCTACTAAAAATACAAAGATTAGCTGAGTATGGTGGTGCATGCCTGTAGTCCCAGCTACTTAGGAGGCTGAGGCAGGAGAATCGCTTGAACCCAGGAAGCGGAGGTTGCAGTGAGCCAAGATTGTACTACTGCACTCCAGCCTGGGGGACAGAGCAAGACTCCATCTCAAAAAAAAAAAAAAAAAACGAAGCAAACCAATCTAAACTGAGGAGGGATAGTCTACAAAATGCTGGCTGGCTGGTACTCTTTAAAACTGTCAAGATCACTGAGAAACTGATCCAGAATAACACAGACTAAATAAAGAAACATGACAACTAAATACGACGCGTAATTCTGGATTAGAACCCGAAGGGCCAACATCACTAATCATAAGGGCAATACAAATTAAAACCACAATGAGTTATTACCTCACACCCGTTAGGATGGCTACTATCAAAAAGACAAAAGAGTACAAGTGTTGGCGAGGGTGTGAAGAAAGGGGAACACTTGTACACTGCTGGTGGGAATGCAGAATGGGGCAGCCATTGTGGAAAACAGTATAGGGCAGGGGTGTCCAATCTTTCAGCTTTCCTGGACCACACTGGAATAATTGTCTTGGACAATACAAACACACTAACACTAATGATAGCTGATGAGCTAAACAAACAAAAAAAATCACAAAAAATTCTCAATGTTTTAAGAAAGTTTACAAATTTGGGTTGGGCTTCATTCAAAGCCATCCTGGGTCACATGTGGCCTGCAAGATGTGGATTGGACAAGCTTGGTATAGAAGTTACTAAAGAAATTTAAGGCCGGGCGCGGTGGCTCAAGCCTGTAATCCCAGCACTTTGGGAGGCCGAGACGGGAGGATCACGAAGTCAGGAGACCAAGACCATCCTGGCTAACACGGTGAAACCCCGTCTCTACTAAAAAATACAAAAAACTAGCCGGGCGAGGTGGCAGGCGCCTGTAGTCCCAGCTACTCGGGAGGCTGAGGCAGGAGAATGGCGTAAACTCGGGAGGCGGAGCTTGCAGTGAGCTGAGATCCGGCCACTGCACTCCAGCTTGGGCGACAGAGCGAGACTCCGTCTCAAAAAAAAAAAAAAAAAAAAAAAGGAAATTTAAAATAGAACTACCATACGACCCAGCAATCTCACTACTGGGTATATTCCCAAAGGAAATTAAATTACTACCTCATAAAGATATCTGCACTCCCTTGTTCATTGCACCATTATTTACAATAGCCAAGATATGGAAACAAATGAACTGTGTCCAAAAAATTAGTGAATAAAGAAGTTGTGTATATATGCATATGATGAATATTATTCATCCCTACAAAAAAAAAAAAGAGAGCCTGCCATTTGTCACAAATGGATAAAAATGGAGGACATTATGCTAAGTGAAATAAGACACATACAGAAAGAAAAATACTGCATGATCTCATATGTGGAATCTAGAAAAAGAAAGAGAAGGAAGGAAGGAAGGAAAGAGAAAAAGGAAGGAAGGAAGGAGAGAGAGGGAGGAAGGAGAGAAGGAAGGAGAGAAGGAAGGAAGGAAGGAAAGAAGGAAGGCAGGAAGGCAGGAAGGCAGGAAGGCAGGCAGGCAGGCAGGCAGGCAGGCAGGCAGGCAGGAAGGCAGGCCGGCCAGCCAAGGTGGGTGGATTACTTGAAGTCAGGAGTTCGAGACCAGCCTGGCCAACACCATGAAACTCCATCTCTACTAAAAATACAAAGATTAGCCAGGCATGGTGGTGCACATCTACAATCCCAGCTATCCACGAGGCTGAGGCATGAGAATCACTTGAACCAGGGAAGAATAGGTCACAGTGAGCCAAGATCGCGCCACTGCACTCCAGCCTGGGTGACAGAGCAGGACTCTGTCTCAAAGAAAAAAATAAAAAATAGAATAGAGAATAAAATGGTGGTTGCCAAAGGTGGGGAGGAAGAGGAGGAAATGGGGAGATGCAGGTCAAAAGATACAAATTGCTGATATGCAGAATGAACAAAACCAGACATCTAATGTATAGCATGAGGACTACAGTCAATAATACTGTATTGTATTTGGGATTTTTGCTAAAAGAGTACATTTTCGGGTGTTGTTGCCATACACACACACACACACACACACACACACACACACACACAAATACCTGTGAGACGATACATATGTTAACCTGCTTGAATACGGTAACTATTTCACTATGTATATGTATATCAAAATATAAACATCTTGTTGTATATCTTAAATATATACAATAATTTTTTATTTAAAAAACATGCAATTAGAAAAAAAAGACACTGGATTAGAAAAGGGTTGCTATAAAGGAAACAATGGCACATTGAAAATTGAATATTAAAAAAATTTCATTGATGATACATTGTATTGAAGTTATTTATAAGGGAATATCCTTGTTCTTAGGATATATACACTGAAACAATAAAAGGGCGACCACACAGTGGCTCACACCTGTAATTCCAGCGCTTTGGCAGGTCAAGGCAAGAGGACTGCTTGAGGCCAGGAGTTCCAGACCAGTCTGGGCAACATACTGAGGCCCCATCTCTTAAATAAAATTTTTTTTTAAATAAAAAAATGAGCTGGGCATGGTGGCACATGCCCAAAGTCCTAGCTGCTCAGTAGGTCGAGGCAGAGGGTTCACTTGAGCCCAAGAGGTTGCAGTTAGCTACGATCACACCACTTCACTACAGCCTAGGCAACAGAGTGAGCCCCTGTCTCATTCTGTCATTTTTTTTTTAATTTCCAAAAAATATGGAAATAATAAAGGGTAAAAAAGCATCATGAGGCTAGGCCTGGTGGCTCTTGCCTGTAATCCCAGCACTTCAGCAGGCCGAGGCGGGAGGATCATTTGAGGTTGGGAGTTCAAGACCAGCCTGGCCAACGTGGTGAAACCTAGTCTCTATTAAAAATAGCAAAAAAAAAAAAAAAAAATTAGCTGGGCATGATGGCGGGTGCCTGTAATCCCAGCTACTCAGGAGGCTGAGGCAGGAGAATCGCTTGAACCCTGGAGGCAGAGGTTGCAGTGAGCCGAGATCACGCCACTGCACTCCAGGCTGGCAACAGAGCAAGATTCTGTCTCCAAAACAAAAAAAGAAAGAAGAAATATATTGTCTTTGTAATAAAGACAATGGCTTTATCTTAAGGTTCAGAGGCTTTTCATATTAGGTGCTAAATATTAACATCCTCAATGGTATGTTAAATAGATAACAATACATTCATTCAGGGAATGATGCAAAGTTAAACATCGATGAAATATTCAAATACCATATTTTAAAAGTCCAAAGACTAAGAAAGAAAATTCATTTTTATCTTTACAAGTTCTCCAATTTATATATTTAATTATAGCTCCTACAAATAAAATAATAAACATTTGGTGGTAATAACAAAATTATTCTTGGGATAACTAGCACTTTCATTTCCATGTGGCCAAAACAGAACAATGTCACAGAAGAAAATTCATGGGATCATACAATTGGAAGCAGCTGGGAGAGAATTTAATTCCACTTCTCACGCTAGAGGAACATCTTCTTCCTGACCACAATCAATCAGCCTCTACTTGAGTATTTTCCATAACAAAGAGCTCTCAAGCTCCCAAAGCCATCAATCTTTTAGGACTCAGGAACTTTAAGGTACTTCTGCCTCATATTGAGTTAAAAGCTGTCTTCGGGTATCTTCCACTTAGTGGTCACAGTTCTGTATTCCTGGTATCTTCCACTTAGTGGTCACAGTTCTGTATTCCTGAGTTCAGAGTATAAATCTAATCCCTCCTGTATATGACGGCACTCAGAACTTGAAATCAGCGCTAATGTTCTCCTCTAAGCAAGTGTGAACTGACGGGCCGTGCTGACCTGCCAGTAGAGGAAACTCATTCATTGCCAGCGTGGTACTATACTGCTAGCACTATAAAATAAGCCCTTGAAACCCCCTCAAAGATATGTGCTTCCTTCTGAGACATGTTAACCTTGGCTATGAACAGAAAAGACTTGGCAGATGATGCTAAAGAAAATGTACCTCAGTTGCAGGCTAAGCAATTTCAGTTTTGTTTGCCTGTCTCTCATGGGGGCTCTTTATACAGGTGAAATTCATACAGCATTGTAGCTACTTAGACAACACAGCACAGCTACTCAGAAAATCAACTAAGGATATTTCACAGTTATTACCATTGGCCAGGTTCATAGGTAGTTGCAGGGGATACTAATTAATAGATTTTAGATCAAACAGAAAATAATGCATGTGAGTTGTTTTCGTTTTGGCCTACCAGCATTAACTTCCGCTTTCATTTCCTTGATGTTCTGGTTCATCTGTAACTCCAGCTTGGTGATTCGCCCGTGCATCTTCTCCTCTTCTTGCCTTGTTCTCTGACCATCGAAAGTCTTCTTTTGACCTTCTTCTATTTTGTCAAGTCTGGCTGACATCTGGCTGAGCTTCTTCTCCATATCCCTTTCACTGGCTCCCTGAGATCCATGATAAGAGCTGCACTTAATCACTCCAAAAAGAAATCCGCATTGCATTCACATCAGCCATAATATCATTTAACAACAATCTGCAAGAAACAGATTTGCAACACCTGCTTGTTGCCCACCATACTATCCATTCTCCCTTTCTTCCTTAACAGATCCATGATTTTCAGCTGGGTACAAGGTCATTCAAAATAAAGACTACATTTTCAGGCCAGGTGTGGTGGCTCACACCTGTAATTCCAGCACTTTGGGAGGCCAAGGCAGGCAGATTACTTGAGGTCAGGAGTTAGAGACAAGCCTGGCCAACATGGTGAAACCCTGTCTCTACTAAAAATACAAAAGTTAGCCAGGGATGGTGGTGAGTGCTGTAATCCCAGCTACATGGGAGGCTGAGGCAGGAGAATCACTTGAACCCGGGAGGCGAGGTTGCAGTGAGCCAGGATCTCGCCATTGCACTCCAGCCTAGGTAACAGAGTGAGACTCTGTCTCAAAAAAAAAAAAAAAAAAAAATACTACATTCAATGAGATATAAGTACAAGTGTATACGGCAGTTTCCAGGAAAAGTTAAAAGACAGCTGATGTATATCCTTACTCCTTCCTTCTTCCTTCCCTTTCTGGAATTCAGCCAGAATGGCTGGAGCTCTAGCAACTATACTGAATTATGAAGATATGGATCACTCTAGGATTGGCAAAAAGTTAAACTAGAAGGATCCTTGGTCACTGAGGACTGACAAGCTATCACGTCAGTCCTGCATTACCTATACCCAGACTTCTGTTATGAGAAATAAAAAATAAGTTTCTATTTCATGAAAGCCACCATTATCCTGGGGTTTACTGTTAGCTATTAAACAAACCCATATATAAACAGTGATTCAAAGACCCAGAATTATTAGTACAAATGTATTAGTACAAATTAGTACTAATGTATTATTAGTATAAATCCAAGTAAGTCAATCAGTAGATGTGATGGAAACACAGGGAAATACTTAAAAGAACATATCTAGTATCTTAAATAGATATAAAAAATCATATACAAAAATTAAGTCTTTCCTTTTTTCCTTTTTCCTTTCCACATGCTTGGTTTTTATGGGAATCTGTGTCTGCCAGTGAGCTTGGAGGCCAAGACTGCAAACTCCAAGCTGTAAGTGGGTTATGGCATGATACTCCTCTCTTGATGGTGCTCAGTGCGGAGTCTGCAATTCAACAGCTCCACATCTGGAGAGAGGAGAGTTAGAGATGTACTGCACCAGTCATTTCAGCTCAATCGTCAATATCCAACAAGCGGAAACAGTGCAAGAAAAGGAAAGGGAGATGGAGATGTCATGCTAAACAATTAAAACCAATGAAAATTTGCTTGCCAGGTACTGGTTTGGGAGCATAACAATTTTGAATACTACATATGCAAGCCTTTCTTTTTTTTTTTTTTGAGATAGAGTCTCGCTCTGTCGCCCAGGCTGGAGTGCAGTGGTGCAGTCATAGCTCACTGCAGTCTTGACCTTCCTGGGCTCAAGCTTGATTAGGGCTCAGCCTCCCAAGTAGCTGGGACTGCAAGCGTGTGTCACCATGCTCAGCTAATTTTTGTGTTTTTTGTAGAGATGGGGTTTCACCACGTTGCCCAGCTCAACCAATCCTCCTGCCTCAGCCTCCCAAAGTGTTGGGATTACAGGAGTGAGCCACAGTGCCCAGCACAAGACTTTCTTGATATCGTTTTTGAGCAGTTCTACAAACCTTAGCTCTGTGAGAGACTGGGATGAAGGATAAGGAAAATGGGGGAAAAAATGGTGGATTCTGTTTACATGTTGCACTGCAGTATCTCACATGTAGCTACAGTAGAATGGCGTGATCTGGAGACAGAAATCTATTCAACACCAGGCAAAAAAAAGCAAAACCAGATCAAGAAATTAAAACAAACAAGGACAAAGTTGGTAATTCTTAGTTTTATGTAGAAATGCAGATGAACAATTTGGATCATTAAGGTTTTAGCTTAAGTTCATCTTAACTGAAAGTACTGAAATTTTCTACTTAGTCTTTGTTAACCAAAAGAATTCAGAGTGTTCTATCTCTTTATGAAGAATACAAATAATCAATATGAACTATGGCAATAGATTTTAAGACAAGAAACAATTGAACAGCTTTAGGTGGTGCCAAATAAATCAGTGATAAATTACTAGGTATTATCATTCAAACAGTGTAGGCCCCCATTGAATAACTTTACTAAATTATTGCTAAACATCAATACCTACACTGTTTTCCTTCACAATCAAGGAAAGCTGATCAATTTTCTGTAAAAGCTCTTTTTCTATCCGTTCTTGTTCCTGTTGCAACCAACTCCGTGCAGATAATATCTGGTTACTGAGTTCCTCAACTGTACCTTTAAATCTAAAAAAATAAAAATAAAAATAAATTGCAAGTTAGATGTAAAACAGTTTTTTTTATTTTTATTTTTTTGTTTTAAGTTCCAGGGTACATGTGCAGGATATGCAGGTTTGTTACACAGATAAACATGTGCCATGGTGGTTTGCTGCATCTGTCAACCCATCACCTAGGTATTAAGCCCTGCGTCTATTAGCTATTTTTCCTGATGCTCTCCCTTGCCCCACCCATGCCCCCAAACCCCAGTATGTGTTGATCCCCTCTCTGTGTCCACATGTTCTCATTGTTCAGCTCCCACCTACAAGTAAGAACATGCGGTGTTTGGTTTTCTGTTCCTGCGTTACTTTGCTGAGGATAATGGCTTCCAGCTCCATGCATGTCCCTGCAAAGGACATGATCTCATTCCTTTTTATGGTTGCATAGTATTCCATGGTATATAAGTACCATATTTTCTTTATCCAGTCTATCATTGATGGATATTTGGGTTGATTCCATGTCTTTACTATTGTGAATAGTGCTGTAATAAACATATGTATGCATGTATCTTTATAACTGAATGATGTATATTCCTTTGGGTATATGCCCAGTAATGGGATTGCTGGGTCAAATGCTATTTCTGGTTCTAACAATTTTTTTAATGACATCATATAACATCAATTTCCAACTATCGTATTTCTGGTATATATGCCAGCATTAAACTCGGCTCAATCAGAATTGCAAGTTTACCTTTTCTTAGAATTGCACTTAGCACTAACTTGGGAAGCTGGCAAGGCAGGAGAATACAACAGATAAACCATTTGATGGTGCTTCCTACTCACGAGGAGTGGGTGGCACAGGCACTGAGGTGACACAGCAGCACAGAGCTGGGCTAGCTGCAGACCCGTGCAGTTCCGAGGGTCCACGACACTCCTGGCTCAGAGGACACAGTGTCTCTCATGTCCTCTTCTAAGGTCCCCTTCTTCCCCAGGCTCTTCCTTCTAGTCCCTTTTATCTCTTGGGACTAGAACCTGGCTCCCTTTCTCTCTAAAGTTCCCCAAATTGCCCTTGCCCTCTATGGATACTTCCTAATGAAAATCAAAAGAAAAATTGAAAGAAAAAATAAAACCCTCCCATCCTTCCATTCCTCTCCTTTCCCAAATTCCTTATAACTGTCCATACATGCTACCTCCCTCTTAATTACTTCTTTCCAGTTTTTATTATAATATGTAATAAAATACAGAAGAATGTATGCGATGTAGACAAGTGATTTAAATAATGATAACATGAACACCCATTGTAGTAGAGCCACCACTTGTCCTGCAATATGTTCTCTTCTTCTTCCTTATTAAGAAGCCCTCAAACGTCAACTGGGTACATAGCTGCCTAGCCAGAGACCACATTTCCCAGGCTCCCTTGCAGCGAGGTGGAGCCTCCGGATGCATAAAAGTCATAAGCATGGCTTTCCAGTCATATCTTCAAAAACAAAGCTTCTGCCCTGGACTCTCTCCCTGTCCCAGGTTACTGGGAAGCGACAAGGACTGGAGCCTTGGAAAAACCACACTGAGTTGTGAGTGCTGCCTACCTCCTCTGGACCACTGATCTCTGCACTGTTATATGAGAGCCAGCATGGAAGCTAGCCTGTACCCTAAGTACACAACCGTGAACCCCCACTAGGTTAAGACATGGAACATGGCCAGGACCTTAGAAGACCCCAGTGTACTCTGCAATCACCCCACAACCCAAGAAGTAACCATTTACTGGAACTTACTGTCCTTTATCATTTTATTCTATTGGTTTGGATCGTAAAACAGCATATTTTTCAGCATTGCATTTTTTTTTTTTTTTTTTTTTGAGACGGAGTCTCGCTCTGTCGCCCAGACTGGAGTACAGAGTACAGTGGTGTGATTTCGGCTCACTGCAACCTCTGCCTCTCAGGTTCAAGTGACTCTCCTCCCTCAGGCTCTTGAATAGCTGGGACTACAGGCACGCACCACCACGCCCAGCTAATTTTTGTGTTTTTTTAGAGACAGGGTTTCACCATGTTGGCCAGGCTGGTCTCCTGACCACAAGTGATCTGCCTGCCTTGGGCTCCCACAGTGCTGGGATTACAAGCATGAGCCCCCTTGCCTGGCCAGCATTGCATTTTTTTTAATTTTATATAAATGGAACAGTACTACAATACGAGTTTTCTACTTCTTTTTTCACCCAGCATATGTTTGTGAGATTCATTCACGCTGATTTGTAGCTGTAGTGAACTCATTTTCATTGTTGAATAATATTCAATTTTGTGAATATAACACAGCTTATCCAGTCTTCTGTTAATGGACATTTGTTTTGGTTTGTTTTTATCCATCTTTGCTATTAAAAAGAATGCTGTTATGGGCCGGGCACAGTGGCTCACGCCTGTAATCCCAGCACTTTGGGAGGCCGAGGTGGGCAGATCATGAGGTCAGGAGATTGAGACCATCCTGGCTTACACGGTGAAACCCCATCTCTACTAAAAATTCAAAAATTAGCTGGGCGTGGTGGCATGTGCCTGTAGTCCCAGCTACTCGGGAGGCTGAGGCAGGAGAATTGTTGAACCCGAGAGCTGGAGGTTGCAGTGAGCCGAGACTGAGCACACTGCACTCCAGCCTGGCAACAGAGCGAGACTCCGTCTCAAAATAAATAAATAAATAATAATAATGCTGTTATGAAAATACTGATACATAGCTCCTGGTTCACATTTGGAAGAGTTTCTCTAGGGTCTGAACATGTCCAACTTTTCCAGAAAACACCAGACTGTTTTCTAGAGTGGTTGTACTACTTCACATTTTACTGAGTGCTATAAAGAGGTCCGGTTCTCCACACCCCTGCTAACACTTTCACATATCTGATGTGAATTTGTGTCCTTTGGATCTTTTCTAACATTTGGAAATTATACACTCAATTTTATTCTTTTAGAATAGAAATTTTAATATATACATTTAATTTATCAAAGTCTAAAGTTATTCAATGTCTCTAATTTGATTCTGAAAAACTCCTAAGAATAATTTCAGAAATCTTCCTCCTCATTTAGATGTTGTCATTGACTTATATTTTAGTTGTGTTTTGATCCTCTGCAAATTCAACTTTAATATTACCGTTTGTTTAGATTTGCCCAATGTTCATCATATTCTTTGCTCATCCTTTCTTCTTATATTTTGGACCTTCTTTTTGTATTTTTTTTTCTTTCTCTTGTTTTTTCTTTCTTTTTTTTTTTTTTTTGAGATGGAGTCTCACTCTGTTGCCCAGGCTGGAGTGCAGTGGCATGATTTCGGCTCACTGCAACCTCTGCCTCCTGGGTTCAGGTGATTTCCAGCTACTTTCGTATTTTTAGTAGAGACAGGGTTTCACTATGCTGGCCAGGCTGGTCTTGAACTCCTTACCTCAAGTGATCCACCCACCTAGGCGTCCCAAAGTATTAGGATTACAGGCGTGAGACATGGTGCCCAGTCTCTTTTCCCTTTCCCTGAAAGCTGTCTTTTTATTTATTTATTTATTTATTTTATTTGTTTTTTAGACAGAGTGTTGCTGTATTGTCCAGGCGAGAGTGCAGTGGTGCAATCTTGGCTTACTGTAACCTCCACCTCCCAGGTTGAAGTGATTCTCCTGCCTCAGCCTCCCTAGTAGCTGGGACTACAGGCACACACCACCACGCCCGGCTAATCTTTTGTATTTTTAGTAGAGACAGGGTTTCACCATGTTGGCCATGCTGGTCTTGAACTCCTGACCTCAGGTGATCTGCCTGCCTCAGCCTTCCAAAGTGCTGGGATTACCATTACATCCAGCCATGAAGGCTGTCTTTTTAAAATTCCATTAGTGTAGTTAGTACACTTTGAGTTGTTTGTTGTTGTTGTTGTTGTTGTTTTTATTTTGTTTTTTGAGACAGAGTCTCATTCTGTCACCTTGGCTGGAGTGCAGTGGCTCAATCATAGCTCACTGCAGCCTCAACCTCCTGGACTCAAACAATTCTCTTGCCTCAGTCTCCTGAGCAGCTGGGACTATAGGCATGCACCACCACACCCAGCTAACTTTGAGTTCTTATTTGTCTGAAAGATCTTTATTTTCCCACTGGCTGACAATCAATCAGCCTCTCAGTATCTGAAAGTACCAGACCACCTTCTCACCATTAATATGGCTGAGGAATCAGCATTGGTCTAATTTCTCTCTCTGTTTTAAGACCTTTCTGTATTTGGTGTTCTGTAGTTTTAGAGCACCAAACTGATATATCTAGACTTGGCTTTTTACTTATTCTACTGGGATGTATTTGGCTTTCTTTTTCTTTATTATTATTATTATTATTTTTTTTTTGAGACAGTCTTGTTCTATTGCCCAGGCTGGAGTGCAGTGGTGCGATCTCAGCTCACTGCTACAACCTCTGCTCCCTGGGCTCAAGCAATTCTCACGTCTCAGCCTCCGGAGTAGCTGGGATTACAGGCCCGCGCCACCACACCTGGCTAATTTTTGTATTTTTAGTAGAGACAGGGTTTCACCATGTTAGCCAGGTTGTTCTGAAACTCCTGCCCTCAGGTGATCCATCCGCCTCGGCCTCCCAGAGTGCTGAGATTATAGGCATGAGCCACTGCACCCACGCTGTATTTGGTTTTCTAAGTTTGAGATTTCTCTTTCATCAATTCTGTATGCTTGTCTGCCATTCTCTCTTTTGATACTGCTTCTCCCCTATTCCCTCTATTATCTCTCATAGGATTCTGATTAGGCATAGGTTGGGCCTTCTCACTCTATCTTCTTCTATTTGTGTCTATTGCTGTCACAAAAGACCCCTGCGAGCTGGCCTGCCTCCCCTGCAGCCTCATGCCCCACTGCTTCACCCTCACTCCCTGTTCCAGTCACCCTCGTCATCTTTCAGTTTCTTGCATGCCACATTCCGCCCACGACGGGCTGTTCAACCTCGTATATTCTCATCCTACTCTTTACATAGCAAAGCTCCATTCACTCTCCAGCTCTCATCTCCAGCATCCCTTCCTCAGGAAGGCCCCACAACCAGGCCTCTCACTCATTCTCACAGCACCGCTGAATTAGTTTCCTGTGGCTGCTCTAACTAATTACCACAAACCTGGTGCCAGAAAACAATACAGATTAATTCTCTTGCAGTTCTGGAAACTGAAGGGCTAAAATAGGTTTCATTGGCATGAAGTCAGGTGTCTGTAGGGCGGGTTCTTCTGGAGGCTCTGAGGGGAGAATTGTTTCCTTGCCTTTTGCAATTTCTAGTGGCCTCCTGTGTTGCTCGGCTTGGAACCCTTTGCCCTGTCCTCAAAGTGCATCACTCCAGTCTCGCTTCCATTATCGCATGGCCTTCTCTCTTGACTCCTATTGCCTCCCTCTTATAAGGACTCTAGTGATCACATCAGGCTTATCAGAGAAAACCCATTTTAAAATCCATAACTTAATCACATCTGCAAAGTCCCCTTTTGCCGTATAAGGCAATATATTCACAACTTCCAGGGATTAGGACACGAAGATATTTAGAGGACCATTATTCAGCCTATCACAACCACGAACCAAACCTTTAACGTACTTACCACCATTAGTAATAATATAGTAGATGCTCATTTACATCATTGATGAATAGTCATCAGCTCCCTAGACTAAACTCCATAAGGATAAGAACAGAGTCTGGTTTGTGTTCATTACCAGGTCCTCAGCCCCTAGGCCAACAATGAATACGCAATACATACTTGTTGAATGAATAGGTGGATAATTATCCAAACATAAAAAACAATAATTATGAAGGAAAAGTGGCAACATGCTACATGGAAACTTTTCTTTTTAACTTCCATTATTGTTTTCAATTTGTGCAATAAATAAAAACCAAGAGGACAAAGATTGTAGTAATGCATAAACTCATACAGAACTTTAAGTTTTTTTTTAAATAAATTGATTGCTTACTTAGTGTCCAAAAGCTGAAGCTGGTGGTTACTGTCTCTGTGGGACATCTTCAGTTTGGTGCTCTGCTCTGATATTGACAAGTCCACTCTGTTCAAAAGCTGAGAAATCTGGAAAAGAAACCTTGCTTATAAATATCACATCTAACGTCTTCGGATGCAACTTCAGAAAACATTTAGTAAGCCACATTCTAGTCAATGGCATTAAGATTCGATCTAATTTGATAAATTCATTTATGAGTCTACCTCATCTTCCCACCTCCATTTTCTTCCTAATATACCCGTTGAAAATCAAGACCAGTAGCACTGCCAAAATATTCATCATGCACTAAACACTTAATTTTACATATAGTTCTCTGATGAGCAAGCCCAATTCCTGCCCAAGACCACAACTTCTACCAGTTGTCATGAAATACAGTCAACCTTACTTTGGAATTTCTACCATCAGTGTAATGGCTAGTCATAGAAAATAGAATTTTTATTGTTTACAAACTCCATCAAGGTCTCAGATTTACTTCCATAACAAGTCAGGTCACCAGTCAATATAACTTGTAGACTATCTCCCTCCTGTTCCTTTCTCACACCACCTACCCATGCCCCTTGTAATACTGGAATTTAACAAAAGCTAGTCCTGTGTGAAATTTCTGTCTTTTCAGCAAAAATTAGAATGTTCCATGTTCCTTACTTAAAGATTCATGGTATTTGTCAGATCCAGAAGAAAGAGAAAGCAGGTCTCTTTTGATGGATATCTGTACATATTTTACTTGGCTCGGTTATAAAAAAAGCTTATGATTTCCTTAGCATCTCTTCTCTGGTATAATAATTCCATCCTCACTCATTCTTCAAAAAAGAAATTATTATTGGATTGTCTTTTTATTCTTTTTCATAGTTTTATAATATCTGTATTTTTCACATAAGTAGCTTTATATTCTTATTAGAGATAATTAAGGTTTAAATGTATTTAATCCAATAAGTTAACCAGATGCACCTGTTTTACTGGAATAGTCTCTTTAAACGAACAGTAGCAAATAAGGCAGATACTGTTGAAAAAATCCTAGAAGACAGGCCCTACGATGGCAAACGGAAACTTTTAAGTGGCCAAAAAACAAACTGAAATACCAAAAGTTTTGCTTTGTGAAATTAATCTGTGATGTGTGAGGTCAAATACTCTCATATTCATTAGCCTGCCTTCGCTCTAGCTTTGCCTAATTTTGTCCCACATACAGACTATGTGATGAGGGAGCACATACAGTGAGTCCCAGGGAATACATTATTTCCTGAATCAAAAATTGGGACGAGTGGCATGTAAAGGAATGCTTGATCACTTACTTGTGAAAGAAATAACTTTCAAGGTGTCATTTATAATTTCTGGAATATATTAGTTGTTCTAGGAATGTGGTGGTGGGGGGAAGAATTAGGACTATACCAAACAATGTTGGTGGTTTGGTTGCCAGACACATGAAGGGCCACTCTAGTGAAATAGGAACAGAAGAAGCAAAGAAAAGATGCTTATGATTGGCATAAACCCATGCTAGGTGCCCCAGCTGGTTTCTCCTGTGACAAATAATCAACACCATGTTATTCTTAGCTAAGAACAAATTACTCGCTTCTAAAAGCTACCTGAAACAGGTCGTACCTGTCCCTCTGCGTCTTTGATTTTCGTTTCCAGGATAAGTTTGGCAGCCTGCTGTTCTTTGTTCAAGTGCTGGAGCCCCTCATAGGTCGTTTTGTGCTCTGCAGAAAGTCTGGCTATGCTGGCATCACATCTGTCCAGACAAAGAACAAAGCTGATTCTTATTAAAGTTTAAAAACATGCGCAAACGCTTCCTTACACACTCTGAAATGCAAAACCCACTCAAAGAAATTGCACTATCAATCATTCTTTTGAACAGAGGCTCGAATGAATTCAGAGAACTGGCCTCATTACGGTTTTTAAGCTAAACCACAGGGATGTTGCTTAATAAGGCTAGAGATGCAACCACCAAAGAAATAAAGTCTTTACAACGATCATGAGTACAACACTGTATGTGCAGCAAGAGGACAATACAAAGAGCATAGCTAGTGTGCCGGATGTGGTCTGTCACTCTTCAATACCACCCCTGCCTTTCAAAGTTGGGGGCCTCCTTGGATTTAGGAGGCAACTTCTACCATGTTGGAAAATACTACTTCTAAACTTTGACCAAATCACTTGTAAGGCTGTATAGTATGAGTGGGGTCTAGAGCAGGGGAAGGCTTTGCAGCCAGTTCAAGCTGTAGTAAAAGCTGCTGTCCTGTGGGCCTTGCAACTTGGCAGATCCAGTGGTACTCAAAGTATGTGTGGCACATGAGCTGTGTGGGGCTTCTGTGAAGTCCTAACAGGAGAGTCACAAATGGACCCATAAGAGTTTAGAGCAGGCCGGGCGCGGTGGCTCAAGCCTGTAATCCCAGCACTTTGGGAGGCCGAGACGGGCGGATCACGAGGTCAGGAGATCGAGACCATCCTGGCTAACACGGTGAAACCCCGTCTCTACTAAAAAATACAAAAAACTAGCCCGGCGAGGTGGCGGCGCCTATAGTCCCAGCTACTCGGGAGGCTGAGGCAGGAGAATGGCGGGAACTCGGGAGGCGGAGCTTGCAGTGAGCTGAGATCCGGCCACTGCACTCCCGCCTGGGCGACAGAGCGAGACTCCGTCTCAAAAAAAAAAAAAAAAAAAAAAAAGAGTTTAGAGCTAAGTAATGCTCTGTTCTGAGACAACATTTCTCTGTTGAGGAGAAGCTGCTAGCTGGCTCCTGGGCTCTAGTAGACACAGAATGCCTAAGAGTGGGACATTAGGTGAGTCTGCAATCGGAGCAATCCATCATGAATATCATGCCTATGACTTCATCTTCTCCCTCCTGCTGCTTGGGAGGCTGAGGTTGAGGCAGGAGAATTGCTTAAGCCCAGGAGTTCAAAGCCAGCCTGGGTAACACAGCAAGACCCTGTGTATACAAAAAGATAAAATGACGACACACGCAACAAAAAAAAATAAAATAAAATAACCTGTGGCTTCTAGAAGAGTTCTTGATGTCTTGATGACCAGGTGGACTGAGGGAGAAAGTCAGGCCTGGCTACAGATGGTCACACCCCGTATGCTGACACCTTCTGGAATAAGACCGCTGATGCTTACAGGTCTACTCAGGAGTCGCCCTAAAGACTGTCAGGAAGGCAGAATTTCATACAATATATTGGGAGATTCATTTTGCCTGGAATAAGAGATGGCCAGACAGTCAAGGAAAGTGGCTAAGGGTTAGAGACTAAGGAAAAAACCTGGAGGATTAGTGACAAGGAAAAGAGTTTATATACATGGATCATTCTTAAGTGACAAAACATTTTTGCTCCTTGTAAATGCTCTTTGTATTGTAGGGACTGAAGCCCCAAACTATACTTTCCAGACGTCCTTGCCAGAAGGCTTCTGAGTTAGATTCTGACAGTGAGAGGCATTTATACAAGACTCAGAAGGTAGAAGAGAAGAACCCTTTATTCTCTCCTGTCAGTAGTGGGCAGACACAGGGGCGAACTGCAGATGTGAGGTGTACATCCACTTTCAGGCACACGCCATCCAGCAAATCACTTACTCCCATGCTATAGGCAGCTAAGATGATCAATGACTCCTTTCTGTGACTTTTTTTTTTTTTTTTTTGAGTCAGAGTTTAACTCTGTGGCCCAGTCTGGAGTGCAGTGGTGTGATCTCGGCTTACTGCAACCTCTGCCTCCTGGGTTCAAGCCATTCTCCTGCCTCAGCCTCCTGAGTAGCTGGGATTACAGGTACACGTTACCACACCTGGCTAATTTTTGTATTTTTAGTAAACACGGGGTTTTACCATGTTGGCCAGGCTGGTCTCGAACTCCTGACCTCAGGTGATCCACCTGCCTCAGCCTCCCAAAGTACTGGGATTAGAGATGTGTGCCACCGTGCCTGGCCCTTGTCTTAATAATTCTAGACTGGACATAATTGAAGATAGAATCAGTGGATTCAATGATAGTAGCAAGGAACTCACTCAGAATGTAGTGGACAGAGATCAAAAACATGAAAAAATAGTTAAGAAACATGAAAGTCAAATAGAGGGATGCTAACATGAGTCAAGGAGGAGTTCCAATAGAAGGAAATAGAGACAATGGCAGCGAAGCAATATTTGAGGTGTGAATGCCAACAATTTTCTAAAACTGAAGAAAGGCATGAATTTTAAGATGTTCAATGAATACAAACTGGGATAAGTAAAAATAAATAAAGCATGGGGAAATTCAGATAACCAATGATAAATATAAAACCTTAAAAGCTACAGACTAAAGAGAAGTAACCTACCAAAAACTACCAAAAACTGAAAATAAGACTGACAGCCCACAATAGATATAGGAGACAATAGATATCAGAAGATAATGGAGAAATATCTTGTAAGTATTGAGGGTAAATAACCTATCATCCAAGAATAAGTACAAAATAAAGACTGTTTCTAACATGCAAAGATTAAGAAATGTATCACCCACAAGCCAATACTGAGAAAGTTACTAATGAATATACTTCAGTAAGGAGAAAAGAGCATCCACAAAGAAGGAGTAGGGTGCAAGAAACAATGGTGAGTAAATGGATAAAATTGTGGTAAATTTAATTTATTATTGACTCTAAAGATAGTAAGCTACCAGCTCAATTATTCCAACATTCTTATAGACTCACTTTGCAACAACTGTTCTAGAATGTAAACTGCACGCAAGGAGACATTATATATGCCTTTTTCATCACTAAAACCCTAGTACCTAGCATACTGCCTTGCATATGGTAGAGGCTTAATAAATATTTGTGAATGAATGAATATAAGGAAATATTTGCTATGTACTAGGTACTGTACTAGATACTTGACATATGTTATTTCATTAATCCTCACAAATCATTCCCATGTCATAAATGACCATTAAAAATAATGCCAAATATAGACCCTGATTTTTTATTTTGAGTTCATAATTTTTTAGCAAAATATTATTTAAATCATATTTGGGGAAAGCTGAGGTTTTTAAAATACTATGAAATAAAAAATATTATAGTTTTTTAAAAGACATTATTTTCCAGTCCAAACATAAGCTTTCCAGATAAACATGATCAGGTATCACTACATCAGACCAGTTTCACCTTTACAAAGCTGTTTGAGGGACAGACTGTGTTTTAAAATGTAGTTTGAAAAGGTCTCAAAATTATTCTGAAGACTTCACTAGCTATCATTTGGCTTCACTGCTGTGTCTCACTTGGAAACAAAAGTACTATAACATAAATTTCTATTAATACAACAGTGGCTTGGGCTGGGCACGGTGGCTCACACCTGTAATCCGGCACTTCAGGAGGCTGAGGCAGGTGGATCACTTGAGGTCAGGAGTTTGAGACCAGTTTGGCCAACATGGCAAAACCCCATCTCTACTAAAAATACAAAAATTAGCTGGGTGTGGTGGTGCACGCATGTAATCCCAGCTACTCAGGAGGCTGAGGCACAAGAATCGCTTAAGCCTGGGAGGCAGAGGTTGCAGTGAGCCGAGATTGCACCATTGTACTTCAGCCTGAGTGACAGAGTGAGACTCTGTCTCAAAAAAAAAAAAAAAAAAAAAAAAGTGGCTAAATACATTGAATTATAGTACATAGATGTGGCAGAATACTCTATATCAAATTAAAAAGTATGCTAGATCTATGTGCATACTGGAAGAGTGTCCACATATATTGTTATGTGGAAAAACTTATGTTGCAGAAGAGTACATATAATACTTTGTAAAGTTAAAATCACACTATTAAGTAACTTATTAGACTACAAACCATTATATCATTGTAATGATAAACTATTATCTTATTATTACTTATGAGAAAAGTCTGAAAGGACAGACAACAGACTGTTAACATTAGTTACCTCTAAGGAGTAAAACAGAGCCAAGAGATGGGAAGGCTTTTGTTGTTGTTGTTGTTGACAGAGTCTCACTCTGTTACCCAGGCTGGAGTGCAGTGGCGCGATCTCAGCTCACTGCAACCTCCCGGGCTCAAGCAACTATCCTGCCTCAGCCTCCTGAGTGGCTGGGATGACAGGTGCCCACTACCACACCCAGGTAATTTTTGTATTTTTAGTAGAGACGGGGTTTTCACCATGTTGTCCAGGATGGTCTCGATCTCCTGACCTCCGGTAATCCACCCACCTCAGCCTCCCAAAGTGCTGCCACCACTCCTGGCCAGGCTTCATTTTTATTTTGTATATTTAATTGCGTTTCTGATTCTTTCCTACCATTACCCATCCCTTGTGTACTTTTGTAAATAAAGAAGCAGGCTGGGTAGGGGACACAGAGAAGAGCACAAGGTAGGATACCAAAGACTCCCATCAGAAAACACGGCTGGGCATGGTGGCTCACACCTGTAATCCCAGCACTTTGGAAGGCGAGGTGGGTAGATCACCTGGGGTCAGGAATTCGAGACCAGCCTGGCCTACACGGTAAAAACCCGTCTCTACTAAAAATACAAAAATTACCTGAGTGTACTACTACTGGGTGTACCTGTCTCTACTAAAAAATAAAAAATACAAAAATTAGCTGGGCGTGGTGGCAGGTGCCTGTAATCCCAGCTACTCAGGAGGCTGAAGCAGGAGAATCGCTTGAACCCAGGAGGCAGAGGTTGCAGTGAGCTGAGATCGCGCCATTGCACTCCAGCCTCGGCGAAAGAGCAAGACTCTGTCTCAAAAAACACACACACAGTGAAGTCAATTCTGGTTTTCTTATATTTAAAATAATGTTCTTACTCTCAAATGTTTCAGAAAAAAATTCCATACATGAAAGAATAATACAGTAAATGACATATTGTTAACAATTGGTGAATTTTGTAATTTTTTATAAATTTAAAATTATTTCAAAATAAAAATATATTTAAGATAAAAGGAGGAAAGCAATATTGCTATTTCATCTAGCATTAAATCAAAGACATCATTCCTGTCTTAAAAAGAACTCATAAAAGACAGTCTCAGGGCTTTAATATAGCTGTGTGTATCGCTCAGCAGCTTTAGTTAAACAAGAATTTGCAATGAATCTAACCAGTTTTCCTACTCATCCTTAATGTTTTACATCATGATGAACAATAATGTACTCATTCCAAATTTTCCCTTTTTGGGTCTTTGGACAGCTGTTATCTCCTAGGTACAATTTCAGGTTGTGGCCATCAGGTGGCAGAGTGACTCTATTGCTAGGCTTTCCTAATCACTGGTGGTCAGAAGTCCATCTAGAGAGTCCCAAACATCTAACGGGTATGACTTGGGCCACACGCTGATGCAGAACTTCTCCGTCTGCATATGACATACTGGCGTAGCATACCAAACACAATGACATTTAAAACATCAGTCTGGTCGCTCATTTTCCATATTATTGTAATTTTTGTATACATACATAATTATTGTATATATGTATCATTAAGCCCTTTATAGCTGGCAGTTATTTAATTATAGTACCATAAAACTATAGGACACTTTATGTCCCAGGGTATTGTCAAAAATAGTAGAGCAATATTCTAGTAATTAGTGGAGCCTAAGATTTGGGTGTGAAATCAACAGAGGAAGACAGCCTAATAAAATATCAGGGAAATACCAGTGAAAGAGAGCCCTTCTAAAACCACTGTCATTGCAAATGATTGCGCCCGTTTCCCAAACTGTACTGAGGAAGTGACATCAGAGGCTTCATATTGCAGGGTAAACAGACATCACTAAAAGAGTCCATTCAAGTCGCTAAACAAATAAACATGCAAACAACCTCAAAAACAAGCTTAGGGGGCTTGTATCCAGAGTTGCTACAATATATTATCTAAAATGGCCAGGAAAATGTGAACTACACTCAGGGGGAAAAGAACAGGCAAACCAACTGCCTGTAAGAGGACCCAGATGTCAGATTTTAAAAAAGAAAACTTCAAATAGCTAATATAAATATAGAATGAGCAAGCATAGGATGACTGAAACCACACTTTAAAAAGTAAAGGAATGTATAATAACAATGTTTCTTCAAATATAAAATATTAATAAAGCTATAGAAGTTATAAAAGAAAAAGAAGGAGAACCTAATGGAAACACTGGAATAAAAAATCGACAGAGGGGCTCAACAGAAAATGTGAATAGGTAGAACAAAGACTGGCAAACTTGAAAATAGGTGGATAGAGATTATGCAGTCTGATGAACAGCGACTAAAAAAAGAAAAAAAAAAAATGAAGAGAGTCTCCAAAAAAAAAAATAAGGCACCATTAAATGCACCAACATATGCATAATGAGAATAATAGGAGAGAAGACACGAGGCATGGTGGCTTACACCTGCAATCGCAGCAACTTGGGAGGCTGAGGCAGGAGAACTGCTTGAGGCCAGGACTTTGAGACCAGCCAGTGCAACATAGTGAGACCCTGTCTCTAAAAATAAAAATAAAAATACTTAGCTGGGCATGGTGATGCATGCCTATAGTCCCAGCTACTCAGGAGACTGAAGTGGGGGGATCACTTGAGCCCAGTAGTTTGAGGTTACAATGAGCCATTATCTTGCCACTTCACTCTAGCTTGGGTGAAGAGTAACACTCCAACTCAAAGGAAAGAGAGAGAAAGAGAAGAGAAAAGAGCATAAAAAATATTCAAAAAATAATGGCTGAAATGTTATGAAAAACATTTCCAAAATGTTATGAAAAACATTAATTGATACAAACAAGTAGTTCAACAAACTCCAGGTAGGGCAAATACCAAGAGATCCATACCAGACACATCATGGCCGGGCACGGTGGCTCATGCCTGTAATCTCAGCACTTTGGGAGGCTGAGGCAGCCAGATCACTTGAGGCCAGGAGTTTGAGACCAGCCTGGCCAACATGGTGAAACCCCGTCTCGACCAAAAATACATAAATTAGCCAGGTGTGGTGGTGCACGCCTGTAATCCCGGCTACTCAGGGGGCTGAGGCATGAGACCCACTTGAACCTGGGAGGCAGAGGTTGCAATGAGCTGAGATCATGCCACTGCACTCCAGCGTGGGTGACAGGGTGAATATGT
Source organism: Macaca mulatta (assembly GCF_049350105.2). Lineage (NCBI taxonomy): Eukaryota > Metazoa > Chordata > Mammalia > Primates > Cercopithecidae > Macaca > Macaca mulatta. The sequence continues at coordinate 36,825,387 of NC_133412.1, read as the reverse complement.
CTCAAAAAAAGAAAAAGAAAAAGACATAGACAAAGAGAAATATTTGAAAGCAGCAAGAAAAAACAATTCCTCACATACAAGGGAACTAGAATAATATTAATAGCTAATTTTTCATCAGAAATAATTGAGACCACAAGGCGGTGGATGACATATTCAAGGTGCTAAAAGAAAATAAACTGTCAACCAGGAATCTTACATCCAGCAAAATTACTTTTCAAAAAAATAAGGCAAAATAAAGACATCCCAGAAAAACAAAAAATGAGAGAATTCATTGTTAGAAGACCCACCCTAGAAGAAATACCAAAGTTTGTCAGGCTAAAAACAAGTGCCCCAGATAGTAATTTGAATTCTCATGAAAAAACACGGAGCATGGGTAAAGGTAATTATGTAATTATAAAGAGCAATATAAATGAATATTTTCTTTCCTGTCATAATTGATTTAAAAAGCAATTGTTTAAAATAATATGCATACAATTGTATTGTTACATACATAGAACAATGTACATTACATTACAAATTTAACATATTTGATAATAGCACAAAGGAGGTGGATGGAGCAAAGCTGTATTGGGGGTAACAAAATGACAACAGATGGTATCATTTCAACAGATGCTAGCAAACTGATCCTGCAATATACAAAAAGGATTATATATCATGATCAAGTGAGATTTATTTCAAGAATGCAAGTTTGCATTAACATCAGAAAAGCAATTAATGTGTAATAAACCTTATCAGCTGAAAAAAGGACAAACCCCACACGATCATCTCAATAGGTGAAGAAAAAGCATTGGACAAAATCCAATACCCTTCATGATAAAAACAGTCAACAAACTAGGAAACTAGGAAAAGAAAATCTTTCTCAACCTAGTAAAGAACATACACAAGAAAATCCACACTTGGGCTGGGCGCGGTGGCTCATGCCTGTAATCCTAACACTTTGGGAGGCAGAGGCAGGTGGATCACTTGAGGTCAGGAGTTCAAGACCAGCCTGGCCAATATGGCGAAACCCCATCTCTGATAGAAATACAAAAACTAGCTGGGCGTGGTGGCAGGCACCTGTAATCCCAGCTACTCGGAAGACTGAGGCAGGAGAATCACTTGAACCTGGGGGACGGAGGTTGCAGTGAGCCAAGATCGCACCACTTCACTCCAGGTGACAGAGAAAGACTCTGTCTCCAAAGGGGAAAAAAAAAATCCACACCTAACATTCTACTGAATAATGAGAGTATGGATACTTTCACCTAAAATCAAAAATAAGACAAGGGTATCTGCTCTCACCACATTTATTCAACATCATACTGGAGGTTCTAGTCAGGGCAATTAGGCAAGAAAATGAAATGAAATCCAGATTGGAAAGTAGAAAGTAAAACTCTATTTGCAGATGGCATGATCTTGCATGTAGAAAATCTTTTTTAAAAATCCACTAGAAATTATTAGAAGTAATTAATGAGTTCAGGAAGGTTGCAGGATACAAGACCAACACACAAAATCTACTGTACTTGTCTACAATGGCAATAAAAAAACAAAAAGATTTGCTATTTACAGTAGCATCAAAAAAGAATAAAATACTTAGGAATAAATTTAAAGAAGTATAAAACTTATACTTTTAAAACTCCAAAATATTGTTGAAACATATTAAAGATGACCAAAATAAATGGAAAGACACCCACATTCGTGGATCCAAATACTTAATTTTGGGGCCAGCCATGGTGACTAACACCTGTAATCCCAACACTTTGGGAGGCCAAGGTGAGAAGATTACTTGAAACCAGGAGTTCAAGACCAGCCTGGGAGAGACCCTGTCTCTACAAAAAATGAAAAAAATTAGTGAGATGTGGTGGCACATGCCTGTAGTCCCAGCTATTCAGGAAGCTGAGGTGGGAGGATTGCTTGAGCACAGGAGTTCAAGCTGCAGGGAGTTGTGATCACGCCACTGCACTCCAGTGTGGGCGACAGAGGAAGATGATGTTTCTAAAAAAAATTTTTTTAAAGAAAGGCTTGTTTTTTGTTTTTTGTTTTTTTTCGAGACAAGGTCTTGCTCTCTCTGTCACCCTGGTTGAAGTGCAGTGATGTGATCATAGGTCCCTGCAACTACAGGCATGTGCCACCATGCCCAACTAACATATTCATTTTTTCATAGATATAGAGTTTTGCTATGTTGCCAAAGCTGGTCTCAAACTCCTGGCCTCAAGCAATCCTCCTACCTTGGCCTCCCAAATCCCTGGGATTACAGCCATGAGACACTGAACCCACTGAAAGACTCAATATTTTTAAATGGCAATATTCCCCAAACAGATCTACAGATTCAACACAGTCCCTATCAATATTCCAACTGGTTTCTTTGCAGAAATTGACAAACTGATCCTAATTTTTTTTTTTTTTTTTTGAGACAGAGTCTCTCTCTGTTGCCCAGGCTGGAGTGCAGTGGCGGGACCTCGGCTCACCGCAACCTCTGTCTCTCAGGTTCAAGAGATTATCCTGCCTCAGCCTCCCTAGTAGCTGTGATTACAGGTGGCCGCTACCACACCTGGGTTAATTTTTGTATTTTTAGTAGAGAGAGGTTTCACCATATTGGCCAGGCTGGTCTCAAACTCCTTATCTCGTGATCTGCCCACCTCGGCATCCCAAAGTGCTAGGATTACAGGCGTGAGCCACCATGTCCAGCCTGATCCTAAATTTCTTCTTCTTCTTCTTTTTTTAAATTTGAGACAAAGTTTTGCTGTGTCACCCAGGCTGGAGTGCAGTGGCATGATCTTGGATCACTGCAACCTCTAGGTTCAAGCGATTCTCCTGCCTCAGCCTCTCCAGGAGCGGAGATTACAAGTGTGCGCTACTACACCCAGCTAATTTTTGTCTTTTTAGTAGAGATGGGATTTCACCATGTTGGCCAGGCTGGTCTCAAATTCCTGACCTCAGGTGATTCACCTGCCTTGGCCTCCCAAAGTGCTGGGATTATAAACATAAGCCACTGCACCTGGACTGATCCTAAATTTCATAAGAAAATACAATGGACCTAAAACAGCTAACACAATCTTGAAAAAACTGGATGAAGTTGGAGGACTCACACTTCTCAATTTTGAAATTTACCACAAAGCTATAGTAATCAAGACAGTGTGGCACCAGCATAAGAAAAGAATTGGGAATCAATGCAATAGAATTGAGAGTCCACAAATAAATTTATACACCTATTGCCAAGTGATTTATTTTTTCTTTCTTTCTCTTTCTTTCTTTCTTTTTCTTTCTTTCTTTCTCTCTTTCTCTCTCTCCTCTCTCTCTCCTTCCTTCCTTCCTTCCTTTCTTTCTGAGATAGAGTCTTGCTCTGTTGCCCAGGCTGGCATGCGGTGGCAAGATCTTGACTCACTGCAACCCCTGCCTCCCAGGTTCAAGCGATTCTCCTGCTTCAGCCTCCTGAGTAGCTGAGACTACAGGTGCAGGCCGCCATACCTGGCTAATTTTTGTATTTTTAGTAGAGACGGGGGTTTCACCATATTGGTCAGGCTGGTCTTGAACTCCTGACCTCCTGATCTGTCCGCCTCGGCCTCCCAATGCGCTGGGATTACAGACGTGGCCACTGCTCACAGCCGCCAAGTGATTTTCAACTAGGGTGCCAAGACAATTTGATGGGGAAAGAATAGACTTTTCAACATATTTTGCTGGTATAAATAGATATCTACAAGGAAAATAATAAATGTGGAACCCTACCTTATACCATACACAAAAAAATTAACTAAAAATCGATCAAAGGCCTAAATGTAAGAGCAGAAACTTTAAAACTTAAAAAAGAAAATATACGCATAAATATTTGTGACCTGGATTATGCAACAGTTTCTTAACTATGACACCCCAAACACTAGCAACTGAAGAAAAGATTAAAAATTTTTAAGTTTCAAAAGACACAAGAGAATGAAAAGACATCCCTTAGAATGGGACAGTAATTTTTCAAATCAGATATCTGATAAGGGAATTATATCTAGAATATATAATTTTTAAACTCTTACAGCTCAATAATAAAAAGACAATTACCCAATTTAAAAATGAGCAAGGAATCTGAATACTTCCCTAAAGAAGATACGGCAATGACCAGTAAGCACATTAAACGATGTTCAACACCATTAGTCTTCAGGGGGATGCAATCAAAACCACAATGAGATACCCCTTCAAACCCACTGGGATGGCTATAATCAAAAAGATAGGAAACAACTGTTAGTGAGGATGTGAAGAAATCGGAGCTCTCAGACACTGCTGGGGGCAATGTAAAATGGCGGCCATTTCCGCAAACAGTATAGCTGCGCTGTTCCTCAAAAGTTAAATATAGAGTTATCATGTCACTCAGCATTTTCATTCTAGGTACATATCCAAGGGAAATGAAAACCTGTGAGCACACAAAAACAAACAGACAAATGTTCACAGCAGCATTATTTAAAATAGTCAAAAGTGGAAACAACCCAAACTTTCAACTGATGAATGGGTTTTTTAAATGCAGTACACAATGAGGTACTAGGCAGCCATAAGGAGGAATGTAGTACTGATACATGCTACAACACGGATGAACCCAGAAAACATGATGCTAAGTGTCAGAAGCCAGTCTCAAGGGAACACATTCACTCGAAATGCTCAGAAGAGGGAAATCTATTAGAGAGAGAATGTAGGCCTGCCATGGACTGGGGAACTGGGGAGGCTGGGGAAAAATGGGGAGTGACGGCTAACGGGTATGGGGTTTCCTTTTGGATGATAAAAATGTTCTGAAATCAATTGTGATGATGACTACACGACTATGTGAATATACTAAAAACCATTGAATTGTGTGCTTTAAGTAGTTGACTTATATAGTACCTGAATTAGCTCTCACTAAAGCTGTTCAGAGACAGAGAGAGAGAGAGAGAGAGAGAGAGAGAGAGAGAGAGAAAGGGGGCCATCTATCGGGCCTTCAGGTCTGATCAAGTCCTGTTTAGAACATGGTATGCCACGTGAGCTAAATGTGTATCTCACCTCCATAGAGAACTTGCCTTTGCCCTTCTGAGCTGGATTTACAGCGAAAAAAATCAAGGCCCTTTTGCTACTAATTACATCACCAATGGACCCATAAAAACTATAAAATTAAATATGAAATAATATAGCAATCTAGTAACTTAAGAATACCACTTAAAATGTTCATAGCCCTCCAATATAATTCATAATCACTACAAGAAAGACAAGAAGCTTTTCCAAAGAATTTTTATTTCACATGAATTCATTTCAACAATCAAGTCTCATCAGCATTCCAGGCAAAAGACTAATATAGCTAAAAAACAAATCAAAAATATCCAGTACTCATAACAAACATTTTTTATGCCTTTAGAGTGAAAGTTTTTGTCACAGGAAAGGAACAAGTTGGATAGAGAAGTTGATAAGAAACTGAAGAGTATAAGATTCCTGAAAGTATTTTAAAATAATTATTCTACTTTGTATTAGAACCAGCATCATAAGGACAATGTCACTGCTCTTGCCCCTGAGATGATACAGCTACCAGTGGTTGCAGGCCCTGTTCATCGCATGCAGGGCACCAAGCCTCTCACATGTATTCCATCACTTGATCTTCATCTGCAACTCAAGCGGGTATGAAGATCCTCAAAGTCCTCCTAGAGTCCCTACTCTGTCGTGTAGCTCTCCAGTTCTTCTAACTCCCTGCTGTTCTGAGAGGTATCACAGAGCTGGTATTTCTTTTAAGCCGAACTCCACAAATGAAGAGTTAAGGTTTTCCAGTCCTCTTACAGTGAGTTTCCAAGGTCATTTCTTCATCAAAATGGATGATGAATGTTGAGTATCTACTGTTTTCCAGAGACTGTTCCAGGCACTCAGCTATAGAGAGATAACACATCTGGAACCCCCCCTCCAACACAGTAAAGGCAGCAGAGTGAGGAAGACAACAGAGAGACTCAATAGAGCAGTGAGTGCTAGGAGAGCTCTATGGAGTGGGAGTGTCAGGGAAGACTCCCAGAGGGCGTGACACTTCAGCTGAACTTTAAAGACTGAAAAGAAGTTAGAAAAGGAGGAGGAGGCTGGGCACGGTGGCTCACACCTGTAATCCCAGCACTCTGGGAGGCCAAGGTGGGCGGATCACCTGAGGTCAGGAGTTAGAAGCCAACCTGGCCCACATGGTTACAACCTCATCTCTACTAAAAATACAAAACTTAGCTGGGTGTGGTGGCAGGTGCCTGTAGTCCCAGCTACTCGGGAGGCTGAGACAGGAGAATTGCTTGAATCCAGGAGGTGGAGGTTGCAGTGAGTCGAGATTGTGCCACTGCACTCCAGCCTGGGCGACAGAGTGAGGCTTGTCTCAAAAATAAAAAGAAAAGAAAAAGAGGAGGAAAAGGAATGCTAGGTGCGAGAACAGCACATACAAAAGTGTAGCAACAGACGAGCGTGGCTTATTCAGGGACTAACAAAGAGTTGATCACTGCTGAAAGGTACAGTGCAAGGGGAGAGAGAGGAGAGGGAGTCAACAGGGTGTCATCACCAAGGATCACACTAAGGATACTGAAGTTCATCCTACTGAGGACAGAAAATCACAGAAGGAGAGTGATCAACCTGTCCCCATCCAATCCATGCAGCCCTCTGCTATTAGACTGATCTTTACCCAGCGGACGCAAACACACATGCCCAGCACTCAAGGCCCTCGACATGTTGTCTGCACAAACGCACCCTAACACTACTCCTCCCTGCTCCAGAGGCCTTGCATGCTAGAGGTCCTTGTTCTTTCTTCCGCCCGTCTCCTTGCAGACCACCCTCATTGCCACCTCAGGCTGATGGGAAGTGCCATTTGCTCCTCAGCTCCGGTGCTGATACGTATTAATGTACTTGGCTCTTAGTCCCAGCAGAGGGCAGAAGAGGCCCATAAATACTTCGGACAAATTTGTCCCAGTCAGATAAAAATAGCCCTAGAAACAGTCCTGGTGCAGTGCTTCCCAGACTTTCCCATGCATATGAATTCAGGGCTCTTGTTAAAATGCAGATTCTAACTCAGTAGTTGCGGGGTGGGCTGGAGACAGTACATTTCTAACAAGCTCCCCGGTGATGTTGAGGCTGCTGGTCCACGCAGCACACTTTGAGAAAATAGCACTTTTCATACTGAGGAGAAAGATCTTTTTTCTAAGTTTCCAATCTTTCCCAGACCAATACTTTCAGAAAATTAAAAAGTGAATAACAGAAAAAATTAAATTTCCAAAACGACATACGAACTATGTCAACTTTATATTATCGGATTCAATAAACATAGTATTACCCTATCAAGTTACAAGGTCAGCTGAGTGAGTTCTCCCATCATTTCTTCCCATGAAGACAACACCAGTTGCGTAACAAAAGAAACCCATGGCGCCCTCACAACCAGGTTTAACTCCTACCACTGGATTTTATGGCCAAAGCAGGGAGGGAATGTACTAAAGGAATGCAAGGCATTTGCTTTGGGGCTTCCTTAATACATTCCCCACTATAATGGAGTTTGTAGAAAATGGTTTTTGATGAACAGAGACCCCAACATTTGAACACCTACCTTGCTACTCTTCCTCGAAGATCTCCCAAACCGGAGAGCTGGCGCATCTCCAGGGTCTTTAAGGCAGAATTAGTTCCATAGCTAATGTTGTCCCGGGCACGAATCTGCTCCTGGAGTACCTGGGCAACATAAAAAACACTAAGGGAGTCATCTAAGAATTCACATGCTTCCACAAAAGCATTTTCTACTTTTGGCAAAAATAAGAATGTTTAACTCAGTCTTTCATAAGAGACTCCTTTTCAGCGGTCACCTGATGCACACTTAAACAGATAACTAGGGGGCTTAGACAGAGACCTTAGAGGCTCCTCCCAGAGCAAGTCCCTTTACTTACCATTAAAAACTAAGTTCCGGCCGGGCGCGGTAGCTCACGCCTGTAATCTCAGCACTTTGGGAGGCCGAGGCAGGCGGATCACGAGGTCAGGAGATGGAGACTATCCTGGCCAACACGGTGAAACCCCATCTCTACTAAAAATACAAAAATTAGCCGGGCGTGGTGGCGGGAGCCTGTAGTCCCAGCTACCCGGGGAGGCTGAGGCAGGAGAATGGCGTGAACCCGGGAGGCGGAGCTTGCAGTGAGCCGATAATGCGCCACTGAACTCCAGCCTGGGCAACAGAGCGAGACTCCATCTCAAAACAAAAACAAAAACAAAAACAAACTAAGTTCCTTTAGTTTTAGTATTTCTTCCTTAGTAATGAAGCCATTTTCTTTTTCTTTTCCTTTTTTTTTTTTTTTTTTTTTTTGAGATGGAGTCTTGCTGTGTTGCCCAGGCTGGAGTGCAGTGGAACAATCTCAGTGCAACTTCTGCCTGCCAGGTTCAAGCAATTCCCCTGCCTCAGCTTCCCGAGTAGCTGGGATTACAGGCATATGTCATTACATCTGGCTAAGTTTTGTATTTTTAGTAGAGACGGAGTTTCACCGCGTTGGCCAGGCTGGTCTTGAACTCCTGACCTCAGGCGATCCGCCCGCCTCGACCTCCCAGAGTGCTGGGATTATAGGCGTAAGCCATGGCGCCAGCCGGCATTTTCTTTATAATACAGTATTTGCTGGGTCCATAGATTGGATATGGAGTGTTTTCTTTTTTCAATATTTTAATGGCAGTTTAGAATTCCTCTTTGGGCCAGGCGCGGTGGCTCAAGCCTGTAATCCCAGCACTTTGGGAGGCCGAGACGGGCGGATCACGAGGTCAGGAGATCGAGACCATCCTGGCTAACACGGTGAAACCCCGTCTCTACTAAAAAATACAAAAAACTAGCCGGGTGAGTTGGCGGGCGCCGGTAGTCCCAGCTACTCGGGAGGCTGAGGCAGGAGAAGGGCGTAAACCCGGGAGGCGGAGCTTGCAGTGAGCTGAGATCTGGCCACTGCACTCCAGCCCGGGCGACAGAGCGAGACTCCCTCTCAAAAAAAAAAAAAAAAAAAAAAAAGAGAATTCCTCTTTGATCTAAAGATATCTTAGGAATCTAAGGATTACTTAGAATTGTGGGGTTTTTTTTCATTTTCAAGCAGTTAAGTTTTTTTTTAGTCATTTGTATTATTTATTTCGAATTGTATTGACTTGTGATTTTATAAAAATATTCCTAACACAGTGGCTCATGCCTGTAATCTTAGCACTTTGGGAGTCTGAGGTGAAAGGATGGCTTGAGGCCAGAAGTTCGAGTCCAGCCTACATAATAATAAAGCAAGACTACATCTCTACAAAAAAAGTCTTCAACTCAGGTAAAATTTCTTCTCCTGTGTAACTAGTATTTCTTCTCCATCTGTTTCTTTTTCTCCTCTGGAACTCCTATTACGGACATGCTGGGTGTCCTGGATCTGTCCACCAAGGCTTTTAACCTTTCCCTTGTGGTTCCTCTCTCTTTGCCTTTGGTTGTAATGTCTCAGGGATTTCTTCTACTTTGTCTTGGGGGCAACTGATTGCCTCTCATTCATCTACTGACTTTGTTTTAATTTTTAATTTTTGTGAGTACACAGTAGATGTATATATTTATGGGGTATATGGGAATTTTTTTTTTTTTTTTTTTTTTTTTGAGATGGAGTCTTGCTCTGTCACCAAGGCTGGAGTGCAGTGGCATAATCTCGGCTCACTGCAACCTCCACCTCTCAGGTTCAACCAATTCTCCCTGCCTCAGCCTCTCGAGTAGCTGGGATTACAGGTGCCCACTACCACGCCCGGCTATTTTTTGTATGTTTTAGTAGAGATGGGATTTTGCCATGTTGGCCAGGCTGGTCTTGAACTCCTGACCTCAGGTGATCTGCCCACCTCGGCCTCCCAAAGTGCTGGGATTACAGGGTTGAGCCACCACGCCCAGCCATGGGCTATTTTGATACAGACATACAATGTGTAATAATCACATCAGGGTGAATGATGTATCCATCACCTCAAGTATTTATTGTTTCTATTACAAACAACCCAATTATATTTTCAGTTATTTTTACATGTACAATTAAATTATTATTGACTATAGTCACCCTGTTGTGCTATCAAATACTAGATCTTATTCTAACTATTTTTAATACCCATTAATCATCCACATTTCCACCCTACCCCCCACTATTCTTCTCAGCCTCTGGTAACCATCATTCTACTCTCTATCTCCGTGAGTTCAATTGTTTTAATTTTTAGCTCCCACAAGTGAGTGAGAACATGCGAAGCTTATCTTGCTGTGCCTGGCTTATTTCATTTCACTTAACATAATGACCTCTGGTTCTATCCATGTTTTTGCAAATGACAGAATCCCATTCTTTCTTATGGCTGAATACACTCCATTGTGTATCTGTACCACACTTCTTTATCCATTTGCCTGTTGATGGACACTTGGCTTGCTTCCAAACCTTGGCTATTGTGGATAGTGCTGCAATAAACATAGGAGTGCAGATATCTCTTCCATATACTGATTTCCTTTCTTGTAGATATATACCTAGCAGTGGGGTTGCTGAATCATACGGTAGCTCTGTTTTTAGTTTTGTGAGGTACCTCCAAAGTGTTCTCCACAGTGGTTGTACTAATTTACATTCCCACCAACACTGTAGGAGTGTTCCCTTTTCTCCATATCCTTGCCAGCATTTGATATTGCCTGTCTTTTGGATAAAAGCCATTTTAACTCAGGTGAGATGATATCTCACTGTAGTTTTGTTTGTTTGTTTGTTTGCTTTTTGAGACTCAGTCTCACTGTCACCCAAGCTAGAGTGTAGTGGCATGATACCGGCTCACTGCAACCTCCACCTCCTGGGTTCAAGTGATTCTCATGCCTCAGCCTTCCAAGTAGATGGGATTACAGGTATGCATCACCATGCCAGGCTAATTTTTTTTTTTTGTATTTTTAGTAGAGATGGAGTTTCGCCGTGTTGGCCAGGCTGGTCTCAAACCCCTGGCTTCAAGTAATCCACCCACCTCAGCCTCCCAAAGTGCTGGGATTACAGGTGTGAGCCACTGCACTCAGCCAATATCTCATTATAGTTTTGATTTGCATTTCTCTAATGATCAATGATGTTGAGCACCTTTTCATATACCTGTGTTTGCCATTTGTATGTCTTCTTTTGACAAATGTCTTTTCCGATCTTTTGCCTATTTTTAACATAGATTATTAGATTTTTTCGTATAGAGTTGTTTGTGCTCCTTATGTATTCTGGTGATTAATCCCTTGTCAGATGGATAGTTTGCAACTATGTTCTCCCTTCACTTTGTTGTTTCTTTTGATATGCAGCAGCTTTTTAACTTAATTTGATCCCATTTGTCCATTTTTGCTTTGGTTGCCTGTGCTTGTAGGGTATATCTCAAGAAATCTTTGCCCACTCTAATGTCCTAGAGAGTTTATCCAATGTTTTATTTTAGTTGTTTCATAGTTTGAGGTCTTAGATTTAAGTCTTTTTTTTTTTTTTTTAACTTTTATTTTTGGTTCGGGGGTATATGTGAAGGTTTTTTACATAGGTAAACTCATGCCATGGATGTTTGTTGTACAGATTATTTCTGTAAGATAATTAAACACAACTATTGGGTACTGAGTTTAATGTGTTGTTGTACAGATTCTGTACATTAAGCCCAGTACCCAATAGTTATTTTTTCTGCTTCTCTCTAATCTTTAATCCATTTTTATTTGATTTTTTGTATACGGTATGAAATAGGGGTCTAGTTTCATGCTTCTGCATATGGATATTCAGTTTTCCCAGCACCACTTATTGAACAGACTGTCCTTTCCCCATTGCATGATCATGGCACCTTTTCAAAAAGGATTTTACTGTAGATGTATGGATTTGTTTCTGGGTTCTCTATTCTGTTCCATTGCTCTATGTATCTATTTTTATGCCAGTGCCATGCTGTTTTGGTTAATGTAGCTCTGTAGTATAATTGGAAGTCAGGTAACGTGACTTCTCCAGTTTTGTTCTTTTGCTCAGGATAGTTTTGGCTTTTTTGGTATTTTGTGGTTCCATATGAAATTTAGGATTTTTTTTTTTTTTCTATTTCTGTGAAGAATGCCATTGGTATTTTGATAGGGATTGCATTGAATCTGTAGATTGATTTCGGTAGTACAGACATTTTAACAATATTATGTATTCCATTCCATGACCATGGAATATCTTTCCATTTTTATGAGTCTTCTTCAATTTCTCGCATCAACGTTTTATAGTTTTCATTGTAGAGATCTTTCACTTCTTCGGTTAATTCATAGGTATGTATGTGTATATATGTATATATTTATTTACTTTTATTTTTTATTTTTGAGATGGAGTCTCGCTCTGTTGCCCAGGTTAGAGGTTAGCTAACTACCACCTCTGCCTCCCGGGTTCACGCCGTTCTCCTGCCTCAGCCTCCTAAGTAGCTGGGACTACAGGTGCCTGCCACCATGCCCGGCTAATTTTTTTTTTTTTTTTTGTATTTTCAGTAGAGACAGGGTTTCACTGTGTTAGCCGGGATGGTCTCAATCTACTGATCCACCCGCCTCGGCCTCCCAAAGTACTGGGATTACAGGCATGAGCCCCTGTGCCTGGCCTATATTTATTTATTTAATTATTGAGACAGGGTCTTGTGCTGTCACCCAGGCTGGAGAGCAGTGGCGCGATCTTGGCTCATTGCAACCTCTGCCCCCAAGGCATAAGCAATCTTCCCAGATCAGCCTCCCAAGTAGCTGGGACCACAGGCACACACCACCATGCTCAGCTATTTTTTTGTATTTTTGGTAGAGACGGGGTTTCGCCATGTTACCCAGGCTGGTCTCAAATTCCTGAGCTCAAGTAATCTGCCCACCTTGGCCTCCCAAAGTGCTGGGATTACAGGCGTGAGCCACAGCACCTGGCCAGTATTTAATTTTATTTATAGCAATTGTAAATGAGATTACTTTCTTGACTTCTTCTTCAGATTGTTCCCATTGGCATATAGAAATGCTACTGATTTCTGTATGTTGTATATTTCTGTATGTTGTATCCTGAAATTTTACTGAATTTGTTTATCAGTACTAAGAGTTTTTTGGTGGAGTCTTTAGGCTTTTCCAAATATAAGATCGTATCATCTGCAAACAAGAATAATTTGACTTTTTCCTTTCCAATTTGGATGCCCTTTATTTCTTTCGTCTGATTGCTTTAGCTAGGACACCTAGTACGATGTGGAATAACAGTAGTAAAAGTGGGCATCCTTTTCGTGTTCCAGATCTTAGATAAAGACTTTCCATTCTTCCCCATTTAGTATGATACTAACTGTGGGTCTGTCATATATGGCTTTTATTATGTTGAGATGTGTTCCTTGTATACCTAGTTTTTTGAGGGCTTTTCTCATGAAGGGATGTTGAATTTTATCAAATGCTTTTTCAGCATCAGTTGAAATGATCATATGTTTTTAGTCTTTCATTCTGTTGATATGATGTATCACACTGACTGGTTACATATGTTGAACCATCTTTGCATCCCTGGAATAAATACCCCTTGGTAATTATGAATGATCTTTTTAACGTGTTGCTGAATTCCGTTTCCTAGTATTTTGTTGAGGCTTTCTGCATCAATATTCAATGGGGATATTGGCCTGTAGGTTTTGTTTTTTTTTTTTGTTTTGGTTTTTTTTTTTTGTTTTTTTTTTTTTGCTTCTTTGTTTAATTTCGGTACCAAGGTAATACTGGCCTCGTAGAATGAGTTTGGAAATATTTCCTCCTCTTCTACTTTTCAGAATAGTTACAGTATGATTGCTATTAATTCTCTTTAAATGTTTGGTAAAATTTACCAGTGAAGCCATTGGGTCCTGGGCTTTTCTTTGCTAGGAGGCTTTTTTATTATGGCTTCAATCTCATTACTTGTTACTGGTCTGTTCAGGTTTTGGATTTCTTCATTATTCAATTGTGGTAGGTTGTATGTATCCAAGAATTTATCCATTTATTCTAGGTTTTCTAATTTTTTGGCATATAGTTGCTCATAGTAGCCTCTAATGATCCTTTGAATTTCTGTGATACCGGTTGTAATGTCTTCTTTTTCATCTCTGATTTTATTTAGTTGGGTCTTTTCTGTTTTGTTCTTAGTCTAGCTAAAGTTTGTCAATTTGCTTATCTTTTCAAAAACCCAACTTTTTGTTTCATTGATTTTTTTGTATTGTTCTCATTTCACTTATTTCTGATCTGATCTTCATTATTTCCTTTATTCCACTGAGTTTGGTTTGCTCTTGCTTTTCTGATTCTTTAAGACATATCCTTAGATTGTTTATTTGAAGATTTTCTTCTTTTTTGATGTAGGCACTTACAAACAAACTAACAAACAAGCAAAAAGAAAACTAGTAAAAACTCTATACTTTATTTTCACATATATATATTACATATATATTCAGAAGTGCTGCTAAATCTATACTTTAACATCATCTCTACACTTTTTCACTTTTCATTGTTTCTATTCATATCTTATTGTACTGTCTATGTCTGGAAAAGTTATTATTTTTGGTTGGTTCATCTTTTCATCTTGCTATTTAAGATAATGAATAGTTTACATACCACAATTGGAGTATTATAATATTCTGGGTTTTTCTGTGTACTTACTATTACCAGTGAGTTTTGTACCTTCAGATGATTTCTTATTGCTCATTAACATTCTTTTCTTGCATGTTGAAGAACTCCTTTTAGCATTTCTTGTAGGACAGGCCTGGTGTTGATAAATCCCTCAGCTTTTGTTTGTCTGGGAAAGTCTTTATTTCTCCTTCATGTTTGAAGGATATTTTCACCAGATACACTATGGTAGGTTTTATGCTAAGTGTTTTTATCCTTTAGCACTTTAAATATGTCATGCCACAAGTCTGCTGCCAAACATATTGGAGCTCCATTGTATGTTGTTTCTTTTGTCTTGCTGCCTTTAGGATCCCTTCTTTATCCTTGACCTCTGGGAGTTTGGTTATTAAATGCCTTGAGGTAGTCTTCTTTGAGTTAAATCTACTTGGTGTTCTATAACCTTCTTGTGCTTGAATTTTGATTTCTTGTGCTTGAATTTTGATATCTTTTGTTTGGTAAGTTCTCTGTTATCCCTTTCGATAAACTTTCTACCACTATCTCTCGCTCCACCTCCCCTTAAAAACCAGTAACTTCTAGATTTATCCTTTTGAAGCTACTTTCTAGATCTTGTAGATCTTGTGCATCATTCTTTTTTCATTCTTTTTTTTCTTTTGTCTCCTCTGACTGTGTATTTTCAAATAGCCTGGCTTCAAGCTCACTAATTCTTTCTTCTGTTTGATTAATTCTGCTAACAGACTGATGCATTCTTCAGTATGTCACTAGCATTTTTCTGCTCCAGAATTTCTGCTTCTTTTTACTTTTCTCTTTCTTTCTGTCTTTCCCTCTATCTTCCCTTCCTTCCTTCTTTCCTTCATCCCTCCCTCCCTTTCTTTCTCTTTCTTTCTTTTTCTTTCTTTCTCTTTCTTTCTTTCATCTTTCTATTGTAGCTCTGAGGCATTTTGTTACAAAAACTTAGTACTCATATACATAAACTAATATGAACTTAGAATTCATCATACATTTACTTCATTTTTTAGCTTGATCTTCTAGTAAATCTTTAGCTTCACTGATTTTGGCTGCTATATAAGGAGATCCTCCTTTGTCAGGATTATTTAAAAGCATAATTCATTGATAAGCATCTCTTATTTTCCCTTTATTGGCAGTAGGGCTTACACCTAGTATTAATGCTGCTTCCCATTTTGTCATTTTGGGTTCAAACCCACCTCTATAATAGCCACCACTGAAGGCAGATTTTGTTAGGCTTTGAAAAACCTGTTTTACTTGAGGCTCCATATGCTTCATGGCTTGCAAAACATAACAGCTTGCAAATCCCGCAGCAGCAATGGTCAGTCCAACTGCTACCACTGTACTGGCTATGGCTCCAGCTGGGCTCCCTTGCTTCCTCCAGGAGCACAGCTCATCCCAGCTCCTCTTTCTCTCTCTTTCCTTCCTTCCTTCCTTCTTTCTTCCCTCCCTCCCTTCTTTCTTTTTCTTTTTTTCTATTTCTTTCTTTTCCTTTCTCTCTCCCTCTCTCTCTCTCTCCTTCCTTCCCTCCCTCCCTCCCTCCTTTCTTTCTCTCTCTCTTTCTCTTTCTTTCTTTCCAGAAGGATGGAGTACAGTGGCACAATCTTGGTTTACTGCAACCTCTGCCTCCTGGGTTCAAGCGATTCTCCTGCCTCAGCCTCCTGAATAGCTGGGATTACAGGCACCCGCCACCACACCCAGCTAATTTTTGTATTTTTAGTAGAGATGGGGTTTCACCATGTTGGCCAGGCTGGTCTCGAACTTCTGACCTCAGGTGATCCACCTGCCTTGGCCTCCCAAAGTGCTGGGATTACAGGTGTGAGCCACTGCTCCTGGCCAATAATTTCAATTTCTTTGTTAAATTTATCTGATAGGATTCTGAATTCCTTCTCTGTGTTACCATGAATTTCTTTGAGTTTCCTCAAAACAGCTATTTTGAATTATCGATCTAAAAGGTCACATATCTTTGTCTCTCTGGGATTGACTTCTGGTGTCTTATTTAGTTAATTTGGTGAGGTAATGTTTTCCTGCACGGTCTTGATGCTTGTGGATGTTAGTCAATGTTTGTACCCATCCTTCTTGGGAAGGCTTTCCAGATATTCAAAGGGACTTGGGTGTTAAGTAATCTAAGTTATTCGGTCACGACAACCATATCTGCATTAGGGGGTACCCCAAGCACAATAACACTGTAGTTCTTGCATACTTGTAGAAGTACTACCTTTGCGGTCTTGGAAAAGATCCAGAAGATTTCTCTGGATTACCAGGTAGAGACTCTCATTCTCTTCCCTTACTTTCTCCCAAACAAGCAAAGTCTTTCTTTCTTTGTGCTGAGCTACCTGGAGCTGGGAAGGGGTACACAAGCACCTCTGTAGCCACCACCACTGGGACTGTGATGGGTCTTACCTAAAGCCAGCACAGCACCGAATCTTGCTCAAGGCCTGCTATAATCACTACATGGCTACCCCTATGTTCACTCAAGGTCCTAGGGCTCTACAATCAGCAAGTGGTGAAGCCAGCCAGGCTTCTGTCCTTCCCCTAAAGGCAACGAGTTCCTCCAGGCTCCAGGCAGGTCCAGGGACGCTGTCCAGGTGTCCCGGCCTAGAATCAGAAACCTTAGACATCTACCTGGTACTCTATTCTACTGCGGCTGAGCTAGTGCTGAAACCACCAAAGTCCTTCCCACTCTTCCCTCCCCTTCCCCCAGGGTGAGGAGTCTCCCCGTGTCCACCACATGCCCACAGGGAATAAAGTCAGGCTACTGCCATTGTTCACTTGAGGCCCAAGGGCTCTTCATTCAGCTTGTGGTGCATCCTGTCAGGCCTGGGACTCACCCTTCAGAGCAGTGGGGCCCGCATTTAGCCCAGGGTACATCTAGAGATCCAAGAGTCCAAGAGCCAAGGCGTGGAGTCAGGGACCCCAAAAGCCTGCTTGGTGCTCTTCTCCACTGTGGCCGAGCTGGTACCTAAGCCAAAGACAAAGTCCCCTTTACTTTTCCCTCTGCTTTTCTCAAGCAGAAGGAGTCTCTCCTGACAGCCACCACAGCTGTGAATGTGTAGAGGCACCCCTAAAGCCAGAATGTCTCAGACTCTTACCCAAGGCCCATGGCACACTACTTGGTTATCACCGCTGGTTGGCCGCCCTGCATTCCAAAACAGTGTCCCATAAACACTGCACTCTCCCTCCCCAAAGCACACAGGCTCTCTCTGAGCCACGTGGTCTGCTGACGGGGGGGGGGGGGGGGGGGGACGCGGGGGAGGGGTGGTGTCGGTGATTCAAGACTGTCCTTCCTACCTCTTCAGTGCCTCTTTCTGTGACATGATGTTAAAATCAGGTATTGTGATCGCTCACCTGCTTTCTGGTTCTTAGGAAGGTGCTTTATTTTGTAGATAGTTGTTAAATTTGGTGTTCATGTGGGGAGGACAATTGGTGGAGGCTTCTATTCTGCCATCTTCCTCTGCCCTCCTGTCCATCTACTGACTTTTAGAAATTTAAGTTCAAGAAGAAATGTTATGTGACACTTGGATCTCCTTAAATGTAGGAATTATTTTTTTATTCAAGGCCTACCTGTTTTCTATTTCATCTGCACCTGTGTTAAGGGCAGTGCTTATTCTTCCTCCTTGTGGCTACGGGCCCCATTAGATGTGATGTGACTTTCCTCTCTCTATTCACTGGAGTGCCTTAAGTAGGTAGTCTTGAGAGTAGTGGAAGGGGCTTATGGGCTGGTGGTGCAGCCAGTGGGAAGCACAGGGCCTGTCTCCAGGTGAGGTACCAGGAGGATGCCTCTTTACGTCCTATTCCCTCAGCTCTCCCAGCCCAGAGGCAGTGGGGAACAAGCCCACCCTACAACCCCTCCACCCCTCCATGGGGGAAGCTCACTCACAGGTGTGAGCCTGGACCCTCCTCCTGAGACTCCTAACCATGGGATCCTGCTGGCTCCCCAGGCCTTCCTGCCTGCCTATCCCAACTGTTCAGGAAGGTGGCACCTGGATTGGGAACAGAATGGAGACAGGCACACGACCACCTTCTCTTGCCTTCTGCGTCAATCCAAGGGTTTCTTGAGATTACATTCCTGGGTATCTGCTTGTTACTATTTATTTCTAGGAATTTTGATGGTTTCTGATGTACTAACAATTTGCGGGAAATGAATAGGAAAAGCCCAAGTAGAGATGTAATTATGCTTACATAATTTGTTTTTGTGCTCCCTCTTCTTAACTATATTTTCTTTTCTTTTTTTGAAGTATAACATACATAAAGAAAATACTTGTGTATTTTTTTCCGGATTTTCAAACTTCTTAGTAAAAAAGAAAAAGAAATTAGGAATGTACATATTCTGTGTTTCCCTTAGTGGAAACCTGCTTGCGGCATTGACAGTAAAAAGGAAAATTTCACTGGGCGGCCGCAGTAGCTCATACCTGTAATCCCAGCACTTTGAGAGGCCGAAGCGAGTGGATCACAAGGTCAGGAGTTCGAGACCAGCCTGACCAACATGGTGAAACCCCGTCTCTACTAAAAATACAAAAATTAGCCGGGCATGATAGCACACACCTGTAGTCCCAGCTACTCAGGAGGCTGAGGCAGAAGAATTACTTGAACCCAGGAGGCGAAGGTTGCAGTGAGCCAAGATCGTGCCACTGCACTCCAGCCTAGGCAACAGAGCAAGACTCCGTCAAAAAAAAAAAAAAAAAATTCACCAGAAAGAATTTAGAATTTCAAGACCTATTATTTCTGTAGCTTCCAGCTTTTTCTCAATGAACCTGCTCTATGAAGAGGAATACAAACTAGTTACAATCACCTGTGAATGACAAAATGTGAGTCATCTGAATACATTCTTGCAAGGCAACTTCACATCTGACTAATGCGGTTCTGGCACTCTTCCACTGATGAGAAGGTGCTGGCAAGCTCTCATGCACTCTCTCTTAATAGGAAGTAACACCTATTAGTTAGAGTCAATAGAAAGTAACACTTATTCTTTTTCCATGTAGAGGTGCAAACCTTTGCCTATAGTAAGGCATAAGACCAGTGGTTCTCAAACATCTTTGGGGTACGTAAGTCTCACCCAGATGGCTTGTTATGCACGCAAATTCTTGGACCCCATCCCCAGAAAACCAAAGCTAGAGAACGAGCCCAGTGCCTAATACACTGTATTAGACACTATAGAGCTGGGCATGGTGGCTCGCGCCTATAATCCCAGCACTTTGGGAGGCTGAGGCAGGTGGATCACCTGAGGTCAGGAGTTCGAGACCAGCCTGGCCAACATGGTAAAACCCCATCTCTACTAAAAATATAAACATTAGCCAGGTATGGTGACAGGCGCCTGTAATCCCAGCTACTCAGGAGGCTGAGGCAGGAGAATTGCTTAAACCCAGGAGGTGGAGATTGTAGTGAGCTGAGATCACGCCATTGCGCTCCAGCCTGGACAACGAGAGCAAAACTCCATCTCAAATAACAGAACAAAACAGACATTATAGGAATGACAAAGGCTATAACCAATCTTATTTCATTTGAGTTGTTTTTCAATCACCAAGCAATGAAAATGGAAAGCGATTCACAAAAAAGGGGCTTTAAAAAACACATTTTAAAAAAGGTTCAACCGTTCTAGTAAGCAAAGACACAAGAAGTACAACTCATACTATTATAACATATCACTCTGGTGTGGGATGTTGATAGTGGGAGAGGCTACGCATGTGTGGGGGCTGAGAGTATACTTTCTGCTCAATTTTGCTGTGAACCAAAAAAAAAATGCTCTAAAAAAATAAAGTCTATTTTTTAAAACCTCAGAAATAGCATTTTCACTTATTAAAGAAGCAAATATTTTAAATCTATAATGCTAAAAATATATCAAAAATCAAAAAGGTTTCAGCATCTTTTGCTTGCCTAAAAAACAGAAATAAAAAAGGCACAGCTGCCGGGCGCGGTGGCTCACGCCTGTAATCCCAGCACTTTGGGAGGCCAAGGCGGGCGACAATCACAAGGTCAGGAGATCGAGACCATCTTGGCTAACACGGTGAAACCCCATCTGTACTAAAAATACAAAAACATTAGCCAGGCGTGGTGGCGGGCGCCTGTAATCCTAGCTACTCGGGAGGCTGAGGCAGGAGAATGGTGTGAACCTGGGAGGTGGAGCTTGCAGTGAGCCGAGATTGTGCCACTGCACTCCAGTCTGGGCAACAGAGCAAGACTCCATCTCAAAAAAAAAAATAAAAATAAAAAATAAAATAAAAAAAAGGCACAGCTGGCCCTTCCCAGTACAACTTTTCTGGAGACCAATGCCAAAAAATATATATTCATAATGTTCATAACCTTTGACCCAGTAACTCTAGTTCTTGGAATTAATATTAAAAGAAATAATAAGAAAAATGTATGCATAAAAATGTCTTCATAGTGTGATACACACGTCAAGTATTTTACAAGGTACATTATTACACAAAAACACTCAGAGGTTCACAAAGGGCTTTTAGCCAACAAGGGAAAGTGTGTACAATTTCATATTAAGCAAAAAGAAAGCATAGAAAATAAATATGGAACAGGATTCCAGCTGTGTATTAAGATGCATATAAAATACTAGAATGTGAAAGTTTTACTTATCTCTAGGGTGGGATTATGGTTTATTCTTTTTTTTTTTTTTTTTGTATTTCCCACAATGGACATACATTACTTTTATAGCCAGAAAAAAAAATGTGCTGTAAAAAAAATGCTTAGAAATAAAAAAGCCCGTTTAACTCTCCAAATTCTTATGCAGATGAATAAGGTATTGCATTAGAAGTGCTCTGGGGCCAGGTGTGGTGGCTGACTCCTGTAATCCCAGCACTTTGGGAGGCCGAGGCAAGAGGATTGCCTGAGCCCAGGAGTTTGTGACTAGCCTGGGAAACATGGTGAAACCCTGTCTCTACACACATTTTTTTTTTTTTAATTAGCCACGAGTTGTGGTGCACACCCCTGGTCCTAGCTATTCGGGAGGCTGAGGCAAGAGGATCGCTTGACCCTCGGAAGCAGAGGCTGCAGTGAGCCATGTTCCCACCAGTGCACTCCAGCTTGAGCAACAGAGCAAGACCCTGTCTCAAAAAATAAATGAATAAAAATTTAAGAAAGAAGTGCTTTGAAGAATACAGGAAAGAATTCTACCTGACATTAACAAAGTATTCATGTTACTAGAAAGTAATATGAAAACAGAAGGTGTTAGATGGCTTATTATTTAAATAAATTCTAGAATGAAAACTTAGAAAAGTAATTCCTCTGTAAAGTCAATAATGTTCCTGTATTTGTCATTTTGGAACAATATATCATCATGATGCATTTATTTTAAAAAAGATTACACCATTATATATGGCATTAATTCTCTGTTTTCAATTCAATTTAAGAAACTTGTTTTTTGCACACCTACTGTGTACTGGGCATCAGGCATACCTTCAGGGAGCTCAGTTGCAGCAAGAAAAACCAAAGAGTGGAAAGTGCATTGTCCAGTTCCACATAATAAACATGCTTTACACAAGCATGGAGCAGAAGCTAGCCACCTTGAAAAAGGGATGTCCCAAGTCCTCATTTATTTTTTCAAAGACATGGCCTATCTTTAAAAAATCTCCCTTCCCAAGACAGCTTGGAATAGGGACCTCTGTGGGAGCCTCAATGTGCTGTATAATGCTGTTTATGCAAAGGTAAAGGCAACCAATCCCCTGGGACATCTAACGCCCCCAAGACAGGCCAGTGTTGCCAGGAACCAGGAAAGAAACAGCTCTCCATATTCCTCCTTCTCCAACTCTTCCTAGATTGGGAAGGATTTGGAAATGAGGAAGTATAATTTCAAATCACCTAGAGAAAGGCCCACCTACAGCAGAGCAGGGAATTATAAGGTAGTATTCCCCTACATAGCTTTTTACCACAGTTCCAGCCTCATATATCAAATTGCCTTCTTGGCGTTTCTACCATTTGATGGAAGTCTCTCCCTCCAATAGGCAGGAAGTCCTGTCAGCTCCATCTCCAAAATCGCTCCAGAATCCATCCTCTTCTCTCCATCTCCACCATGCCATGCCTCTCCCTGAACTCTGAAGTAGCCCCCTAACTTGTCTCCCTGCTTCAATTCTTGCTCCCCTAAAATCCTTCTCCACGAAGCAGCCAGCGTGAACTTTTTCAAACATAAATCAGTCTATATCCACAAGGACAAGGGCTTTTATCTGTGTTTTATTCACTAATGTAGCCCCAGCACCAAGAGTGTGAGGAGATTATTTAAATTCCTTGGCTGAACACTAAATAATGGCTTCCCATTTCCAGACTCTAAACTTCTTATCACAACCTTCAAGTTTCATGAGCTGCCTTTCCCCCAGCTCACAACACTCCATCCACTGGTCCCCTTTCTGCTCCTTAAACATGCCCCGCCTCTTCCTGTTTATGGCCTTGGAACCTGCACTTCCCTCACTCTGGAGTGGTCTCCCTTCGTGTCTCCTCCCTCAACACCACCACCTTGGCTTGGCTGGCCCTATATGTCATTCCATTCTCAGTTCACATGTCACCTTACTCCCTTACCATCCTTTTTTTTTTTTTTTTTTTTTTTTTTTTTGAGATGGAGTCTCACTCTGTTGCTCAGGCTGGAGTGCAGTGGTGCGATCTCAGCTCATTGCAACCTCTGCCTCCCAGGTTCAAGCGATTCTCCTGCCTCAGCCTCCCAAGTAGCTGAGACTACAGGCACGCACCACCATACCTGGTTAATTTTTGTATTTTTAGTAGAGACAGGGTTTCACCATATTGGTCAGGCTGGTCTTGAACTCCTGACCGCGTGATCTGCCCGCCTCAGCCTCCCAAAGTGCTGAGATTACAGGCATGAGCCACTGTGCCTGGCCACCATCCTTTCTAAGACAGCCACACAGTCACTCTCCATCACATCCTTTCATCAGAGCACTCGACATTGGCTAACATCACCTTGGTTACTTAGCATTGACTGCCTGTACACCCCACTAAAGTGTGCAGTAGGGAGAAGACCAGAGGCCTGTGTGCTTGGGCCATTACTGCAGCCCCAGCGCCTCTAATAATGCCTGGCTGTTAGTAGGTTCGCGAGTGATTTATCAATTAATTTAGCTCCATGTTCTAGGATCTGATCTTCCGAGTTGAAGGCTTAGAGACTATCTCTAGCTGTCCATCCTGTCTTTGGTTTAAGCTGTTATCAATCCCTTTGATTTGAGCTGTTATCAGTCTCTGGTACCCAGACATGATCAGGTCCTCAAAGAGGACTCAAACAAGCTAAAATGTACTGGAGACAGAGCAGACACCAGAACACGAATTTATTAATTTACATTGAAAAACCTCTGTCAACAGAACTGAACAAATTTTCGAATTCCATTCAATTTACTGTCTTCTCCCCCGGAGTCAAGTCACACAACAAGCCAAATCTAGTGGGTAGAATGAAAACAAAATGAATTTGGATGATAATCACCAAAACCCCTCTGCTGATATACCTGTTTCAATAGAACCAAATCACAGAGCTGCAGGCTGAAATTCTCTTTTTAAGTAAAATGCGTGAAGTCCAGTAGCCAAAACTCTTCCCTCATTGGCAGTACTGGAAGCACACTGAACCAAGATCCTGTATGTCCGTCCAACTACATATTAACATCACTGTCTACGCCTCTGCTGTGCCATGTTAATAAAGCCCAATGCTGCACTCATCGCTCAAGTTCAGAAACTCCAGTAGTCCATTTGCAAATTATTAAACTAGTAAACTATGTATGATATATTCAATTAGATGAGGGCTTGATACAGTTTCCCATAACCCAACTAGGTTAAAGCCAACATTCCAGGCCAGAAGGACATCATGAAGTTGAGCACATGGGAACTAAAGTAGGTCTGCAGATTCTAAGCAGACAGGTGGCAGACCCCACTGCCTGGTTCCCAAAGGCCAGAGACACAGCTAAAGCCATAAAAAGACATGGGGGTCCAAACTACTTCCCCCAGCCATCAAACTGGCTTGGAAGGGAAAGCTTACCACCAATAAAAGGACCATGGACTGCTCACCAGGGCTTGGCTTCCAGGGATTGATAATGGCTTAAGCCAAAGACAGTATGGATAACTCAGACATGTATAATTCATAGTTGACTATATTACTTCCTCTAAATTTATAATTACGATGATCATTTGTGGAAAGTTTCTGAGGAATAAATAATTGATAAGCTTCTCCATATCACAAGGCACACTGCTAACAGAGACTGTGGATGGAGACGTACTAAAACAAATTTTTCCATTTAACATTTATCAAGCACTTACTGTGTACTAGTATACAAGAGTCATCTGTTTTGACATTGGAATCTGCTGAAAGAATATGAACAATAATTATAGGGTTCTGGAAGGGGCAAGGAGACCCAGAGCCTTTGATTATGAAACATTTATTGAGCTCCTACTATGTCTTAGACATTGGTAGGTGTTAAAAATAGAAACATTAAGACTTTGTTCTAGCTCTTGAGGATCACATAGGGTAATGGTTTGATAATATATTTTACTTTTTTTCCAGTGTATAACTGTTCAGAGTCACATGATAGAAAATCATAAAGACTTATCTAGGCAAATTTGCCAAGATACAGTGTTAATATATCTCAATTTGACTAGTTCTATCAGGATCTAGGAGTAAGTTCCTAGATCTTAAGAATGGCTTCAACTTTACTTCTGTAATATAAATTCACCTGAGGGATGACTCTAAAAAAATCAAATAACCCAGTAAAATTTTACTGCGTGAACTGAAAAACAGCTATAAACCAGCAATAATAATAATAATAATAATAAAAACCCAGGCAATTTACAGAAGATATTCATCAAGAATCTCTAAATAAAAAATACACCTTCTGCATCATTGAAATACAATTTAAATATCTTCATACCTCTGCTTTAAAACTGATACTACAAGTATCAGGTTATTTTGTTCTTTGTTTTGTTGTTTTTGCTTTTGTTTTGTTTTCTTTTTGGGGTTAGAGTCTCACTCTGTCACCTAGGCTACAGGGCAGTGGCACAAAATCAGCTGACTGTAACCTCCGCCTCCCAGGTTCAAATGATTCTCCTGCCTCAGCCTCCCGAGTAGCAGGGATTACAGGTGCCCACCACCACGCCCAGCTAATTTTTGTATTTTTAGTAGAGATGGGGTTTCACCATGTTGACCAGACTGGTCTCGAACTCCTGACCTTGTGATCTGCCCACCTTGGCCTCCCAAAGTGCTGGGACTATAGGCGTGAGCCACCGCACCAGGCCAAGTATCAGTTTTATATTATGCCCACTCTCCCTATTTATTTTTTTATTTATTTAGAGATGGAGTCTTGTTCTGTCACCTAGACTGGAGTGCAGTGGCATGATCCTGGCCCACTGCAACCTCCACCTCCCAGGTTCAAACAATTCTCCTGTCTCAGCCTCCCAATTAGCTGGGATTACAGGTACACGCCATCAGGCCCAGCTAATTCTTATATATACATATTTTTTTAGGAGAGATGGGGTTTCACCATGTTGGCCAGGCTGGTCTCGAACTCCTGACTTTAAGTGATCCACCCACCTTGGCCTCCCAAAGTGCTGGGATTACAGGCATGAGCCACTGTGCCTGGTGCCGATTTTTATATTACTTATAAATGAAGACTTCCTTTCAGTACTTTTTAATTTTTACTCTACATCATTGTTATGGACTGAATGTTTGTGTCCTCCAAAAATTCACATGTTGACCAAGCGTGGTGGCTCATGCCTGTAATCCCAGCACTTTGGGAGACCAAGGCAGGAGGACTACTTGAGCCCAGGAGGTTGAGGCTGCAGTGAGCCATGACCGTACCACTGCATTCCAGCCTGAGTGACCGCGCAAGACCCAGTCTAAAAAAAAAAAAAGAAAATTGTATGTTAAACTCCTAACCTTTAATGTGATGGTATTAGGAGGTGGGGCCTGTAAAAGGTGATTAGGTCATGAGGGTAGAATCCTCATGGCTGGGATTAGTACCTTAAAAGAAGGTCTTGCTTCTGCTCTCTGCTCTCTGCCATGTAAGGATACAAAAAGACAACCATCTACAATTCAGAAAGCAGGGGGTCTCACCAGACACTGGATCTACCAGCATTTTGATCTTGGACTTCCCAGTCTCCAGAATCATGAGAAAGAAATTTCTGTTGCTTTAGCTACCCAATCTATGGTAATTTGTCATAGCAGCCTAAACTAAGACAATCATGATTTTATTTTAATGAACTTTGGCTATAAGACAGCAATTCTGATCTGTCATCAAGCATCCTAATATGTTTAGGTAGACACGCTTAGGTTCATAATACATATAAATCAATATAATTAGTGTTTCACATTGGAGTCGTAAATTTCTAAACTTCGTTGTTGTTACTTTGTCATTATATATAGTTACTACCAGTTATAAAAAAAGTAAACACTCAAATACAAACTAAATTTTTTGCCAAATTTAGATTTTACTCAGTTTTCCCTGTCTATCATGGAAATCATCACTTGCAAAATTGCACACTCCAAAAATATATGTAAATATAAAAGAGTGCTGTCTGGTTAAGGCAAGAATAACCATTACATAAAATGTGTTTCTGGATGTTGGGAAAACAGCAAAATTGAAATGACTTTCTCACTGCATTGTAAATTTTTCAAAAATCATCTTAAAGAAACATGTTTAGGCCAGCCGCGATGGTGATGGTTCATGCCTATAATTCCAGCACTTTGGGAGGCCAAGACTGGTGGGTCACTTGAGGTCAGGAGCTCAAGACCAGCCTGGCCAACACAGTGAAACCCTGTCTCTGCTAAAAATACAAAAATTGGCCAGGTGTGGTGGTGTGCCTGAAATTCCAGCTACTCAGGAGGCTGAGGCATGAGAATCACTTCAACCCAGGAGGTGGAGGTTGCAGTGAACTGAGATCACACAACTGCACTCCAGCCTGGGTGAGGGAGTGAGACCTTGTCTCAAAAAAAAAAAAAAAAAAAAATTGGGGAAAAATTAATTAGCAGAAGTCTAAACAATTGATGACTTTAGATTCCTTAGGTAGTTTTTTTGATAAACCCGATTATCGAAGCAATTCAAGTGAACTCTCGTCAAAGCAAAGATGGGTCAGGGGAGAACTCAGTGAGAAATAAAGCTAGAATTATCTAGTTTCATAAACAAGTTCTCCCTGAAACTCAGAAAGCAAAGAATGGCTGAACAGCACAGCCTGTCACATCTGAGAGTCGATTATAGAAGATTAGGTTCTAGAAGAGCTTCCAAAAGGTAAAGTAGAAAAGAGCATATTTTTGGAGTTTTGCCACATGGGTTTATTCTCAGCACTGCCGCTAACTGGCCTTGATACTTCAGGCCACTTCACTCAGCCTATCTGAAAAGGATGCTCTTTGCATTGATAACTTCAGTCTCTTCTAGTCCTTTTTGCTACCAGCATATCTACAACTGGCTTCACTCTGTATTGGGCATTTATTCACTTAATAAGTATTTGCTGAGGTTTGAATGATGGTGCCCCCTCCAAAAATCATGTTGAACTTAATCTCCATTGTGGTGGTATTAAGAGGCTTGGTATTTTGGGAGGTGATTAAGTTATGAGGGCTCTACCCTGAATGGACTGGGGCCCTTATAAAAAGGGTTTGTGGGAGGGGGTCCACTCTGTTCAATCTTTTTGCAATGTGAGGACACAGGATTCGTCATTCTTGCCCTTCCACCTGCCATGTGAGGATGCAGCAAGAAGACCTTACCAGATGCCAAGTGCCAGTGCCTTGGGCTTGGACTTCTCAGCCTCCAGAACTGTGAGAAATAAATTTCTGTTCTTTATAAATTACCCAATCTCAGGTATTTTGTTATAGCAACACAAATATACTATGACAGCATTCATAGCATTTTACTCCAAATATTGTACTAGACAATGCAAAGATGAGTAAGACAAGGTTCCTCTCTTTTTGAGAGGCTTGTAAAGAAACAATGTCAGTCCTATTCAATAAATGCTATAGTAACAGTGGCATGAGTTAGGTGTTCAGGATACACTGAGGGAAAGGAAACTGGGAGCATGAGAGGAACTGACAAGGAGGGCTTCCTAGAATGAAACTGTTAAATAGCGTCAGTGGCCCAGCTGAAGTTGGAAATTATGTATTTAAAGTGGCTCTGGCTGGGCACTATGGCTCATGCTTATAATCCCAACACTTTGGGAGCCCAAGGTGAGAGGACTGCTTGGGCCCAGGAGTTCAAGACCAGCCTGGGAAACATAGCAAGACCTTGTCTCTAAAAAAATAAAATAAAATAAAGTGGTTCTGGCCATTGGAGTAGTACATGGCAGCTACCAAACGGGAAATTATTCCCTGGATCTGGCAGTTGCAGCTAAAACACTATCACCTCTTACGTTGACAGAAAAAATTAAGACGAGGATTTCCTAAGGGTAGAGTTATACGGTGCTTTTACCTGGATGGGGACGGTAACGTCAGAATAGACTGACTCTCATCTCTAGTCTTCCCCTACCCCCATAAGCAAAGGGAACAGAGCTGAGTTCCCACAGGAAAGTGCTGGGTATTCTAAGAATGGGGAAGTAACACTATTTTCTAATACGAAGCATGGTGGAAGTTTGTATTTTTTGTAACATACCTTAGCCCCCTCTTATCTGAAGGGGACACGTTCCAAGACTTCCTGTGGATGCCTGACACTGCAGATAGTACCAAACCCTACATATACTATGTTTCTTTGATCTGATCATCAAGATATCTACTAAGTGACTAACAGGTAGGTAGCATAAACAGTGTGAACTAAGGAGGGATTCACATCCCACACAGGCTGGGGAGTGAGAGATTTCATCATGCTACTCAGAATGGCACACAATTTAAAACTTATCAATTGTTTATTTATGGAATTTTCCTTTAATATTTCCAGATCATGGTTGGCCACAGGTAACTGAAATTGCGGAAAGTGAAGCCACAGATAAGGGGGCCTACTGTACTTCTTTGCCAGTGGTTGAGGGGATGGGAACCTGAGAATTCTTATTGATCCCCATCACTTGGATTTTACCTGTCATTAGATTTAGGTGCAGCAGAGCTATCAGTCTCTTGATGAATCTGAAATCCCTTTCAAAATTGAAATGTTCAAGTTGGGGTTCTTCAATTTTGTACAGTTGTCAACTTAGGGTTGCTTAGTTTTTAGCCTCTGGGATAAAACTGACTCAGCACCCAAAAATAAAACTGTAAAGATCATTCTTAATATAGATACCAGCTTCCAAAGACAAGTATATTATTTACAGCAATTTTGTAAACTTTCTACGTTCCTCTGAGGTTGTTCTACTTCTTTAGTTGCAGGTAATTGGACCTGACTAACTTAAGGGGGCAAATGGAAATCATTGGACAACGCAGCAAGACTCCTGTCTCTACAAAAAATAAAATAAGTAGCTGGGCATGGTGGCCTGTGCCTATAGTCTCAGCTCCTCAGGAGGCTGAGGTGGGAGGATCAATTGAACCCAGGAGTTAAGAGGCCTCAGTGACCTATGATCATACCACTGCACTTGAGCCTGGATGACAGCCAGACCCCGTCTCCAGAAAACATTAAAAAAAAAAAAGAAAAGAAAAGAAAAAGAAAAGGAATGGGGAAAGGAGCACACAATCAACAGGGAAGCTGGGTTATGCAGGTTGGGAAGGAGATACAAAGAGTATTTCCTGAGGTTCAAGCAGCAGGAACTACTAGCCAGTATCCCGCAGGCAAAGTGGCTGCAAGGAAGGTACTATGGCCATTTCCAGTCTTGGAATCAGCCTGCTCAGGTTTTTGTTTTGGTTTGGCTTGGTTTGGTTTTAGTTTTCAATGTAGCATCTCCCTCTGTCACGCATGCTGGAGTACACTCGCATGACCATGGCTCACTGCAGCCTCGACCTCCCAGGTTCAACAAATCCTCCCACCTTGGCCTCCCAAAGTGCTGGGATTACAGGTATGAGCCACTGCGCCCAGCCCAGCCTGCTCAGGTTTTAAATTCCAGGAAGGGAGGGTCTCAGTGCTCTGGCCTGAGTTATGGGCCCCAACCCCTTTAGCTAAAAAGGGGGAAAGGCAATCTGATTATTAGCCATCCCAGTCTGTACTCAATGAAAGAAAGGTAAATCCCAAGAGAAATCAAATTGCTGTGACCAAAAGAAATCCGAATGGATACCATAAGTCACCAAAGCCACAAAGATCCATTGCACTGTCTTACTAACAAATACACAGTTGTTTTCTTTAAACATCATAAGAAGTATACACTAGAACTCTTAGAACTCTGAAGACAAATGCACTTCAATTAGGATATAATTACAAGTGAATCCTTGTCCTTAGTAAACATATGCGAGAATCTCAAAGAACAGTGAAATCTGATAACTATATACATAGGCCAGAGCCAAGAGGCACAAGCTTGGTGAGAATTATCAAAAAAAAGAGACCAGGTACAGTGCCTCATGCCTATAATCCCAGCACTTTGGGAGGCAGAGGCAGGAGTTCAAGACCACCCTGGGCAACACAGCAACACCTCATCTCTACAAAAAATAAAAATAAGAAAAATTAGCAGGGCATGGTAGCACATGTCTGTAGTCTCAGCTACTCAGAAGCTGAAGTGGGAGAATCAATTGAGCCCAGGAGTTTGAGTCTGCAGTGAGTTATGATTGCACCACTGCACTCCAGCCTGGGTGACAGAGATTTGGTCTCTCTAAAAAAAAAACATGAATTATGCAAACAGTAGCCATAAAGGAGCTGGAATACCTATACTGATATCAGACAAAACAGACTTTAAGAAATATTACAAGAGACACAGAGAGACTTTTTACAGCCAAAGGGTCAATGCATCAGGCAGATATATGCAATTATAAACTTATATGAGCCTAACAACAGTGCCCAAATACATGAAGCAAAAACCAATAGAACTGGAAGAAGAAACAGACAATTCAGCAATGAGAGTTGGATATTTCAATAACTAATAAAACAAGAAAGAAAATCAGTAAGAATAAGAAGGCCATCAAACAAGTCTCAAAAAATGTAAAGAGATTAAAAATGTACAAAGTATGTTCTCAGACAGGTGTGGTGACTCGTATCTGTAATCCTACCACTTTGGGAAGCTGAGGCAGGAGGATCACTTGAGCCCAGAAGTTCAAGACCAGCCTGGGCAACATGGCAAAACCCTGTCTCTACAAAAAATTAGCTGGGTGTGGCGGCATGCACCTGTAGTTCCAGCTACTCAGGAGGCTGAGGTGGAAGAATCACCTGAGCCCAGGAGGTTGAGGCTGCAATAGGCTGTAATAGGACCACTGCATTATACCAGCCTAGGTGACAGACTGAGACCCTGTATCAAAAAAAGAAAAAAAAGACGGGTGTTCCAAGATGGTTGAATAGGAACAGCTCCAGTCTGCAGCTTCCAGCATGATTGAAGAAGAAGACGGGTGATTTCTGCATTTCCAGCTAAGGTACCTGGTTCATCTGATTGGGACTGGTTGGACAGTGGGTGCAGTGCACAGAGGGTGAGCTGAAGCAGGATGGGGTGTTGCCTCACCCGGGAAGCACAAAGGGTCAGAGGATTTCCCTTTCCTAGACAAGGGAAGCCATGACAGACTACCCAAAAAAACAGGGCACTCCCACCCAAATACTGTGCTTTTCCCAAGGTCTTAGCAACTGGCAGACAAGGTGATTCTCTCCCGTGCCTGGCTCAGCGGGTCCCACACCCATGGAGCCTTGCTCACTGCTAGCACAGCAGTCTGAGATCGATCTGCAAGACAGCAACCTGGCTGGGGGAAGGGCGTCCACCATTGCTGAGGCTCAAGTAGGTAAACAAAGTGGCTGGGAAGCTCAAACTGGGCAGAACCCACCTCAGCTCAGCAAGTCCTACTGCCTCTATAGACTCCACCTCTGTTGGCAGGGCATAGCGGTACAGAAGGCAGCAGACAACTTCTGCAGACTTAAATGCCCCTGTCTGACAGCTCTGAAGAGAGCAGTGGTTCTCCCAGCATGGCATTTGAGTTCTGAGAACAGACAGACTGCCTCCTCAAGTGGGTCCCTGACCCCCATGTAGCCTAACTGGGAGACACCTCCCAGTAGGGGCTGACAGACACCACATATAGGCGGCTGCCCCTGTAGGACGAAGTTTCCAGAGGAAGGATCAGGTGGCAATATTTGCTGTTCTGCAATATTTGCTGTTCTGCAGCCTCTGCAGGTGATACCCAGGCAAACAGGGTCTGGAGTGGAACTCCAGCAAATTCCAACAGACCTGCAGCTGAGGGACTTGACTGTTAGAAGGAAACTAACAAACAGAAAGGAATAGCATCAACATCAACAAAAAGGTCATCTACACCAAAACCCCATCTGTAGGTCACCAACATCAAAGACCAAAGGTAGATAAAACCACAAAGATGGGGAGAAACCAGAGCAGAAAAGTTGAAAATTCTAAAACTCAGAGCACCTCTTCTCCTCCAAAGGATTGCAGCTCCTCGCCAGCAATGGAACAAAGCTGGACGGAGAATGACTTTGACGAGTTGACAGCGTAGGCTTCAGAAAGTCGGTAATAACAAAGTTCTCTGAGCTAAAGGAAGATGTTCCAACTCATCACAAGGAAGCTAAAAATCTTGAAAAAAGATCAGACGAATGGCTAACTGGAATAAACCGTGT
Organism: Macaca mulatta; assembly: GCF_049350105.2. Classification (NCBI taxonomy): domain Eukaryota; kingdom Metazoa; phylum Chordata; class Mammalia; order Primates; family Cercopithecidae; genus Macaca; species Macaca mulatta. The sequence continues at coordinate 36,792,321 of NC_133412.1, read as the reverse complement.
AGAGAAGACCTTAAGTGACCTGATGGAGCTAAAAACTATGGCACAAGAACTTTGTGACGCATGCACAAGCTTCAACAGCCGATTCAACCAAGCAGAAGAAGGGGTATCAGTGATTTAAGATAAAATTAATGAAATAAAGGGAGAAAACAAGGTTAGAGAAAAAAGTAAAAAGAAATGAATAAAGCCTCCACAAAATATGGGACTATGTGAAAAGACCAAACCTACATTTGATTGTTGTATCTGAAAGTGATGGGGAGAATGGAATCAAGTTGGAAAACACTCTGCAGGATATTATCCAGGAGAACTTCCCCCAGCCTAGCAAGGCAGGCCAACATTCAAATTCAGGAAATACAGAGACCACCACAAAGATACTCCTTAAGAAGAGCAACCCCAAGACACATAATTGTCAGATTCACCAAGGTTGAAATGAAGGAAAAACTGTTAAGGGCAGTCAGAGAGAAAGGTCGAGTTACCCACAAAGGGAAGTCCACAGGACTAACAGTGGATCTCTCAGCAGAAATCCCACAAGCCACAAGAGAGTGGGGGCCAATAATCAACATTCTTCAAGAAAAGAATTTTCAACCCAGAATTTCATATCCAGCCAAACTAAGCTTCACAAGTGAAGGAGAAATAACATCCTTTACAGACAAGCAAATGCTGAGAGATTTTGTCACCACCAGGCCTGCCTTACAAGAGCTCCTGAAGGAAGCACTAAACATGGAAAGAAACAACCAGTACCAGCCACTGCAAAAACATGCCAAAATGTAAAGACCATTGATGCTGTGAAGAAAATGCATCATTTAACAGGCAAAATAACCAGCGAACATCATGATGACAGGATCAAACCGACACATAATAAAATATTAACCTTAAATGTAAGTGGGCTAAATGCCCCAATTAAAAGACATAGACTGGCAAATTGGATAAAGGGTCAAGACCCATCAGTGTGCTGTATTCAGGAGACCCATCTCATGTGCAAAGATGCACATAGGCTCAAAATAAAGGGATGGAGGAAGATCTACCAAGCAAATGGAAAGCAAAAAAAAAAAAAGCAGGGGTTACAATCCTAGTCTCTGATAAAACAGACTTTAAACCAATAAAGATCAAAACAGACAAAGAAGGCCATTACGTAACGGTAAAGGGATCAATTCAACAAGCAGAGCTAACTATCATAAATATACATGAACCCAATACAGGAGCACCCAGATTCATAAAGCAAGTCCTTAGAGACCTACAAAGGGACTTAGACTCCCACACAATAATAATGGGAGACTTTAACACCCCACTGTAAATATTAGACAGATCAACGAGACAGAAGGTTAACAAGGATATCCAGGACCTGAACTCAGCTCTGCAACAGGCAGACCTAATAGACACTGACAGAACTCTCCACCCCAAATCAACAGAATATACATTCTTCTCAGCACCACATCGCACTTATTCTAAAATTGACCACATAATTGGAAGTAAAGCACTTCTCAGAAAATGTAAAAGAACAGAAATCACAACAAACTGTCTCTCAGACAACAGTGCAATCAAATTAGAACTCAGGATTAAGAAACTCACTCAAAACTGCACAACTACATGGAAACTGAACAACTTCCTCATGAATGACTACTGGGTAAATAACAAACTGAAGGCAGAAATAAAGATGTTCTTTGAAACCAATGAGAACAAACATACAATGTACCAGAATCTCTGGGACACATTTAAAGCAGTGTCTAGACAGAAACTTATAGCACTAAATGCCCACAAGAGAAAGCAGAAAAGATCTAAAATTGACACCCTAACATCACAGTGAAAATAACTAGAGAAGCAAGAGCAAACAAATTCAAAAGCTAGCAGAAGGCAAAAAGTAACTAAGATCAGAGCAGAACTGAAAGACATAGAGACACAAAAAGCCCTTCAAAAAAAATCAATGAATCCAGGAGCTGTTTTTTTTTTTAAATCAACAAAATTGATAGACTGCTAGCAAGACTAATAAAGAAGAAAAGAGAGAAGAATCAAATAGACGCAATAAAAGATGATAAAGGGGATATCACCACCTATCCCACAGAAATACAAACTACCATCAGAGAATACTATAAACACCTCTACACAAATAAAATAGAGAATCTAGAAGAAATGGATAAATTCCTGGACACATACACCCTCCCAAGACTAAACCAGGAAGAAGTTGAATCTCTGAATAGACCAATAATAGGCTCTGAAATTGAGGCAATAATTAATAGGCTACCAACCAAAACAAGTCCACAACCAGACTGATTCACAGCTGAATTCTACCAGAGGTACAAAAAGCAGCTGGTACCATTCCTTCTGAAACTGTTCCAATCAATAGAAAAAAAGGGAATCCTCCCTAACTCATTGTATGAGGCCGATGTCATCCTGATACCAAAGCCTGGCAGAGACACAACAAAAAAAGAGAATTTTAGGCCAATATCCCTGATGAACATCAGTGTGAAAATCCTCAATAAAATACTGGCAAACTGAATCCAGCAGCACATCAAAAAGCTTATCCACTACAATCAAGTTGGCTTCATCCCTAGGATGCAAGGCTGGTTCAACATACGCAAATCAATAAACTTAATCCATCACACAAACAGAACCAATGACAAAAACCCACCTGATTATCGCAATAGATGCAGAAAAGGCCTTTGACAAAATTCAACAGCCCATCATGCTAAAAACTCTCAATAAACTAGGTACTGATGGAATGTATCTCAAAATAAGAAGAGCTATTTATGACAAACCCACAGCCAATATCATACTGAATGGGCAAAAACTGGAAGCATTTCCTTTGAAAACTGGGACAAGACAAGGATGCCCTCTCTTACCACTCCTATTCAACATAGTGTTGGAAGTTCTGGCTAGGGCAATCAGGCAAAAGAAAGAAATAAAGGGTGTTCAGTTAGGAAATGAGGAAGTCAAATTGTCCCTGTTTGCAGATGACATGATTGTATATTTAGAAAACCCCATTGTCTCAGCCCAAAATCTCCTTAAGCTGATAAACAACTTCAGCAAAGTCTCAGGATACAAAATCAATGTGCAAAAATCACAAGCATTCCTATACACTATTAACAGACAAACAGAGAGCCAAATCATGAGTGAACTCCCATTCACAATTACAGAAAAGAGAATAAAATACCTAGGGATCCAACTTACAAGGGATGTGAAGGACCTCTTCAAGGAAGAACTACAAACCACTGCTCAATGAAATAAAAGAGGACACAAACAAATGGAAGAATATTCCATGCTCATGGATAGAAAGAATCAATATCATGAAAATGGCCATACTGCCCAAGGTAATTTACAGATTCAATGCCATCCCCATCAAGCTACCAATGGCTTTCTTCACAGAACTGGAAAAAACTACTTTAAAGTTCATATGGAACCAAAAAACAGCCTGCATTGCCAAGATAATCCTAAGCAAAAAGAACGAAGCTGGGGGCATCACGCTACCCGACTTCAAACTATACTACAAGGCTTCAGTAACCAAAACGGCATGGTACTGGTACCAAAACAGAGATATAGACCAATAGAACACAACAGAGGCCTCAGAAATAACACCACACATCTACAACCATCTGATCTTTGACAAACCTGACAAAAACAAGAAACAGGGAAAGGATTCCCTATTTAATAAATGGTGCTGGGAAAACTGGCTAGCCATATGTAGAAAGCTGAAACTGGATCCCTTCCTTACACCTTATACAAAAATTAATTCAAGATGGATTAAACACTTAAATGTTAGACCTAAAACCCTAAAAACCCTAGAAGAAAACCTAGGCAATACCATTCAGGACATAGGCATGGGCAAGGACTTCATGACTAAAACACCAAAAGCAATGGCAACAAAAGCCAAAATAGAAAAATGGGATCTAATTAAACTAAAGAGCTTCTGCACAGCGAAAGAAACTACCATCAGAGTGGAGAGGCAACCTACAAAATAGGAGAAAATTTTTGTAATCTACCCATCTGACAAAGGGCTAATATCCAGAATCTACAAAGAACTCAAACAAATTTACAAGAAAAAAACAACCCCATCAAAAAGTGGGCAAAGGAAATGAACAGACACTTCTCAAAAGAAGACATTTATGCAGCCAACAGACACATGAAAAAATGCTCATCATCACTGGTCATCAGAAAAATGCAAATCAAAACCACAATGAGATACCATCTCACACCAGTTAGAATGGCAATCATTAAAAAGTCAGGAAACAACAGATGCTGGTGAGGATGTGGAGAAATAGGAACACTTTTACACTGTTGGTGGGAGCGTAAATTAGTTCAACCATTGCGGAAGACAGTGTGGCGATTCCTCAAGGATCTAGGACTAGAATTACCATTTGACCCAGCAATCCCATTACTGGGTATATACCCAAAGAATTACAAATCATGCTACGATAAATCATGCACATATATGTTTATTGCAGCACTATTCACAAGAGCAAAGACTTGGAACCAACCCAAATGTCCATCAATGATAAACTGGATTAAGAAAATGTGGCACATATACACCATGTGGCACTATGCAGCCATAAAAAAGGATGAGTTCATGTCCTGTGCAGGGACATGGATGAGACTGGAAACCATCATTCTCAGCAAACTATCACAAGGGCAGAAAATCAAACACCGCATGTTCTCAATCATAGGTGGGAACTGAACAATGAGATCACTTGGACACAGGGAGGGGAACATCATACGCCGGCGTCTGTCAGTGGGTGGAGGGCTGTGGGAGGAATAGCATTAGGAGAAATACCTAATGTAAATGATGAGTTGATGGGTGCATCAAACCAACATGGCACATGTATACCTATGTATCAAACCTGCATATTGTGCACATGTACCCTAGAACTTAAAGTATAATTAAAAAAAAAAAAAGAAAAGAAAAGAAAAAAAAAAGGATGTTCTCTGCGCCCAACCATAACCCCTAAAATTTCTATGGAACCACAAAAGACCCCAAATAGCCAAAGCAACCCTGAACAAAAAGAACAAAGCTAGGGCTGGGCGCAGTGGCTCACGCCTGTAATCCCAGCACTTTGGGAGGCCAAGATGGGTGGATCACCTGAGGTCAGGAGTTGGAGACCAGCCTAGTCAACATGATGAAACCCTGTCTCTACTAAAAATATGACAATTAGCCTGGCGTGATGACATGTGCCTATAATCTCAACTACTTGGGAAGCTGAGGCAGGAGAAACACTTGAACCTGGGAGGCTGAGGTTGCAGTGAGCCAATATCATGCCACTGCACTCTAGCCTGGGCAAAAGAGTGAGACTCTATCTCAATAAATAAATAAATAAATAAATAAATAAATAAATAAATAAGAACAAAGCCAGAAGCATCCACTACCAGACCTCAAAATACACTACATAGTTGTAGTAACCAAAACAGCATTGTACTGGCATAAAAACAGACACATAGAACAATAGAACAGAAAAGAGAACCTAAAATTAATCCACGTATCTACAGCCATCTGATTTTGGACAAAGGTGCCAAGAACACTCATTGAGGAAAAGACAAATCTTCAACAAACGGTGCTTGGAAAACTGGACATCCATATGCAGAAGAATTAAACTAGGGACCCCCCCCACTCTGGACAAAAACAAAACTCCAAATGGGCAAAAGACCTAAATGTAAGGCCCGACATGATAAAACTAATAGAAGAAAACACAGGGGAAACACTTCAGGACACTGGTCTAGGAGAAGATTTTATTAAGAAGACCTGGCCGGGCGCGGTGGCTCAAGCCTGTAATCCCAGCACTCTGGGAGGCCGAGACGGGCGGATTATGAGGTCAGGAGATCGAGACCATCCTGGCTAACACGGTGAAACCCCGTCTCTACTAAAAAGTACAAAAAACTAGCCGGGCGAGGTGGCGGGCGCCTGTAGTCCCAGCTACTCGGGAGGCTGAGGCAGGAGAATGGCGTAAACCCAGGAGGCAGAGCTTGCAGTGAGCTGAGATCCGGCCACTGCACTCCAGCCTGGGCGACAGAGTGAGACTCCGTCTCAAAAAAAAAAAAAAAAAAAAAAAAGACCTCAAAAGCACAGGCAACAAGAGCAAAAATAAACAAATGGATTATATCAAACAAAAACGCTTCTGCACAGTAAAGGAAACAATCAACAAAGTGAAAATACAACCTACAGGATGGGAGAAAAATACCTGCAAACTATTCATCCAATAAGATTAGTATCCAGAATACAGAAGGAACTCAAACATCTCAACAGCAAAAAATATGCAATTTTTTAAATGGGTAAATGATTTGAACAAATATTTATCAAAAGAAGACATACAAATGGCAAACAAATATATGGAAAAAGGCCCAATATCACTATCAGGGAAATGCAAATCAAAATCACAATGAAGTATCATCTCACTCCAGTTATAACGGCTATTACCAAAACACAAAAAGTAACACATGCTGGCAAGTATGCAGAGAAAAGGGAGCTCTTATACACTGTTGGCGGGAATGTAAACTAGTACAGCCACTATGGAGAAAAGTATGGAGGTTCCTCAAAAAACTACAAATAGAACTACCATATGATCCAGCAATCCCACTACTGGGAATTTATCCAAAGGAAAGGAAATCAGTATATTGAAGAGACATCTGCACCCCCATGTTTATTGCAGCACTATTTGTAATAGCCAAGATATGGAGTCAAACCTAGGTGTCCAACAATGGATGAATGGATAAAGACAATGTGGTATATATATATATACAATGGAATACTATCAGCCATAAAAAAGAACAAAATTCTGTCTTTTGCAGCAACACAGATAGAACAGCAGGACATTATGTTATGTGAAATAAGCCAGGAACAGAAAGTTAAACACTGCATGTTCTTACTCATATGTGAAAGCTAAAAAAAGTTGATCTCAAAGAAGTAAAAATTAGAATAGAGAATACTAGAGGATGGGATGGGTAGGGGGAAGGGAAGGAGATACAGCAATTTGTTAAAGGACACAAAATTACCTTGATCTGGTCACTGCATATTAGATGTATTGAAACATCACTATGTACCCCAATAATATATATAATTATTGTCTGTCAATTTTAAAATTTTAAAATTAGTAACAAAAACAAAAACATCTGACAAAATTAATAAAACCAAAAGTTGGTTCCTTGAACAATCAGGCACAGTATTAAGATGGCAACTCTCCCCAAATGGATCTATACATTATTTGTTTTTATTATTATTGTTATTATTATTTTAGAGAAAGATAGGGTCTCACTATGTTGCTCAGGCTGGTCTCAAATTCCTGGGCTCAAGTGATTCTCCTACTTCTCTCTCCCAAAGTGCTGAGATTACAAGTGTGATCCACTGCACCCAGCCTTTTTAAAATCTATACATGCAAAGCAATGTCTATCAAAGTCACCTTTTTAATATAAACTGATAAGCTAATCCTAAAATTTAATTGAAAATGCAAAGGACATAGACTAGCCCAAAAACACCTTTTAAAAAGAACATAGTTGGATAACTTATATTACCTTATTTCAAAAATATACTCTAAAACTAGAAATCAAGACAATGTGGTATTGACATTAAGAAAATCATACAGATCAGTGGAATCCAGAAATAAACCCTTATATTTTTTGGTCAATTGATTTTCAACAAAAGGACAAATGGGAGAAGGATAGATTTTCCTAGGATAGCAAGATGAAAAAAAATTAACTTAGACCCTTACCTCACACCATATACAAAAATTAGTTCAAAATAGTTCACAGACCTAAGTGCATAAACTAAGAATCTTGAATTAAACATAGGGGAAAATCTTTGTGACCTTGAGTTAACAAGCAAATAGTCGTAAAGACACAACACCAAAAGAATAAACCATTAAAGAAAAAAATTGATATTAGACTTCATTAAAACTAAAAATGCTCATACTTCAAAAGACACACTATTACAAAAATGAAAATATAAGTCACAGAATGGGAGAAAATATTTGTAAATCACATATCTGATAAGGGAATTGTATCCAAACTACATAAAAACTTGCATAAGTTATCAATAATATGACAAATAACCCAATGTAAAAATGAATTCTGATACCTGTTACATTATGGATGGACCTTGAAATCATTATGCTAAGTGAGAAAATTCAGACACAAAAGGATAAATTATTGTCTGATTCCACTTATATGAAGTAGCTAGAATAAGTAAATTCATAAGGACAGAAAATAGAATAGATGTCACCAGGGGCTGAGGGGAAAGTGGAGTGGGGGGTTACTTTTTAATGGGAACAAAGTCTCAGTTTGGGATGATGGAAACCTTTTGGAAATAGACAGTAATAATGATTGCCCAACATTGTGAATGTACTTAATGTCATTAGATTGTACACTTAAAATGGTTAAAATGGTAGCTTTTTTCCCACAATGAAGAAAATCTAATTTTTAAAAAATGGGTAGAAGACTTAGACATTTCACCAACAAAGACATACAAATGATCAATAAGCATACAAAAAGGCGTTCAAGATCATTAGTTACTAGGAAAATACAAATTTAAACCATAATGAGATACCACTACACATCCATTAGAATGACTACAATAAAAAAAGATAATGCCAAGTATTGCTGAGGGCTAGAGAAACTGGAACCTTCATATATTGCTTGTGGGATTGTAAAATGTTATAGCCACTTTGGAAAATTATTTGACTATGTTTTAAAAAGTTAAATATAAGCTCACTATAAGACCCAGAAATTCTACTCCTAGTAATTTACTCAAGAGAAATAAAGACATATTTTTACATCAAAGACCTGTCACAAGTTTTCATAGCAGCTTTACTCATAAAAGCTAAAACTGGAAACAATCCAAATGTCCATCAGTTCCTGAATAGATAAATACAATGTGGTATATCCAGAAAATAGAATATTACTCAGACATAAAAAGGAATATGATACATGCTAGGATATGTCTGAACCGCAGAAAGATTATGCTAAATGAGAGAGGACAGGCTGTACAGTGGCTCACATCTGTAATCCCAGCACTTTGGGAGGCTGAGGCAGACAGATCACTTGAGCCCAGGAGTTCAAGCCCTGCCTGGGCAACATAGTGAGACTATGTCTCTAAAAAAAATACTACATTATGGATGGACCTTGTAATATTAAAAATACAAAAATTAGCTGAGCGTGATAGTGCACACCTGTAGTCCTAGCTACTTGGGAGGCCGACATAGGAGGATTGGTTGAGCCTGGGAGGTCAAGGCTTCAGTGAGCCACTATTGCACAACTGCATTCAAAACAAAAACAAACAAACAAACAAAACAAACAAATAAAAAAAAAAAGAAAGAAAGAAAAGGAAAGAAAGAAGCCAGAAGCGAAAGACCTCATATTGTAAGGTTTCCATTTATATGAACTGTCTGGAAAAGACCAATTTCTAGAGACAGAAAGTAGATGAGTGGTTGCCTGGGACTGGGGTAGAAGTAGGACTTGACTGCAAACAGGCTTATGCGAATTTTGGGAAGATGATGGTAGTGTCCTAAAATTGAATTGTGTTGAGGTTGCACAATTTTATAAATTTACTAAAAATCATTTAATTTTACACTTTTTGTGACATTTACGTTATATCTCAATAAAGCCATTAAAATAAATAAATACAAATCTGACAATGGAAAAAAAAAGAAATGAGGTTTAATTTTAGGAAGCATAATTCAGATATAATCTCCATCATAGGAAACAAAAGTTTTCCTTAATCTAGCCATATATCTATTATTCATATATTCAATCATTACATGTGAAAGATATGAACATTGAGTAGTGAGGGAAACCCAAGCCCTAAATGATCTGAAGCTTCCTGAACTAAACTGTGTGGTCCCTGTGATTGTTCAATAAATAGCAGTAAATCTACCAATTCTAAAAATAGACAATATTGGCCTTTTATTGGTCTCACTCCAAAGAGAACTACAGCAATAAAAAGGGGAGTCTGAGGAGCAATTCGAATGCCTAAATTGTCTGAGTTATAAACTGTATTACATATAATCATTATGAACTAGAAACATTTAACCTGAAGCAACAAAGTCTGACCTTAGTAACTGACTTAATAGCTGTCTTCAAAGATGTGAAAGATTACAGAGAGAAACTATTTGACTAGTTCTTCCCTCTCTTCATTAAGAGTCAAACAAAATAAAGTCATTTAATAATCAGCAAGGTAAATTTAGATTAAACATAACACTGACAGTCACTGTTATCAAATACTGGAATAAATTTAATTAGGATATTTCCACAAGCTGTCTCCTTGGCGATCATTAAGAATAGACAAGACAGACAGCTTTGTTCTAAATGCATTACTGCCTGGGAGGTAGGAATTAGACTTGGGTGACCTCCTGACATGGGGCAATTCTGTGGCAAGGGACATAGGCCACCTGACTTTCACAAACCTTACCTCGATATCCCGATTAAGTTGCTTCACTATGGCAGTTATGTTTCTGATATGCTCCTCCAAGAAAAGCCTGGCCAAGCGGTCACCTCCCCCTTTGTTTTGCATTTTCTGCAAACTGTTGACAATGTCATCTTTAATCCGAAAGGCGTGCTCTACAAGGGCAGCGGTGGTTTTCTCGTGGCAGAGGATCCTGTCTTCCAGTTGCTCCACGAGGCTTACAGATGAGTACGGTGCCATGGTCAGGGACTGGCTGTGTCGGGGCATGGTTCTCACTCGCCTGCAGAAGGGAATCATGAGGGCTGTTCATTGGGAAAAGAGAATTTTTAAAGCCAGATTCAAAACTTCCCAGAGAGGTTTGGAAATACAAATTATCTATAACCACATGCTAAATAGGGTTTGAGGCAGGATTTCTGCCTAAAAGAGTTTTCTTCATGAGCCGGGAAAGATCTTTAAATAATCATGCCCACAGATTTAAGTGTGCTAGAAGTGGTCTCCATGGCTTCCAAGAGCAAGAGGCTGGCAGACTTTGGTACACCGAGATGTCTCCCCAATATAATCTATGTTATCAAGATCAAGTTCAAACAAAGTCTCCTAACATGCTCTCCTCCTCCTCCCTTTCTGAAACAGTGGTTACAAACTCAATGCCTACATGGGTCAGGCAGGTGACATCAATGAGTGAAGCATACTACATATGAGGCAATAGGGAGTGTTAGGGACTTTGGAGAACTGGAAAGGGTATTTCCCAGCTAAAGGGAGCCACGGTTCTGCTGCACCCATCAGTAACCATCAGGGACTTCAGGTCCCTTTTTCCAGATCATCAGATATTTCAAGAAGAGCTAGCAAATTCAGATTTGATTGTGAAATCACTTGATTTTAAAATGTTAACGATTCATTTTAAAAGTATTTAAGGCCAGCGCAGTGGCTCACACCTGTAATTGCAACACTTTGGGTGGCTGAGGTGGCAGGATTGCTTGAGCCCAGGAGTTCAAGATCAGCCTGGGCAACACAAGGAGACCCTATCTCTATAAAAAACTATTTAAAAATTAGCTGGGCATGCTGGCACATACCTATAGTCCCAGCTACTCAGAAGGCTAGGTGGGAGGTCACCTAAGCCCAGGAGGTCCAGGCTGCTGTGAGCTGTGACTGTGCCACTGCACTCTAGCCTGGGCAACAGAGTGAGACCCTGTCTCCAAAAAGCGTATTCAAGAGCATGCAGGCCAAGCAATGTACTTCATGAGCCAATTTTGGCCGATAGGCCCCTAATCTGCAACTTCTGATTTGAAATGCTTAACAGGGATGTTAGCCTCAAGTCCCCAGAGTTATATTTCACTCTCGACAGGACTACTGTCGAGACAGGACTACCTACTGCAGGACTACTGTGAAATCTCTATTTCTTGGGGTCACTGAGTGGTCCACAGTATCCTATAAATTGAAAGCTAGAGGACACAACAGTGTTTCTCTTGCCCTTGAACAAAACCATTCTTGGATAATGTGACAGCCCAAGCTTTCATTTATAACTATCACACCCACTAGCAGCCCCCATGGGATGAGTGGAAAGGAAAAGTATACCTTAGATGCATATTTTCCATAAATTATACCTTTCCTTGGTGACACGAGAAGGAAGTACAGTGCTCCGTTGGGCCATTTTCTTTTTAATAATTCACATCTGTTGAAAAAATAAGCACTAAATTATTTAACAGTTTATATCTAGAACTTAACCTCAAAAGCTTATTATTAAGCTGCTAAGTGGATCATAAATTATGTTGAAACACTGATCAGTTATATTATTAAATGCCTTGTATCATATACATGAAATAAACAGCATATGTTTCCAAATAAGAAGAAAAGCAATCAAGCAAAATCAAAGCTCTTCTGAAATTAATACAGCTAAGCCTTGCAAGACAGATCAACAGGGACTGTGCAATGGAGTTTCCTGAAGCTTCCTCACTTCAAATCTGCATCTCAAGCTTGAGAAACCACTTTAACAGAAACTAGAGTGTCTTTAATAGGCTTATTCAATCTTATACTTCTCTGTAGAAATTTGCAGGAAACTACCTCAGTAAATTTGATCTCAGAAAATTTTTACTACTTGTTCCATCGTAAATGAAGAGTACTTATTTCTAAATTAATCTCAAATAAAATAGCACATGATCAATGTGATCTGATTTGTGGGAAGATATCTATCCACCAAGGGAACGAGAATGATATTCTTCATTAGAACTTGAAAACTTTATAATAAGATACAATCATTCATATTTCATCTTGCATATAAGGAACATTTGGCCATCGCAACTCATTAGAAATATGAAAAACACTAGAGAACGTTTAAAATACTTTTTTAGGTTCCTCAATACTGCCATCAATTGCCTTAAAACAATAAGTGCCTACTAACCATGATCAGATTCCATAATTAATTCTCATTTAGATGCTGGATTCAGAAAGCATTTCTGATTGAAATCACTGTTTTGGCATCATCTCTCTAGTGTTTTATTTTTGGAGTTTCAAAATGTGAACATTTCACTTTCTTAGACAAAGAACTTGAAACAAATTACATTTAAGGAAAAAAAAGTCATTCATGCCAAACAAGCTATGGTGCCCAAAGAGTTCTTCAGTGTCAAAGAGAAGAATTTCTGCCATATAGACCTACAGTAGCCCTCCCTTATCTGCAGGGGATACATTCCAAGACCCCCAGAGGATGCCTGAAACTGAAGCCTATATATACTACTTTTTCCTACACATACATACCCATGATTAAGTTTAATGCATAAATTAGGCACAGTATTCTTGCACTTTGGGGCCATTATGAAGTAAAATAAGGGTTACTTGGTCACAAGCACTGCAATACCCCAACCATCAATCTGATAACAGAGATGGCTATTAAGTGACTCACAGGGCCGGGTATACATGGTGTGGACACGCTGGACAAGAGGATGCTTCCCGTTCTGGGCAGGAGGGAGCAGGATCACACAAGATTTCATCACACTATTCAGAACAGCACACAATTTAAAACTTATGAAATGTTTACTTCTAGAATTTTTTATTTAACATTTTTGACCATGGTTGACCTTGGATAATGTGGAAAGTGAAACCATTGATAAGGGGGGACTACCATAAATAAAATTAGGCCAGTGTGGGAAATGCTGTTATTTCGGATCACAGAATCTTTACAGTTTTAAAGTTGTAAGACATCTCAGTTGAGATATTAATCTACAGAGTAGCCTAACTTAAGAAACATGTATTTGGCATCTATTAGCTAATTAAGTAACCTAACTAGGAAAAACAAAAATCCCTTCTCTCAGGAGAAGTCATCTAAACCAACCAGAAAACAATGGGTCGTGGCTCATGCCTGTAATCCCAGCACTTTGGGAGATCGAAGTGGGAGGATTGCTTGAGCCCAGGAGTTCAAGCCCAGGAGTTCGAGGCCAGCTGGGCAACATGGCGAAACCCCATCTCTACAAAAAATACAAAAATTAGCCAGGCATACTGATGCACACCTGTAGTCCCAGCTACTCTGGAGGCTACTCAGGAGGATCACCTGAGCCCAGGGAGGTTGAGGCTACAGTGAGCCATGATAGCGCCACTGCACTCCAGCCTGGGCAACAGAGGAGACTCTGTCTCAAATACAAACAAACAAAAACAATGGGTGAAGTGGCTAACCCTATGAACAAAAACACATGGGGAGGGAAAACAGGAGAGAGGTCGATTTTTCCTGGGTAGCAGCTAGGTCAGGAAGAACTGATGAGAATGAGTCGGCTTTCCCAAAATAGGGGATGGAGAGATTGTTCCACCCTTTCTCTCCAACACTCCAACCTCTACTTCCTTTCTTCTGAACATGCTCTGGCCTGCCTAACCTGTTCTTCCAGCCTCATATTTGGCCACTCCTTACCACAATCACCTGCCCCAGTCACCCGGAACCCTCCCCCTGCCACCCCATCCACCACCGCCCTTGGATATGTCCTGCATTCTCCTGCCATCACGCCTCTGCATGCGCTCTATGGGAAATGCCCTTCCCGCCCCTGCCAGCCTAGAAAACTCATGCACTCTTTAAGGCCTCACCAGCCCCTCCAGTCTATAAAATGGTTCTCTCTTTTGCATTTCTCCAGCTCTTTATCTGTTTATATACTATTTATTATACTCTATTCTTTTTAGTTGTTTAATAGTCAAGCTCCCCTACTAAACGACACGCTCCTTATGGGCATGTTTCAAATCTTAATAGACACAGGGCTGACCTAGAAGTATCCATAAGTGTTTGTTAATGACTGAGTGAATGACCAGCACTTCCAGATCAGAAACTGCAGCAATAAAGATATAAGACAATACAGTTTAGTTAAAAAGTATAATTATTTACCAAGACTGAATCCCAAATATTAGACACTCAATAAGTATCTGAAAGAATGGAGACTTTGGCATCCCCTTCTCTGAAGGTCATTTCATCTACCTGAACAGAGCCACAAAAGTCAAGCCACACCACTGATTATAGGAGATGGCTTTTCAGAAGCAAACCCTCCTAAGTGCTATGCAGCTCTATGACAAGAAATTTCATAAGGTATGAGCTCACAAGACACATTATTCAGAATGGGTGCCCTTTATGAATCTGGTGAGGATCTGCATATCTGGCAGGTCGCTTGGTTTGTTAGCATCACGAATCTTTGCCAGAACGTGGGATCTATATTGCAGATGAATAAAGATTGATAATGAATAAGTCACAGGATTAAATAACCTCCCAAGCATCGTTTGCAGATCTTCCCGTTGTTAATTCTGGCTTACCTGCCTGAGGTTATCATCTCCTGTACGTTTGTAAGTCTGATCACTGATACCACAGGTCTGTCTACAACCTTATCACATGGGTCTGGGTTTCATGCTGTTTTGATTGTGCTGTGATTCCACTATATTAAACAATATATTAAACAATCTCCACTTTACACGGTTTTAAAATTGGGAGAAGTTGGGGGAAGGGACAGGTAGGTAAAGCAAGAAGAAAAGAATGGGAAAAAATAACAAAAAATAAAATCCGGGGCCAGGCACTGTGGCCTGTAATCCCAGCACTTTGGGAGGTTAAGGTGGATGGATCGCTTGAGCTCAGGAGTTTGAGACCAGCCTGGGCAACATGGTGAAACACCGTCTCTACAAAAAAAAAAAAAAAAAAAAAAGTTAGCCAGGTGTGGTGGCACACACCTGTAGTCCCAGCTACCTGGGAGGCTAGGGTGAGCCCAGGAGTTTGGGACCAGCCTGGGTAACATGGCAAAATCCCACCTCTACAAAAAATCAAAAAAAAAAAAAAATTAGCCAGGTATGGTGGCACACACCTGTAGTCCCACCTGGGAGGCTAAGGTTGGAGGATTTCTTGAGCCTAGGAGTTTGAGACCAGCCTGGGCAACATAGCAAAACCCCGTCTCTACAAAAAAAAAAAAAAAAAAAAAAAAAAAAAAATTAGCTGGGCGTGGTGGGGAAAATCACCTGAGCCTGGGAGGTCAAGGCTGCAGTGAGCCACGAATGCACCACTGCACTCTAGCCTGGGTGACACAGTAAGACCTTGTCTCAAAAAAGGAAAAAAGAAAAACAATCCAAATGCCCCAAATATGCAATATATAAATAGAATTCAGGAGTTCACAGAAGACTAAAGTGAACTGCTATTATCTAAATCATTATTTGTGATTATGAGGATTCTATAAAGGGAGAAACAAAAAAGGAAGTAGATATACATAGAGATGAGTATTTTAATATTTTAATGAAAAAGAAGACATTAATGCCAATTATTATGGTTTTATAAGTAACGTGACACTGAGTAGAAAAACCTGCCATACCATTTTAATGTAAAATGGTAAATGAATTTAATAAATTAAAACAACAATTTTTACTAAGAGTTGAATATCAATCATGTAAAAACAGTTAATTTTTCATTTCACTATTAAAATATAGGATTGATACATTATGCCCAACCATCGGAATAGAAAATAGGCAAAGCATTTATGAATAAAGCGGTTGTAATATGATGGTGAAAGAAAACCCTATTTCCTTATAGCTAAAAACAGAGTGAAAGGATAGAGGGCGGGAACAGTGGAAGGTTTGTCTGGAAAGACAGCTGGGAGTTGTTCTCTAACTCACCTCCAACAGCACCCTCAGGCCTTTGGACTTGATCGGCAGGCCCTGAGGAGTGATAGGAAATTGTGGGATGGTGGAAGGCAAGGGCCTCCCAGGCAAGCAGGAGTCGGAGGAGATGGGGAGGCACAGTGGTGCATGCAGGCCCAAGGCCCTGGTGACTAGACTGGGAATTCAGGCAGCCCAGAGATGGGATCTGGCTGGAGTAGCAGGAGAGGCATGCAGATTCACCTAGGGCTTCTCATTCCTCTCTCTCCTCTTGCCTCCCTCCCTACCCTCTTCCAGCTCTTCTCCCTTACCTTCTCCCTGCCTCCTCTCTTACAATTTTTTTTTTTTTTTTTTTGCTTTCCCTGCCATTGATTCCTCTTCATTTTCCTTTGCCCTTTCTCTTCACTTCCCATTTTTCCTGCCTGTTTTCCTTCTTCTACTGTCTCTCTCATCCCTCTTTCTCTCACTCTCCCTTTGTATAACTACAGTCCAACATAATTTTCTCTCACAGAAAACATGCTGGTAGGATCAGAAAGGCTCTTGCTTGAATCCCGGCTTCCCCACTATCTGTACAATCTCAGTGGGCCCACCTGAGTTGGCTGGGTTGGGGGTCACATAACTAACAGCTGCTCACACATAATGTAAGGAGTAACTGCTTACTCGTGAAGGTCAGGTACTCACGAAGCACATTTATGTGCATTAGTTTAATTCATCATCACAATTGTTTGTAAAGGATTACTCTTATTATCAACATTGAACCAGAGGAAACGGAGACTATGAAATGTTCAGCAACTGGCCCAACATCACGTGTCTAAGGAGAAGTAGAGCAGAGATTTGAACCTAGGACCTCAGCCTCTGCATC